>NC_057847.1:20305178-20610357 GCF_910594005.1 Cervus elaphus
GTAGACAAAATGACAATAAAGATATAAAGCAAACAACTTGATACCTAAGTTTGACAACTTAGATGAAATGGGCCAATTCCATTTGTGAAAAACACAAACTGCTACAACTTAGCCATTATGAAAGAAATAATTTAAGTAGTCCTCTGATATCAAAGAAATCAAATTTGTATTTTTAAAACTTCCAAAAAAGGGATTGCTAGGCCCACACATTTTCTGAGGACATCATTGTCACAATTCTACAGTATCTCTTTCAGGAAATAAAAGAGGTGGAAATAGTTCCCAACTCATTTTATGAAGCTGATACCAAAGACCAAAACAGTGCAAAAAAGAAAAAGGGAAGAAATTAAAGAAGGAATAAAAGAACAAAGGAAGGAGAGAGAGAAGAAGGAAGGAAGAATAGAACAATTCCTCAAAAATATAGTCATAAAAATCCTTAAAATTTTAGCAAATTGAATTCAGAAATATATTTTTAAAAAATTATACACCATGACCAGTGGAGTTCATTTCAGGATTGTAAAAGTTCAGTCTTTGAAATCCAGTGTAATCCACCATGCTAGGGAGTTAAAGAATAAAAATCCCCTGATCATATAAACTGATGCAGAAAAATCATTTGATGAAATTAAACACTCATTAACTATAAAAACTCTCAGAAAAATAGGAATAGAAAGAAACTTCCACACCTTGATAAAGATCTACCAAAAACCCTGCAGCTGACATTGTAAGGAAGTGTTAGTCTCTCAGTCATGTCCAACTTTTTGTGACCCCCATGAAATTCTCCAGGTGAGAATACTGGAGTAGCCATTCTCTTCTCCAAGGGATCTTCCTGACCCAGTACTCAAACCTGGATCTCCTACTTTGCAGGCAGATTCTTTACC
The DNA here is from genome assembly GCF_910594005.1 of Cervus elaphus. Taxonomy (NCBI): domain Eukaryota; kingdom Metazoa; phylum Chordata; class Mammalia; order Artiodactyla; family Cervidae; genus Cervus; species Cervus elaphus. The sequence goes on from NC_057847.1 coordinate 20,306,054, forward strand.
ATCTGAACCATGAGGAAAGACATTATACTTATCTGTGAAAAGCTGAATACTTCCCCCACAAGACTGAGGACAAGGTAAGGAAGTCTGCTCTCACAACTCTCAGTCAACATAGTGGTGGAAGTTCTTGCCAGTGCATTCAGGTAAAAAGAAAAAAAAAAAGTTAAAGGCACACAGATATGAAAGCAAAAAATACAACTGTCCCTATTTACAGATGGCCTTATTGACAACACTGAAAATTCCAAGGAATCAACAAAAAAGAAAAGAAGGAAGGAAGGAAGAAACACACACAACTAAGTGAGTTCAGTAAGGTTGTAGAATTCAAGATAAATATACAAAAATCAATTATATATTTATATACTAAAAATGGACGCCAGAATGTAAAAATCAATACTCAAAAGGTAAAATATTTAACTGTAAATCTAACAAAACATGTACAGAACATATATGTTTTATCTACACAACACATGAAAAAATCAAAAAAGATATAAATGAAAAGACATACCATATTATTGTATTGAAAGATTCAGCATAGTAAATTTGTCTGTTTTCCCCAAACTGATATACAAACTTGTCACAACATGTCAAAATCTCAACAAGATTTTTTTGCAGATACTGACAAGATTATTCTAAAATTCATTTGTAAAGACAAAGGAACTGGATTAGCTACAATAATTTTGAAAAAGAAAAATGAAGTACCAGAAATTAGTTTATCCAGTGATCAAGACTAGGTGGTATAGGTGAAAGGATAGATAAAAGATCAATAAAACAAAGTAGGGAAGGCAGAAATAAACCCCACACAAACATGCCCAACAGATTTATGGCAAATTTCATTGTTGTCTCATTTTAAAAAATTGTCACAGTCATCCCAACCATCAGCAATCACCACCCTGATTAATCAGCAGCCATCAACCTCAAGGCAAGACCCTCCACCAGCAAAAAGATTACAACTCACCAAAGGTTCAGATGATGGTTAGCATTTTTTAGCAATAAAGTACATTTTTTTAATTTAAATTATTTATTTATTATACTTTACAACATTGTATTGGTTTTGCCATACATTGACTTGAATCCACCATGGGTGTACATGTGTTCCCCATCCTGAATCCCCCTCCCAGTTCCCTCCCCATCCCATCCCTCTGGGTCATCCCAGTGCACCAGCCCCGAGAATCCTGTATCATGCACCGAACCTGGACTGGTGATTCGTTTCACATATGATAACTTACATGTTTCAATGCCATTCTCCCATATCATCCCACCCTCGCCCTCTCCCACAGAGTCCAAAAGACTATTCAGTACATCTGTGTCTCTCTTGCTGTCTCGCATACAGGGTTATTGTTACCATCTTTCTAAATTCTGTATATATGCGTTAGTGTACTGTATTGGTCTTTATCTTTCTGGCTTACTTCACTCTGTATAATAGTCTCCAGTTTTGTCCACCTCATTAGAACTGATTCAAATGCATTCTTTTTAATGGCTAATATTGCATTGTGTATATGTACCACAGCTTTCTTATCCATTCGTCTACTGATGGGCATCTAGGTTGCTTCCATGTCCTAGCTATTATAAACAGTGCTGTGATGAACATTGGGGTCTGTTTCAATTCTGGTTTCCTCAGTGTGTGTGCCCAGAAGTGGTATTGCAGGGTCATATGGCAGTTCTATTTCCAGTTTTTTAAGGAATCTCCACACTGTTCTCCATAGCGGCTGTACTAGTTTGCATTCCTACCAAGAGTGTAAGAGGGTTCCCTTTTTTCCGCACCCTCTCCAGCATTTATTGCTCGTAGACTTTTGGATAGCAGCCATTCTGACTGGCGTGTAATGGTACCTCATTGTGGTTTTGATTTGCATTTCTCTGATAATGAGTGATGTTGAGCATCTTTTCATGTGTTTGTTAGCCATCTGTATGTCTTCTTTGGAGAAACGTCTGTTCAGTTCTTTGGCCCACTTTTTGATTGGGTCTTTTATTTTTTCTGGAATTGAGCTGCAGGAGTTGCTTGTATATTTAATGAAGTCATGTACATTGCATTTTTAGACATAATGCTTTTTACACTCTTAAAAGACTACAGTATCATATGAACATTACTTTTATATGTACCACAAAACCAAACAAATTCATGTGACTAGCTTTATTGCAATATTTGCTTTCCTGCAGTGATCTGGAACCAAACCTGCAATATCTCCAAGGTATGCCTCCATCTAGAATATTTTTTAAATCTCTCAGGTTTCAACAGTAAAAAAGCAAACAATCCAATTAGAGAACATACAAGAAACATTGAGACATTTCACCAAAGAAAATATACAGGTGTCAATAAACACATGAAAAGATGTTCAACATCATTACCCATTCAGTTCAGTTCAGTTCAGTTCAGTCACCCAGTCGTGTCTGACTCTTTGTGACCCCATGAATCACAGCACGCCAGGCCTCCCTGTCTATCACCAACTCCCAGAGTTTACTCAAACTCATGTCCATCGATTCAGTGATGCCATCCAGCCATCTCATCCTCTGTCGTCCCCTTCTCCTCCTGCCCCCAACCCCTTCCAGCATCAGGGTCTTTTCCCATGAGTCAGCTCTTCACATCAGGTGGCCAAAGTATTGGAGTTTCAGCTTCAGCATCATTCCTTCCAGTGAATACCCAGGACTGATCTCCTTTAGGATGGACTGGTTGGATCTCCTTGCAGTCCAAGGGACTCTCAAGAGTCTTCTCAAACACCACAGTTCAAAAGCATCAATCCTTCTGCGCTCAGCTTTCTTCACCGTCCAACTCTCACATCCATACATGACCACTGGAAAAACCGTAGCCTTGACTAGATGGACCTTTGTTGGCAAAGTACCCATTAGAGGATTGCAAATTAAAACTGTAATGAGAAATCACTACACATATTAAAATGCTTAAAATAAATAATACTGGTAAGAATAAGAAATACCTGGATCACTCACACATTGCTCATGGCAATGTAAATAACATAGTTGCTCTGGTAAAGAACTTGGCAATTTCTTAAAAGGCTAAATATTTTACTACCATAGTATCAGCAGTTGCACTCTGGGGCATTTATCCCAAAGAAATGAAGAGTTAAATTCACACAGAAATCTGTACATGAATGCGTATAACTTTATTCACAGTAGCAAAAGAAACTGGAAACAATCCAAATGTCCTTCAATGGTAAATACTTAAACTCAGTGGTATATACATATCACAAAACACTACTCAATGATAATAAAGAACTATTAATACACAAAACCATCTAGATGAATCTCCAGATAATATGTTGAGTGAAAAATACAAATCCTAAAAGGCTATATAATATATAATTCCATTTATATGGCATTCTTGAAATCACAAAAGTATAGAATTAGAAAGTACACTGGAGAGTGACAGAAGAAGAGAGAAATGGGTATAGGTGTGATTATAAAAAGGAAATATGAGATATCCTTGTGGTGCTGGAAATACTCTGTGCTTTGACAATATTGATTTCAATATCCTGGTTTTGATATTATACTGTGGTTTTACAAGATATTACCAGTGAGGGAAACTGGGTGAGGGGTATATTGGGTCATAATATATTATTTCTTACAATTCCATGTGAATTTACAGTCAGCTCAAAATAGTAAACTGAATTGAAAAGAATCACATAACTTAAAAAAAAAAAGTAGCATAAGGAATGTTTAGGGTCAGGGTGGACAACAAGGAACTTTCTTGAAATGGAGTTTCTTAGCATTGTTTGATTTGGAGAATGCAATGGCAGTTCACTCCAGTACTCTTGCCTGGAAAATCCCATGGATGGAGGAGCCTGGTAGGCTGTGGTCCATGGGGTCGCTAAGAGTAGGACACGACTGAACGACTTCACTTTCACTTTTCACTTTCACACATTGGAAAAGGAAATGGCAACCCACTCCAGTGTTCTTGCCTGGAGAATCCCAGGGACGGGGGAGCCTGGTGGGCTGCCATCTATGGGATCACACAGAGTCGAACACAACTGAAGTGACAGCAGCAGCATCAGCATTGTTTGATAGTTATATGCATTTGAAGGTATATCCTATGAAGGAGGAAGAAAAGATGTTTGCTTTAAACTGGCAGTGGTCTCAAATCTTTTTGGTACCAGGGACTGATTTCATGGAAGACAATTTTTCCATGGACCAGGGGTGGGGGATAGTTTCAGAATGCTACAAGTGCATTACATTTATTGTGCACTTTATTTCTAATCTAATGTTGCTGCTAATTTGACAGGAGGTACTAGTCCTCAGCCCAGAGGTTGGGACTCCTGCTTTAAAGGATAAAACTAGGGCAAATTATAAGGGTTACAAGAATACAGATTAAGGATTAATGCGGGGAGAGAGCTTTTCTGCAGTAAACAAATGGGTGTCCAATATTGGAACGGATTGCCTGGAGAAGAAATGAAATTAAAGGTGACACATGTAAGAAGGAAGAATATCATGACCGCATTTGGTGGAGGCTGGGCCTCATCAGGGAGGCACAATTTGAAATGCCAATAGGGAGCTACCCAGTACTCTTGCCTGGAAAGTCCCATGGACAGAGGAGCCTGGTAGGCTGCAGTCCATGGGGTTGCGAAGAGTCAGACACGACTGAGCGACTTCACTTTCACCTAGGTAATAAACACGAACTACTAAAGCATGGTGAAGGAAAAAATAAAGAAAGAAAGAGCAATAAAAAGGATGAGGCTATGGAAAACCAAAGGACATCTGCTGCTCAGCTCTGGAAGATGGTTGCTTATGAGAATGCTGACCTTGAGGAGCTAGGTCTTCAGAAGTTTCAAAAGAAGCTGAGAATCTGGCTTTTTAAATGAAATCTCCCAATAATCAGGATATCTTTACTAATTTGCTTCTGATGTACAAATACTATGAAGTTTAAAACTGTAGTCCAGATAAAACTTATCTAGAACTTATTCTTTTTTTTTTTAATTTTGGTACTTTAAAAATGAGTCATCAAAAAGAATTAATTCTATCATTACATCTCTGCATTTCAATTTCCAAAAACCTTACATTTATATCTCATTATGGATTGCTGTTTCCATAAAATTACCTTGGGAAAATATCTCATTTGCTACAGTTTGAATTTGATATTAAGGTAGCCGTTAGACCAGCACCTTTCTGTTAAGTCCTGAATATGATGGCCCATTTCTGAGGGGAGGACATTTATGAAAGTTCTAGTTGTATTGCAGAATATATCATCCTTACCACATATTCAGAGATACAATTATATGTCTCATTGTTTAAATTAATTTGTGAACATATGTCTTTTCTCCTGATATGATAGGAACCTTCTTAAAGCATCAAGCCTTAGATTTCCTGTTTCTGTCCTCTGTATTGCTTGCCACCGTTTGGATCATACAATATTTGCTCAAAAATACTTAGTTCACAAGGTCCTATATCAAATAATATAACTGAACATATTCCTGGCCAAAAAGAAAAGTTAGAACAAGGGAGCCAGAAAATTTATTCAGCCCTACGCTCTACAGCCTCACCATCATCACTACCACAACCTCCCAGCCTCTCAGCTGACCTATCCCTCTTCAATTTTTAACATCATTTTTGTTTCCCCAAGTCTTCAGGAGCTCCCCAACAGGCAGTGACTGAACATTTTGTTCACTGTTTTGAATGTCAAAAAGAAACAAAAAACAAAATCAGACAAAATCTTTCTGTGTTCCACACATCACATCTTATGTGACTGTGGCCTTGGTAGGAATGTGCATTGTAGGGAAACTTAGATGGGATTTATCAACCAACACATGGGAAATGCCTCGGTACTTATTCCTTTCCTTTCTTTCTTTCAAATTCATGTAGATGTTACAGTATTAGTCAGTATTCATAATATCTCCAGTAGGGGTCCCATGGCAGATGTTGGGTTTCTACAAATCAGGTTGATTACCCAAACCTGGCAAGTGGCATTTGACAACAGAGAAGAGTAAGGAATCTTCAAGCATATAGAGTCTTCAACTTTCCATTTACCCATCAGACACTCATATTTTGAGTTATAAAATAATTTTGTGTTTAAAGAACATTTAATTACCAGAATTCAGACAACTTTATGCAAAAAAGAACCCCTCCACACACACACACATATGACTCCTTTGCTTGTATCAAATAAAATAAAAAAATTTAAGGAGCCATATATAAGGTTTTTGGCAATCAGATATATTACCTTTTAAAACAGGTGGTAAAAGATAAATTTAGCACAACTGGGGTCTAAAGAAGCTTCATTAAAAAAAAAAAAAAAAACTTTTAAAAATGTCTAGTTCCACAGAAAGAGTCTCAGAATCAAAAACTAGTTTCAGAAATGTCCATGCACCAAGAGAGGAAGGTGCTAAGCTATGGTGCTGCGGGCATGTGCCCTGGGCAGGGCTTCTGACTTTTCAAGGTCTCCTGGTTTTCACTTTACTATTTCCTGATCTGACCTAGTTGTGTTCTACCTTCCCTGCCAGGAAGCTTTATTTCCTTTAACTTATTTCTTTACCTCCATCTAACTTCTGCACACTCAGTGCATTCTTTTGCCTGACTATTCCTCCAAATGTGACACATCCCTTACTTTCTTCTCCATTGATGGAGGAGTTATTTGGCTTTCATGAAAGCATTTTTCACAGAGAGACAAAAAAGTCTATGTCCTGCTGTGTATTTCTGCTTCAAACATCACCTCTGAGGACACAACTTGCATTGGAAATGGTTGACCAGAATTCTGGGCATGACAGTACATAAACCTCAATGCTAGGACAGTCTTCTTAGATCCTGAAATGCTGCAGAGCAGTACAAAAAAGAGAAACATGCTCTCTGCTATTTTATGTCACCTTCTAGTCCTGAAAGAACAAAGGGTACCAAACAGCAGACAATTTCTCTAAAAATGCAGCTCTTTTGCTGACTCTGAGTGTTAGATCTAAGTCCAGCTAAAGCAGTAGCAAGGTGTTACTTGGCCTTTTTTATTTTTTTTCAATCTATAGCCAAAAGAAAGCAATGTCTTGTTTATCTGGATTACTGGACCAGCTTCTTACTTGTTCCCAACTTCTGCCCTTGCTTCTCTCATCCCTTCCAGTTTATTCTCCAAGAGCAGCCAAAGTGAAGCCTTGAAAAAACATCAGAGTCTTCCACTCCAAATTCAACAGTTCTGACTCTCAAATGGGATCAATACTGTGCTGACCTCATTAATTACCCCCTCAATACTGCCCACCCTACTAAAGCCTCAACAGTTTCTCTGCTGTTCCTTGAAAACACCAGGTGGTCTCTAGTACTAGGGCATCTGCAACAGAGGCTCCTCTGCTGAAATCACTTTCTCATAGACATCACTGCCTTCAAGATTGTTCGTATATCAACATCTCAGAGAGACCTGCTTCAACCAGGCTATAACAGATCAAAATTCTTTTTTCTACTATACCTCCAACACCTTTCATCCTAATCTACTTTTCATTTGTCCATATCATTAATTATGTCATTTGGATATTATCTGTTTACAATGGAGGTCTACAAAGGCAGGGATCTTTGTTTTATTCACCCACTTAATTACCTAAGAGACTTACTATAAATAGTGGAGTAGAAGGACATGCGCTCATTTTCTCCTGTGAGAAATCCAAAATTACAACTCACTGCTGAACAACCATTGACAGGAGAATGTTGGATCCCAACAAAAAAAAAAAGATATCCCATATCCAAGGGCAAAGGAGAAGCCCCAGCAAGATGGCAGGAGGAGCGAAATCATGTTTAGAATCAAACCCCATACCTGCCAGAGACACTCAGAGGACTCAGACAAACCTTGTGTGCACCGGAACCCAGAGAGCCCGCAGAGACTGAGCCAGGACTGTGTGTGAGTGTCTCCTGCAGAGGTTCAGGTCAGCAACGGCCTACCACAGGGGCAGGGACTCCGGGTGCAGCAGACCAAGGTATGGCGTAAGCCCTCTTGGAGGAGGTTGCCATTAACCCCACTGTAGAGCTGCCAGAAAGTACATAGGACTGGGGAAACAGACTCTGGGAGGGCACAAACAAAGCCTTGTACTCACAAGGACCCAGGAGAAAGGAGCAGTGACCCCAAAAGAGACTGACCCAGACTTGCCTGTGAGTGTCCAAGAATCTCTGGTGGAGGTGTGGGTCAGCAGTGGCCTCTTGCAGGGTCGGGGGCACTCAGTGCAGCAGTGTTTGCATGGGACCTTTTGAAGGATGTCAGCATTATCTTCATTACCTCCATAATTTGGCCTCAGGTCAAACAATAGAGGGGAACACAGCCCCGCCCATCAACAGAAAATTGGATTAAAGGTTTACTGAGCATGGCCCCGCCCATCAGAACAAGACCCAGTTCCCTCTCAGTCAGTCTATCCCATCAGGAATCTTCCATAAGCTTCTTATCCTTATCCATCAGAGAGCCAACAGAATGAAAATCACAATCACAGAAAAGTAATCAAACTGATCACATGGACCACAGCCTTGTCTACCTCAATGAAACTATGAGCCATGCCATGCAGGGCCACCCAAGATGGACGGGCCATGGTGGAGAGGTCTGACAGAATGTGATCCACTGGAGAAGGGAATGGCAAACCACTTCAGTGTTCTTGCCTTGAGAACCCCATGAACAGTATGAAAAGGCAAAAAGACAGGACACTGAAAGATGAACTCCCCAGGTCACTAGGTGCCCAATATGCTACTGGAGATCAGTGGAGAAATAACTCCAGAAAGAATGAAGAGACAGAGCCAAAGCAAAAACAACACCCAGTTGTGGATGTGACTGGGGATGAAAGTAAAGTCTGATGCTATAAAGAGCAATACTGCATAAGAACCTAGAATGCTAAGTCCAGGAATCAAGTCAAATTGGAAGTGGTCAAACAGAAGATGGCAAGAGTGAACGTCGACATTTTAGGAATCAGTGAACTAAAATGGACTGGAATGGGTGAATTTAACCCAGATGACCATTATATCTACTAGAGTGGACAAGAATCCCTTAGAAGAGCTGGAATAGCCATCATAGTCAACAAAAGAGTCTGAAATGTAGTACTTGGATGCAATCTCAAAAACAGAATAATCTTTGTTCATACTCAAGGCAAACCATTCAATATCACAGTAAACCAAGTCTATGCCCTGACCAATAATGCTGAAGAAGCTGAAGTTGAACAGTTCTATGAAGACCTACAAGATCTTCCAGAACTAACACATAAAAAAGATGTCATTTTCATTATAGGGAACTGGAATGCAAAAGTAGGAAGTAAAGAGATACTTGGAGTAACAGGGAAATTTGGCCGTGGAGTACAAAACTAACTAGGTCAAAGCCTAACAGAGTTTTGCCAAGAGAATGCACTGGTCATAGCAAACATCCTCTTCAACAACACAAGAGAAGACTCTACACATGGATATCACCAGATGGTCAATACCAAAATCAGATTGATTATATTCTTTGCAGCAAAAGATGGAGAAGCTTCATACAGTCAGCAAAAACAAGACAGGAGCTGACTGTGGCTCAGATCATGAACTCCTTATTGCCAAATTCAGACTTAAATTGAAGAAAGTAGGGAAAACCATTCAGGAATGGTTTAGACCATTCAGGAATGACCTAAATCAAATCCCTTATGATAATACAACGGAAGTGACAAATAGAGTCAAGGGATTAGATCTGATAGACAGAGTGCCTGAAGAGCTATGAATAGAGATTCGTGACATTGTACAGGAGGCAGTGATCAAGACCATCCCCAACAAAAAGAAATGAAAAAAGGCAAAATGGTTGTCTGAGGAGGCCTTACAAATATTTGAGAAAAGAAGAGAAGTAAAGAGCAAAGGAGAAAAGGAAAGATATACCCATTTGAATGCAGAGTTCCAAAGAATAGCACGGAGAGATAAGAAAGCTTTCCTCAGTGATCAAAGCAAAGGAATAGAGGAAAACAATAGAATGGGAAAGACTAGAGATGTCGTCAAGAAAATTAGAGACACCAAGGGAACATTTCATGCAAAAATGGGCACAATACAGGACAGAAATGGTATGGACCTAACAGAAGCAGAAGATATTAAGAAGAAGTGGCAAGGATACACAGAAGAACTATACAAAAAAGGTCTTCATGACCCAGATAATCATGATGGTATGATCACTCACCTAGAGCCAGACACCCTGGAATGTGAAGTCAAGTGGGCCTTAGGAAGCATCACTATGAACAAAGCTAGTAGAGGTGACAGAATTCCAGTTGAGCTATTTCAAATCCTAAAAGATGATGCTGTGAAAGTGCTGCACTCAGTACACCAGCAAATTTGGAAAACTCAGCAGTGGCCACGGGACTGGAAAAGGTCAGTTTTCATTCAGTCCCAAAGAAAGGCAATGCCAAAGAATGCTCAAACTACTGTACAATTGCACTCAAATCACACGAAAGTAATGCTTAAAACTCTCCAAGCCAGGTTTCAACAGTATGTGAACTGTGAACTTCCCAGATGTTCAATCTGGATTTAGAGAGGGCAGAGGAATCAGAGATCAAATTGCCAACATCTGCTGGATCATTGAAAAAGCAAGAGAGCTCCAGAAAAACATCTACTTCTGCTTTATTGACTATATCAAAGCCTTTGACTGTGTGGATCATAACTACTATGGAAAATTCTTAAAGAGATGGGAATACCAGATCACCTGACTGCCTCCTGATAAATCTGTATGCAGGTCAAGAGAGAACAGTTAGAACTGGACATGGAACAACAGACTAGTTCAAAATTGGGAAAGGAGTACGTCAAGGCTGAATATTGTCACCCTGCTTATTTAACTTATATGCAGAGTACATCATGGGAAACAGCAGGATGGATGAAGCACAAGCTGGAATCAAGATTTCCAGGAGAAATATCAATTACCTCAGATATGCAGATGACACCACCCTTGTGGCAGAAAGCAAAGAACTAAAGAGCCTCTTGATGAAAGTGAAAGAGGAGAGTGAAAAATTTGGCTTAAAACTCAACATTCAGAAAACTAAGATCATAGCATCTGGTCCCATCACTTCATGGCAAATAGATGGAGAAACAAGGGAAACAGTGACAGACTATTTTCTTAGACTCCAAAATCACTGTAGATGGTAACTGCAGCCATGAAACTAAAAGACACTTGCTCCTTGGAAGAATAGTTTTGACCATCCTAGACAGCATATTTAAAAGCAGAGACATTACTTTGCCAACAAAGGTCTGTCTAGTCAAAGCTATGGCTTTTCCAGTAGTCATGTATAGATGTGAGAGTTGGACTATAAAGAAAGCTGAGTGCCAAAGAATTGATGCTTTTGAACTGTGGTGTTGGAGAAGACTCTTGAGAGTCCCTTGGACTGCAAGGAGATACAACCAGTTCATCCTAAAGGAAATCAGTCCTGCATATTCATTGGAAGGACTGATGCTGAAGCTGAAATTCCAATACTTTGGCCACCAGATGCAAAGAACTGACTCATTTGAAAAGATACTGATGCTGGGAAAGATTGAAGGTGAGAGGAGAAGGGGATGACAGAGGATGAAATGGTTGGATGGCATCACCAACTCAATGGACATGAGTTTGAGTAAGCTCCAGGAGTGGGTGACAGAGAGGGAAGCCTGGGGTGCTGCAGTCCATGGGGTCACAAAGAGTCGGACATGACTGGGTGACTGAACTGAACTAATTACCTAAAACAGTGCCTGGCATATGTGTGGTAGACTCTCCATTAAATTTGTTGAATAAATTGATTAATGGTAAATTGGCTTTTTCTTGAAGAAAAAAAATATTGTTAACAAAGTATTTGTAATTCACAATTATCGATTAATCAAAAACTTCATGCTCAGATTTCAAACTCATTGACTTATTTCCCCCCACGCCCCTCCCACAAAAGATTTATGGAACACCTTCAATACTCAAAGCATAAAAGTAAGCTGTAAGATTCCAGGTTAATTTGAGTTAGCAAGTGAATAGAAAATTTGGAGAGCATTTTTTAATTGCCTCCACCTAGGAAAACAAACCCACTTTTGCTCTCAGACTAGTTGACCACTCTCAGGTACAAAGACATGGGAACTAGAATGTTCATACAGTATCAAAACTATCTCCAGAACTTCGGTTCAATATCAAAATTCTCTCCTGCTGTTTAGTGCAGTTAGGCAAACTCATTCCTGGATCTGAAGCTTTTCCTGACAGCATGCCCTTGACCATGGCCCATGACTCTGACTCAGACTCCCTGGTCTCCTAGTGATTCTTTTTAGTCCTTGCTTTCTAGTTTCCTTGCTCTCTAGGTTTTTTGACTGTGCACACTCATACTCTCAGTTTGTCCCTTGAATCTTAGCTGATTTTCCAAATATTGACCTATATTATATAGATCCCCTTCATGAGTCACTGCCTTGTTGTTGTGAAGGGGCTTACATAACCTGATGAAGCTATGAGCCATATTGTGTTGGGCCACCCAAAACAGATGGGTCATAGTGGAGTTCTAAAAAATGTGATCCACTGGAGGGGGGAATGGCAAGCCACTCCAGTATATCTGCCCTGAGAACCTCACGAACTGTATAAGAGGACAAAAATATACGACACCAAAAGATGAGTCTCCCAGGTCTGAAGGTGTCTGATATGCTACTGGGGAAGAGCAGAGAACTCCTAACAGCCCCAGAAAGAATGAAGTTGCTGGGCCAAAGTGGAAATGACACTCAGTTATGGATGTCTCTGGTGATGAAAGTAAAATCCGATGTTGCAAAGAACAGTATTGCATAGGAACCTGGAATGTTAGGTCCGCGAATCAAGGTAAACTGGACATGGTCAAGCAGGAGATGGTAAGAATAAACATCAATGTCTTAGGAATCAGTGAACTAAAATGGACCGGAATGGGAGAATTTAATTCAGATGACCATTATGTCTACTACTGTGGGCAAGAATGCCGTAAAAGAAATGGAATAGCCCTCATAATCAACAAAAGAATCTGAAACTTGGTACTTGGGTGCAACCTCAAAAACAACAGAATGATCTTGGTTCATTTCCAAGGCAAGCCATTCAACATCACAGTAATCCAAGTCTATGCCCCTACCATTGATGCTGAAGATGCTGAAGTTGATCAGTTTTAAGAAGACCTAAAAGACCTCTAGAACTAACACCAAATAAAGATGTTCTATTCATCATTGGGGATTGGAATGCAAAAGTAGGAAGTCAAGAGATACCTCGAATAACAGGCAAATTTGGCCTTGGAGAGCAAAATGTAGCAGGACAAAGGCTAACTGAATTCTGCCAAGAGAATGCATTGGTTATAGCAAACACCCTTTTTCAACAACACGAGCAACAACATTACACATGGACATCACCAAACAACCAATACCAAAATCAAATTGATTACATTCTTTGTAGCCAAAGATGGAAAAGCTGCATACAGTCAGAAAAAAATGAGACCTGGACTTAAAGGTGGCTCAGATCGCCAGTTTCTCATAGCAAAATTCAGGCTTAAACTAAAGAAAGAAGGCTAAACCACTAGGCCAGCCAGGTGCAACTCAAATCAGATTACCTATGAATATGCAGTGGAGGTAGCAAATAGACTCAAGGGATTAGATCTGGTAGGCAGAGTACCTGAAGAACTATGGACGGAAGTCCGTAATATTGTACAGAAGGCAGCGCACAAAACCAAAGAAAAAGAAAAGCAAGAAGGCAAAGTGGTTATCGGAGGAGGCCTTACAAATAGTTAAAAAAAAAAAAAAGAGAAGCAAAAAGCAAGGGAAAAATGGAAAGATATATCCAACTAAATGCAGATTTCCAAAGAACATGGAAAGATAAGAAGGCCTTCTTCAATGAACAGTGTATAAAACTAGAAGAAAACAACAGAAGGGCAAAGACTAGAGATCTCTTCAGGAAAATCGGGAATATCAAATGAACATTTTGCCCAAAGATGGGCACAATAAAGGACATAAATGGTAGAGACCTAGTAGTCCCTGAAGAGATCAAGAAGAGGTGGAAAGAATGCATGGAAGAACTGTATAAAAAAAGATCCAAATGAACTGCATTGCTATGATGGTGTGGTCAGCCACCCAGAACCAACCATTCTAGAGAGTAAAGTGGGTCTTAGGAAGCACTGCTGTTAATAAAGCTAGTGGATGCAATGGAATTCCAATAGAACTATTCAAAACCCTAAACCCTAAAGGATGATGACATCAAGGTGTTACATTCAATATGTCAGCAAATCTGGAAGACCCAGCAGTGGCCACAGGACTGGAAAAGGTCAATCCTCATCCCAATCCCCAAGAAGGGTAGTAGTAAAGAATGTGCTAACCATCGGACTCATCTCCTGTGCTAGTAAGGTCATGCTTAAAATCTTGCACGCTAGGCTTCAGCATTATGTGAATCAAGAACTTCCAGATGCCCAAGCTGGGTTTAGAAAAGAAAGAAGAACCAGAGATCAAATTGCCAACATTCACTGAATTATAGAGAAAGCTAAGGAATTCTAGAGAGACATCTACCTTTGTTTCATTGACTATCGCAAAGCCTTTGACTGTGTGGATCATAATAAACTGTGGAAAGCTCTTAAAGAGATGGAAATAACAGACCATCTTACCTGTCTCCTGAGAAACCTGTATGCGGGTCAAAAAGCAACAGTCTAGAACCCTGTATGGAATAACTGGCGGGTCAAAAAGCAATAGTCTAGAACCCTGTATGGAAAAACTGATTGGTTCAAGATTGAGAAAGGAGTATGACAAGATTGTCTGTGTCATCCTACGTGTTTAATCTATACACTGAGCACATTATGAGACATGCCAGGCTGGATGAGTTACAAGCTGGAATCAAGATAGGCAGGAGAAACATCAACAACCTCTGATATGTGGATGATTCCACCCTAGTGGCAGAAAGTGAAGAGGAACTAAAGAGCCTCATGATGAGGGTGAAGGAGGAGAGTGAAAGAGCTGGCTTAAAACTAAATATTAAAAAAACCTAAGATCACAGCATCTGTCCCCATTACCTCATGGCAAATAGAGGACAAAAAGGTGGAAGTATTAACAGATTTCCTCTTCTTGGGCTCTAAAATCACTGCAGATGGTGACTGCAGGCATGAAATCAGAAGATGTTTGCTTCTTGGCAGGAAAGCTAGACAAACCTAGCAGTGTGTTTCAATTTTGTGGTGTGTTGAAAAGCAGACAGTACTCTGCTGAAAATATCCATATAGTCAAGGCTATGTTCTTCCCAGTGTGGTTGTGAGAGCTGGACCATAAAGAAGGTGGAGGGCCAAAGAATTGGTGCCTTTGAATTGTGGTGCTGCAGAAACTCCCGAGAGTCCCTTGGACAGCAAGGAGATTAAACCAGTCAATCTCAAGGGAAATCAACCCTGAATACTTGTTGGAAGGACTGAAACTGAAGCTGAAACTCCAGTATTTGGTCATCTGATGTAAACACCTGACTGATTGGAAAAGTCCCTGATGCTGGGAAAGACTGAGAGCAGGAGAAAAGGGCATCAGAGGATGAGATGGCTGGATGACATCACCGATGCAATGGACATGACCTTGGGCAAACTTCGGGAGATGGTGAGGGACAGAGAGGCCTGGTGTGCTGCATTCCATGGGGTCGCAAAGAGCTGGACATGACTGGGAGACTGAACAGCAATGATACATATAGAGGTGTATCACACAGATCCCCCTTCTCAGAATACTTGTTGACCAGCTGTGACGAGTGCAGGCAGTAGGCATTCTCCACTCCCAACCCCATCAGGGACTGCTTCATCTGCAAAGGACCATCTGTCCAGGGTAACAGGCTTCCTTGAAACAGCAGGTACTTCATGACGGCCCAGTGATGAACCCACTAAGGAGCAGTTCTTGCTCCAGACTCCCTGCAGACTGGCCAAGGTATTGCCAGGCATATATCACAAGCCAAATTCTCACTCTGTCCAATTCTTCTCCCTCCTCTTTCTCCTTCATCAGCATTGATCTCTAATAATTATCATGTGTCTCCACACATGATTTCAATATCTACTTCTGGAGAATCCAATAATAACAATCTCCAACATTCTCAGCTAATAGAAATGTCAAGATTAAGAAAATTGAAGAGGTAGAAAGTGAAGTAGAATGTATATGAGTGTTACTCAGAGAGCAATATATTATACATGAGAGACTTATCTACTATTGGAACCATGCTAGTAACACTTAAGAGTCCTCATTGTACTATGTGTTCTTAACATCAGCTAATAATATAAGAAAGCTACTTTGCTTTCTTAAGACTTTGAGCCAAAACTTTCTTCTAACTCGCACTCTGGAAAATCTTCCTTTAGGTTGATAATTCTTTTACAAAAAAAAAACAAAAAACAATAGGACTTCTCTGGTGGTCCTCTGGTTAAGAATGTGCCTGCCAGTGCAGGTGACACCAGCTGGATCCCTGGTCTAGGAAGATTCCACACACAGCAAAGCAACCAAGCCTGCATGTCACAACTACTAAAGGCTGAGTGCCCTGCAGTGCGTGCTTTGCAACAAGAGAAGCCTCCACAAGGAGAAGCCTATGAATCGCAATCAGAGAGCAACCCTCCACTGCAACTACAGCAAGTTTAAACAGTGACAAAGACCAGTGCAGTCAGAAATCAAATAAATAAATAAACCTCTTTTTTTTAAAGTTCTAAAAAAAATTAAAAGCCATCAGTTCTGGAGATGATCAAAACATGGTTTAGGTTCTGAATCAGGACATAGGAGAACTAAGCTTACCGTCTCATAGAATCTATACGAACACCCTCCTGATAGCCTTATATTAACATTCATTTGTCAAAAATTTACTCTCAACTATATGCCTTTCACTTTTAAAACAACTTTAAAATAGAGTGGGCCTTTTTTACTTCTAAGATACAATGAACTTGGTAATATTTCTGCCACTGGTTTGTACCACCTTCTGTCAACTTCTGTTAGTAATCATTCATTTACTCCCCTCATTGTGATATTTCCCTATATTATTCAAGGTAAAACTTTCTCTGAGCCAATGTATCTAATATCTGGGAGATACCTTATTTAGATCCAAAACCACGCACAGGCACTGCCTCCTCTTTGCCTGAGGGTGAATATAGTTAACATTTTCCAAAACCCCTCTAGTCACCATGTGACCCTTCTGAGTGGCTGATTTCTGTGCCAAGCTCATTCGGCTTGGACCCTTATGAGAGGCTCTAAATTCCGAAGGCTGCCTGTTGGAAAATGCATGAGGTTCTCAATGATGCAGTTCCTTTTCTGGCTGCCCCATTGCTGGGTTCATTCAGACAACAAGCTGCTTAGGGATGGATAATTTTTCCTCTTGGCTGCCAAAACCTACAGGGCAGGAGGTTGGTATTTCACTGCTATTGTAGAATTTTCAGAAGTTTGGAAAACAGAGAATTTTATTTTTTGTTTTGTTTTGATATAGGACATTTTGACAATGGCTTTGGCAGTGATACAAAAATCTCCATGCTTGTTAACCAGAATAACATTTGCAGCCATCTGGCTTGCATGTAGCACCCTCTGAGTAGGATAGATATAAAAGCAACAAGCAATTAAGAGGTTTAAAATGGTTTTCCCATTAGTTTCTGAACTATCCCATGAAGAAGATATAACAGGTAATGGAAAGATTGCTAATTCTCTGTCAGCACATTTCCCATCATGATAAAAATTGTCTGACGCCTCCATTATTTCTTAATTTCTCAATCTCCTTTTACCACCATGGTTTTTCCAGATTTCTGGACTTGGATTTTCCTTTTGTCCTAAATATAACATCCCCAATCATGACAAACCACAAAATCCATTACAATCTACTACATGCCCAGTTATGTATATTATTCTCTTTTGAAAATGACTAAGGCTTGATTCCAAAGAACAGAGCAAAACTCTTAAAACAGCATAATATGAATCAATGGCTTTTAATTTTAAGTTTCTGGGCTTAATTTTTATATGATAAACTTTAGGTCTTTTATTAGGATAGTTTTAAACAACAAAACACAGAAGAAAGTTTTGATCCTTGAAACTGAAAAGACATAGCTCCTTTAGACGAGGGATTACACCTTTGATCTCTTTAAAATTATTCAAAGATATCTATTATAATATCTACATATACCTAGATATATAAATAGTACCATTGACTTGGACTTTTGTCAATTTCCAGTTCAATAATAAGAGATCAAAGTTTTCCAAAGCGCTGGAAGCAAAGTCTGAGCAGTTGTGCTGAAAGTAAAGAGTAAAGTGAGGTAGGATTTGAGAAAAGATGCTTATATTCCCCCTTCCAGCTTACTCCTTAAAGTCCTCTCCTGCCTGCCTAGGAAACACGATCTGCTAGTAACCTGCAGAAGAGACTTTGTGCTGCCACATATTTTGCACATTTTACATAAAGTAACATATTTTTATCCAAGGCTTTCAGAGAGTTCTCACTTAGTTGTCAGGTTCAGAAAACCCAGAGTTGGAAGAGATCAGACAGGAATTTTCCCAAACAAATTAGCATGTTGGAGGATGATGTAAATGGCAGCATGAATTGCCCCTATGCTTGAGCACGTTTTGCAGCACAGCTAAGATATTAACAAGTAATGGTTTCATGCACTTGGCCTAGTGATTTACGAAGTTGCTTCCTGATTTAATAGAGTGCTAGAAAGGATTGTTGTTATACCAACTAAAAGAATCATAAAATGGTAATGAATGTTATGAAACTTCATGAATATTTCATCTGAAGACAGGCTGTCAGATTTATCTTGAGGTTAAAGAGCACATAGGCCATAAATCAGGTTTGAGATGGAGCTGGTTGAAGTTCGTAGTTGGTCAGAACTGTTTACATGTTAGGCAAGGCTATCTGTGGGTGTTTATTATTTTACTGACATGTTAAAATCCAGTTAACCTAAGATAAAGAAAAAACTTCAGGTTTAAAATATAGCACTTTAAAAAGAATTAGCAAAGTTTCTAGGAAGCATTAGGATATTTTTTTGGAAGAAAATTGACTTTATTGTAATTTTCCCATTGAATTTATTAAGTATTCAAAACTGTCATCAATATCCAATAAAAAGGTATCATAAAGCTACTAAATTGACACAATAATATGGAGTACTGAGCACAAGCGTGTTC
Source organism: Cervus elaphus (assembly GCF_910594005.1). NCBI lineage: Eukaryota > Metazoa > Chordata > Mammalia > Artiodactyla > Cervidae > Cervus > Cervus elaphus. The sequence goes on from NC_057847.1 coordinate 20,325,014, forward strand.
TTTAGCTATGAACTACACATATAGTCATCATTTATATTAAGCCTTTAATATATCATCAGTTTCAAGGAAATTTTTCATTTGAAATATTTATAGTTAGTTTAGAATTCAGTACTTATTTCCTAGCTAAGTGTGTTTCATTTCTTCCAGTAGAACAACAACAACAAAAAGAAATGCTTCTCTAGGCTACATTAATGACATAGAAGTGAAATTTAGTTCAGTGATTATGAAGTTCCCCTCTAGCTCTGTAACTAGCTGAGAACAAGCCCCTTACATCCTTTAAATTAAGCTTTTTCCTTTTCGTGTTTTTAAAGGCACAGGAAATGTGATTTAAATAGAGATGACCCTTCTGATAATCTTTTATTTATCTGGCAGTGGAAATAGAATCATTCATTAATATATTTGATCTGTCACTCAGCATAATTTTGAATGCTTACTATGTGACATGTACTTTGCTAGGTGACAGGGCTGAAACTGTGAATGATTAAAACATGGTCCCTGCCTGTAGAACATTTTGCTTCAAAAAATAGGTAAATAAGAAATTATAAGAAGTGTTATGGCTGACATAATAAGAGCTCTTATGAGAACACATGAGAGGGGTATAGCCCTACAGTTTAGGGATCAAAACTGGCACTTAGCAGAAAAGAATGTCTAAGGTCAGACCTCCAGGGAAGTAGGGAGGAGTAGACTAGGAGGAAAGAAAAATCATGACCTATTAGAGAAACTGAAGAAAGCTTGTAACAGTTGAAGTATATTAAATGTGTGTTTTTCGGGGACAGGATGGAAAGGAAGGTGGGGAAGGAAGCAAAGGAGGACATAGACCAGGCCTACAAACACTGTAAGAGAGTTGTGGGCGGAGGGCTGGGGAATCAAATTATTTTTATTTTAAAAAGATGTTGAATATCACCAATGCTCTTGAATGGTGGACGAGAGGATAAATAAATAAATACACTCTCTAAGAATAGAGTAAGATTAGGGCAAATACTCTGAAGAATTTCCTGATAGGAATGGAGTAGTTTTGAAAGGTATATGAAAAGATCTCTTTATGAATGTCTTAAAAATTAAAATTATCCTTCATTTTAAAGAAGAGGAGATAGCTTACATTCTAAAGAAATATGACCATGCATGTCTGCATCCTCATCCTACTCAATACCTAGAATATGTTGTATTAAAATAATAATTAATATTGATTAAGGAAATAAAATCTATCATCCTTACATGTTTTATCTATTAGCTTATTTAATCCTCATTTTAAAAATCTGTGTAGTAAATACTATAATTATCTCAATTTCAAAGTCAATGCAATTAGGCACAGTCAGCAAATGTGTCTTTGTCATACAATCAGTGAGTTGCAGAGCTGGGATTTGAACCTAGGCAGTCGGGCTCTTGACCATAATTGCAGGTCGCAGTGTTCCCAATCGTGACATATTACATAGTAACAATTATCATCTAAAAGAAACAACTGTCCTCATTTACCCTTGAACATTCTTTTAGGTCTATTTATGAGGGAGTTCACATTTTGAAAAAGAAGAAAATTCTAATTTGATTTTGTGCAAAGCAAACATACATTTGCAGATTTGACACTTATAGCAATGTATTTGCCCACTGATTGTTGATGAATGAACTTTGTGTTCTTACTTTGGTACTCAGTTCAGTTCAGTTCAGTTCAGTCACTCAGTCGTGTCCGACTCTTTGCAACCCCATGAATCACAGCACGCCAGGCCTCCCTGTCCATCACCAACTCCCGGAGTTCACTCAAACCCATGTCCATAGAGTCAGTGATGCCATCCAGCCATCTCATACTCTGTCATTCCCTTCTCCTCCTGCCCCCAATCCCTCCCAGCATCAGGGTCTTTTCAAATGAGTCAACTCCTCGCCAAAGTACTGGAGTTTCAGCTTCAGCATCAGTCCTTCCAATGAACACCCAGGACTGATCTCCTTCAGGATGGACTGGTTGAACCTCCTTGCAGTCCAAGGGACTCTCAAGAGTCTTCTCCAACACCATAGTTCAAAAGCATCAATTCTTCAGTGCTCAGCTTTCTTCACAGTCCAACTCTCACATCCATACATGACCACTGGAAAAACCATAGCCTTGACTAGACGAACATTTGTTGGCAATGTAGTGAACAGTAAATGCACTGAGCACATGACATCACTTATAAGGGAATAAATAATTTAAAAAACTTTCCTTCACAGAATATTATCACACTGAACTGTCACTCACATTACCCTAAACTGAGTTGTAATGTTATTACCTAGTAGGTGTCACATCCTTCATTCAAAATGGAAGCTGTGCTTTTCATTTCTAGAGGAAAACCACTCTACGTGCTTAAGCTGATCTATAGGGCATAAGACCACAGCCTCCCCAATACAAAGAGTCATTTGTTCAATTGTCTGACCTGTTCCAGCCTGGTAAATAAGGACAGCATAAGATGACAAAAGGTTTCCAACAGAAACGGATTTATAGTCAGAATCAGTTCCTTATGTTTTCATTCATTTTGAATGAATACAAAAAATAATCTTGCTGCTAATACAAATGCAGAAAACTGAGCCGTTAAATTGACAGTGTGATCTATCCCACTTCACACTGCTTTATAAGCAAAATGCATCATTCTCGGGAGCTTTCTCCTGTTTAAATAATTGTAAGAAATATATTTCTTGCCTTTACTTTTATTGATAAAACACAGCATGTCATCTTAATTCATCCTTGCACTGCTCTATTTTATCATCTTCTCCAGAGTGATTGGAATTCTGATCACCCTGTGTTCTGCTCTCAGATTGAAAGCCTCTATCTATTCATCTGTTATTCTTCACGAAGCAAAGCTCTGGTATAACATCTGTTTTCTCACTGAATCTTCACCAGAGATTCAGATGCCAGCAAGCAATAACCTCTTGGAAACCCTCGAGGGTCCCTGCTATGTCTGGGCTTGAAGCTAACAAAATTAGTGGACAAAGTGCTGTTATTTGATTTTCTTTCCTGAATTTGATTTGAGGTCCATGAGCTTAGTGGAGTGCTGATAATGTTTTACCATTCTTTGAAGCTAGTCATCACTTGATGAAAGGTTTAGAAGAGTGGAAGCATTAATTGCATATCTCAAATTTTATTCTTTCTCTTTTCCTCCATTGATTTTCAACTAAGCTCACATCTTAGTTTAATCTTAGAACACACTTCTAAAAACAAATGATGATTTAGAATTTCATGTCTGAAATTGGCATCGGTTTGAATTTTTTTATTTCTTGATGGAATTTGCTGAAATTTTTATCCATATATTTCAAACTACTGAGAAAAAATTGTAGGCAAATTTAAATCAGAAGCATATTTTGGTCAACATGTGCATGCATGCTAAGTCGCTTCAGTTGTGTCCGATTCTGTGTGACTCTATGGACTGCAGCCTGCCAGGCTCCTCTGTCCATGGGATCCTCCAGGCAAGAAGGCTGAAGTGGGTGCCATGCCCTCCTCCAGGGGATCTTCCCTACCCAGGGATGGAACCCAGGTCTCTTACGTCTGCGTTGGTGGGCGGGTTCTTTATCACTAGTGCCACCTGGCCGTGACACAAGTCAAAAGAAATATATAGCCTAGAAAATGTGTGAATATTGATCATTTTTATAATTAGTCATAACTGATGCTAAAAGACAAACTGTATACTTTAAACTGGTTTACCTGTGCATATTAACACATAAAGATTTACACATGTAACTACTTGGGGCTTCCCTTGTGGCTCAGCTGGTAAAGAATCCGCCAGCAATGTGGGAGACCTGAGTTCAATCCCTGGGTTGGGAAGATCCCCTGGAGAGGGGAAAGGCTACCCACTCCAGTATTCTGGCCTGGATAATTCCATGGACTATATAGTCCATGGGGTCGCAAATAGTTGAACACGGCTGAGTGACTTTCACTACTGTAACTACTTAGATACAATACTCATATATATACACACTATGGTAATAGAATTTTTTCAGGTTTCCTTTTATTCAGTTTTACTGAGGTATGATTGGCAAATAAAATTATAAGGTATTTAAAATGTACATTATGGTGATTTACATATACGTTAAGAAAAGATCCCTTCCACCTAGTAAATTAGCATATCCGTCACCTCACATGTTAATCTTCATGTGTGTGTGAGAGAATAAGTTCTACTCTCTTAGCAAATTTCAACTATAAAAAATAGAGTTTTAAAGTCAATGAGCAATGAGTCATCTATTGTTTCATTATCCATTACAGCAAAATAATCCATTCAAAACTTAGCAGTTTAAAACAACAGTTTTATTATTTTTAAAGTCTCTCAACTGACCAGATTCAGCTGGGACATTCTTCCACTTCAAGTAGTATTGGCTGGGCTCACTCATTCAGCTGAGGACTGAGCTTGACTGAAAGATCCAAGAAAGCTTTTACTCATAAGTCTGGCACTTTGATGCTCTCTACGTGGCTGTTCCACATGTCTAGCCTGGACTTCCTCACAATACGGTGGTCTCAGGATAGTCAGACTTTTGCATAGCAGCTGGCTTCAAGAGGTATAAAGTGGAAGCTTCCAGTCTCCTTAAGTACTAGTCTTATAGTTGGCATAGCATCACTTGAGCTCCATTCTATTGGGCAAAGGAAGTCACAAGTCCAGCTCAAATTCAAGGGGAATAGACTCTACCTCTTGACTGGTAGAACAACATGAATATAGAAGAAAAGCAAGGAGACTATCTAGCGCACCTACTGAAATTCAGATTTCAAGAGTCTATTTTAAAAATCAGACCAGACGTACTCTCAGACTTCTTTATTATCACGGTGGCAGTGGTGTTAGTTGCTCAGTTGTGTCCAACTCTTTGCGACTCCATAGGCTGTAACCTGCCAGGCTCCTCTGTCCTTGAAATTCCTCAGGCAAGAATACTCGAGTGGGTAGACATTCCCTTCTCCAGGAAATATTCCCAACTCAGGATTTGAATCCAGGTCTCCCTCACTGCAGGCAGATTCTTACCACCTGAGTCACTACTAGACAATAATTGGTTTTTCCAAAACATTGATCTGTCTAAAGCCCATGTAACACTATATGTTAAAAATTCATATATTAATCTGCCTGTGATCTCTAATGGACACTTACTAATTTTAACACTGAAATTAAGCCTCTTATTTTAAACTTATTGTCTTCCCCTCACTTTGCTTCCAATTTTCACTAGCCTTTTCTTCTTCAGTTAACATTTTCCCCTGGAATACAATTTGAAACCAAGCAGAAAATGAAAATTGAAGGCAAATTTATAATTTGCTTACACGTATGATCTACTCAGTCTAATCAAAACCATCAACCATCCAGAAGGTCAAGGCTCTCAGCTGTGCATAGCCTGAGAAGTTGCCAGGCAGTGTTTCTCCCTCTCCTTCTCACTCAAAGTAGCTCCAGTTTTCAATTATCCACATCAGTCATGTTCCCAATTGAAAAGAGTAACTAGAGGTAACTTTACATTCAATAAGCATTTAATAAGTGTCAATCACAAAATATTTTTTACAAATAAATCAGAGAGTCAACCTAGTTCTTTTGTGTAAAAACACTGATCAAGGTCCTAAAAATATGCTCCCATTGGGAATATAGAAGTATATGATCTCCTCTTCAAGGTTTCAGAAAGCCAGGAAAGCATAAAATACTGCCTGAGGTCTCTGGTTTTGTTTTCTTGAATCTTTAGTAATGTGAGCCAATATGACCTCTCATCAAAGTTTCCATTTATAATGCTTTCAGTATCCTCAAGTGAGATTAAACCAAATAAAACTGCTGGATGGACATAAGGATATTTAACAACAACAGGTTTCTATATTAAAGACAGAATGATTTCAGGCACAGTTTTCTCATCTGCAGATCAGAGATTTGAAAGACAAAAATTTCACACAGAAAAGTCCTCTGTAGGTTACTACAAAGTGAGGCGGTCAGCTTCCACAAGATATGAATGATACCTGGAGGGTTTGGTTTACTGATTAATTCAATACATATTTACTGAGCACTTCTGTGCCAGCTTTGGCTGGGTATACAATGTAAAATGACTTCCCTGGTGACTCAGATGGAAAAGCGTCTGCCTATAATGTGGAAGACCTAGGTTCAATCCCTGGGTCGGGAAGATCTCCTGGAGAAGGAAATGGTAACCCACTCCAGTATTCTTGCCTGGAAAATCCCATGGACAGAGAAGCCTGGTAGGCTACAGTCCATAGGGTTGCAAAGAGTCAGACATGACTGAGTGACTTCACAATGCAAAATAAAAAAGATGCAATCTCTGCTTTCACAGAGCCTCCTGGATAATGGTAAATACAGACATGCAAGTAGTTACAGTTTAGTGTGATGTGTTTTAGAAGTAATATGAAGTCCCATGGGAGCATACAATAAGGTTCTCTACTCCAGGGCTGGGGGATCAAAAAAGATGAGCATAAGTGTGTTAAGTAAAAGTTTGAAGGCAGGGAGAACAGTGTTTCAGGCAGAGGGAATAGAATGTGCATAGGCCCAGAGTTAAGAAAGGATGTTGTCTTCTGGAAACATATAAGATTACATCCAGCAGAAGCACTATTGTGATAGGAAATTGTTGAATGAGAGTGCAGTGTGTGCGTGCTAAGTCTCTTCACTCGTGTCCAACTCTTTGCCACCCCATGGACTGTAGCCCTTCAGGCTCCTCTGTCCTTGAGATTCTCCAGGCAAGAGTACTGGAGTGGGTTGCTATACCCTCCTCCAAGGGATCTTCCCAACCCAGGGATCAAACCCATGGTTCTTATGTCTCCTGCACTGGCCAGTGGGTTCTTTACCACTAGCACCACCTGAGAAGACATGAGAGCACAATTTCAGCAGCTCTGCTGTTGAATCTTGATGAGTGGGAAAGGGGGATTTTAGTTATGCAGGTCCATTAACATCCCTATTCTAAAGATTTCCATTTATAGAATACACTGTGTATGTTTTTAGCTTTGCACAGCTTATGTATCTGTATTTGAGCATAACATACACACAAGAAACAGGAAGAAGATATATCAACAATTTATCCATGTGGGTGGTGGGATTACAGATGATTTTTTTTCTAAATTTGCTACTTTTAATTTTTTTTGTATTTCCAAAACTTTACACAATGAAAGAAAAGTGAAAGTGAAAGTCACTCAGTTGTGTCCGACTCTTTGCAACCCCAGAATTATCCAGGTCAGAACACTGGAGTGGGTAGCCTTTCCCTTCTCCAGGGGACCTTCCCAACCCAGGGATCAAACCCAGGTGTCCTTCACTGCAGGTGGATTCTTTACCAGCTGAGTCACAATACCATACACAAATAGTATATGTAACAGAAAAACATCATTGTTTAAATGTAACATAACATGTGACTATAACTACAAATTATGTTTCTGATCTTTTATAAATCTTCTATTTCTAAGGGACATTTCCTATGAAAGTATTCTTTATATTTTTTAATAAGAAATATTTTGTATTTGGAGACAGTTGAATTGAGTAACTGACTTTAGAACTGGATTCTTTAAAAGAACAAAAGCGATATTAAGAAACACAGAAAAGCATACATTTTAACCATGTTCCTACTCACAGAACATAATCCTTAAATTCAGTAAATATGTTTTATATGTATTTTATATATTTTTCACACATAATTTCATATATATGTGATTTGAATCCAACACAGCACAAACTATTTTGTACACTCTGTGAATATCCTGAACACTGCCAGAATTCATCTCTTACACAAAGTACCTCTAAACTTCAGTAAGACATAAATAGAAGTTAACATTTTTCTAACAGTTTTCTGTTCATTAGTCACCCCAATTTTTGCCCCATTATTTATTTGTAAATTCTACTTATCAAACTCAAATCCACAAGACCATCGCATGGTTCTGAATTTAAACTCAGAGTAGACAAGAGACTCATCTTTAACCTTGTGTGTATGCCTGAGACCACAGAAGATGCACACACAATAAATGCACCTGATGACAACCGCAATAAAGATGGCAAGAGTGATGCACGTCCTCGAAAAGCAATAAAAATAAAAAGTGTTTTGTCCTCCTACTTCCATTTCTCAGAGCTGCGTTTATGTCATTTTCCATAATTCCAGGCATGACTGTCAACACAGAAAGGGAACGATCTAGTCTTAGCTCATACACATAGACCTTCAAAAGCTCCTGGCATATTCAGAACATCAAAATTCATAGCTTAATTTGTTTACTTTAAGGAAACTCACTTGGTTATCAAATATGAAGTGTCACAGCTAAAATTTTAAAAAGAAAGAAAGAAAACCTAACATGCCTGAATTATTAATTATCAGTTTACAGTTTAAGTCTATACTTGGCAAAACAATTCACTTTTCAAAGATTGTTATAACAAGTCTTAGGCACAGCTAGAGCAAACATTTGTGCTAGTATTAAATCTGGCTATTTCCACATATGCTCACTTGACTTCAGGCACAGAGCTGTAGGGAGAAAGGCCAGCAGTCACTCATTCACATTGTGCTGGTAACAGCCATTTGGGTTGGTAGGCGAGCTGTGGCAAAAGAAACACGAATATTAATATTTATAACTTGCCTTTCTCCTGCCTTACATCTACTGAAGACTTTGTCATATTTATCTTTAAGCTATTTCTGTAAGGAACACAAGTATCAATTTAAAAAGAAGAAGAAGAAAAAGTTAAGCAGGTTTTTGTACTTCTGTTCAAGTAGTGTAGTTCCAATTAAGAAAAATATCTTTGGTATTTGAAGTTCCCAAACTGATATTCCCTGATTGGACAAGAAAAGGTGTTCCAGTTATTTACTTTCTGCGTAGCTGCTATCAAATCAACAGCGTGACTTACACTTCTCCCTGAAGACAGGAAGAAGACTGGTCAAATTCAAAAGAGATTGAATGGATTCTCCTACAATAGGAAACCTTGTTCCAGACCCTTAAAATCTAGGGGAGAAAAGAGAGCCATGACTTAATAACTGCATGGTAACTGGAGATGTTAAAGGGATCTGTGGGCTTATTTGCACTATTTCTCTTTCTTGAAGCAGACTACCACCCAAATCATGTTGGGAATATTATAAGCCACAGGTGGTGAGACAGGCAACTTATAGTGATGGATTCTAATAAACCCAAGCCCTTGAGTTCAATTAATGTGTCCTAATGCTTAAAATTATATTTTTATGTCATTCTTAGAAACTGAGAAAAAAGAATACCTCTAAGATTTCCCTTCCTCCTTCCTTGTTTCCCTTTTTCCTTCCTTCCTTTCTGATTTTCTGAACTAAATTAACTTAATTCATTTGCAAAATCTTTGGGACCATTTGCCATACAATTGTATTTTATGTTCAACAACTTGGCTTGCCCAATAAAATCTGCTGCAAGTAGTAGAAGGAGCACAAGGGACACACACAGGAAGTGAGTTCAGATGCTTTCAGATGGAGAGACCCAAGCTCCATCCACTCATGCGAGCCACTCGTAAATAAGAAGAAACAGCCTAGAAATTGTAGAATAACAAACTATTTCAAGCAATGGATCAAAGAGAAATATATAAGGTACATATGAGACATAAGTTATAGGAATAAGAGACAGTGCCTTGTGGAATAAATGGCTTAAAATAGGCACTAAAAGATGGATAGGATTTAATAGAGAGGTATCCTCTATGAACATAGTATGCATACCAAGGGAGGGACCAAAATAGTCTGAAGATAACTAATAATTTTGGAATTTTATGAAACAACATTAGACAGAAAAAATCAGCCCAGATAAGAGCAGGGTTTGAAATCCTTATCAATTGCAGCAATTACAATTTTATTCAGATTAAAAGGAAGATTCAAACAGATGTTGCCAGCATTGGATTTGTAATTTCCATCATTATTCTGATACACTGTAAATCCTGGAATATAAGCTTGGAATCTTGAAGAAAAACTATTATGATCACTGGCCAACTTATTGCAAGTTGTTCTACATCTCTATTTGGGTAATACAACATTCATTCTTCTATATATGTCCCAGATACAGGAAGGTAATTTTTCTGTTCAAAATGAACTAATAAAATTTTCCATATATTAGAAGTATATTTGCCCCTACAAATACATCTACTTATACATGAGGGGATTTGAAAAGTCAGTGAGCATATCCAACCATCTCTGACAGAAAAATTAAATAACTATGACATCTTGCATATAAATTCAAACACTTAATGCCAAGTCACTTGCATTTGAATTTCATGTTTGAAGAGATGAATACTATGTGTTCACAGATTCTTTTTATGTTTTTAGAGAATAAAACGGATCACAAATCTATCCACATTCCTTAATTCTTACAAAAGAGATTCCTTGTAAAGATAAAGGCCTTTATTTTGTTTCACAAGTTACCCAGCAGTTTTTCATTTAATTGTAAAATATTACTAAATGTTTCCAGGTAGTTTATAAATATATGGCCCTAAGAGATAAGAGATGAGGGGAAATCAGAGGAGAAATGTAAACAGTCATGCATGGACCTATCCTAAAAGAATCTATAGCCTACAAACAGAAATAAGATATGCACACACACTCATGCATACTGTAAAGTTAAAGATGATGAATGTAAAAAGATGAAGCAGGATGAAATACAAAAAAAGTATTGCCATTAAAGTCAACCAACACTGGATCTATTTCAGCTCTGCCAATGTGACTCTTGACAAGTTACTTAAACAATTTGGTTTAGTTTCCTTTTTGCTATAGAATGAGTGTAATAGTGTGCACCATTTATAATTGTTATGGTGCTAAATGAAGTAACGAGTACATGATGTGACTCAGTGTCAAGGTCCAAGAATCTGCTCTGAAATAGTGACTATGATCATTATAAGAAGAGAACTAATAAAGTACCATCGAATTGCAGAGGAAGGAGAAATAGTTTTAAGAAACATTATAGAAATAAAATGTATAAAACTTGTGGGAGATTAAAACTCATTAGAGGTAAGGGGAAAGGAGGCAAGGTTGAAAGTTTTGAAGACAAGTATATTAAATGGTGATGGTGGTGCCATGGAGATTAACCAATGATGGGAACTGCTGTTTACAGAAAAGGACATCACTATTCTTTACCCATCTTGCATTTAACCAAGTATTTTTTTGATGTTTAGAAATAGGAAGAACATAAAAGTCCTTTTCCCATGGGTCTATTTTAAGCAAATTAAATTACAAGCTCAACAAAAGTAATACTATATGAAATGCAGTTTTACAAAACTTCACCTGCATAGGCCCCCTCGGACCATGCAGCTGGTTCAGAATTACCTGACTGTGCAAGAAAATGACTTTGACAGATTTGAAAAACCTGGCTGCTTAAGGAACGAATCTTATTGTACCCACCTAACCAAAAATGAACCTAAAACTTCCAAATTCTCCAAGCTAAAAGAAAACATGAGTCTTCAAATATAACATGATGTAAGCTTAGGTTGGAAGCTATTTGGATGATGAAATCCTCTAATACATGAAGAGACCTACAACAAACAGAAAACCCCCCAGGTGATTTCACAAAGCGCCGTGATTTTCAACTTGGTAACCTCCAGGAATGCTGGTAAAAGCAAATTACTGGGTAAAAGGATTTTTCTTTTCCTTGCAGATAGGCTCTTGGCCTACATCCAAACACTTCATATATTTTGCATTCTTTAATTTTCTTTAGAGGAGCTTGGCACAATTATCTTAAAATTATTCAAAATGTAAAGCTACTTTAAAACACGTCCTCCAGTGTGTTAATAGAGAAAACACTTGTGTCTGAACTAGCCTTAGTAACATATCCAGGACATAAATGAACTGACTGATCGTATGAACAGTTTTTCCCACAGGAAGTTGACTAAATGGCTTGACTCTGCCAGGTCACAGCAAATAAAAGCAGATCCTGCAACAGACTATATAACCTCTGGGAAAAGAAAGCATCTTTAAAAAAAAATTACTGTAGTTGTTTAGTCTTTGGACTTCATCCTAAAACAAATACGATTGTTTTCTTGTTTTTCAGATTCCCTAAAAGTAATATGCATTGCTCTTTCTAACTGTAGTTTTCTGGATAGAGTTCTGAAGGTGTCTAGAATCCTACCTCTTCCCTACTTAAAAATGAAGTAATATAGTCATGGAGCCACACATCCATAAACAATGGGATATAACTCTCCAGGAAGTGTTAAACTTTCTTTGGGAATGTGGCTCCATAGAAAAATTCTCCCCAAGAAAAAAAAATTTATCTCATGTGGTATGTTGAGGAGAGTCCTTTATATTTTGATTTAGCATTCATTAGTTCCTTATTGGAATTTTGAGTCTGTTCTAATGAAGTGGATGAACCTAGAGCCTAATATACAGAGTGAAGTAAGTCAGAAAGAGAAAAATGAGTATCATATATTAATGCATATATATGGAATCTAGAAAGATGGTACTGATGAACCTATTTGCAGGGTAGCAATGGAGATGCCGATACAGAGAACAGAGTTATGGAATTATTGTAGGAAGGAGAGGATGAAATGAATTGAGAGAATAGCATGGAAACATATACATTATGAAATGTAAAATAGATAGCCAGTAGGAATTTGCTGTATGATGGCAGGGAGCTCAAACCAGTGCTTTGTGACAACCTAGAGGGGTGGGATGTGGTGTGAGGTGGGAAGGAGGGTCAAGAGGGAGAGGACACATGTATACCCATGGCTGACTCATGTTGATGTATGGCAGAAGCCAGCACAATGCCGTAAAGCAATTATCCTCCAATTAAAAATTAATTAATTTAAAAATGAATAAGTAAATAAAATTTTTAAAATAACTTTCATTAATTCCTTTTTAATACAGAAAATATGAAAAGAAAAATAGTTTACAATCCCATAACACACATAAACTCTGGTGATATTTAAAACAGAAAAAAGAAGATGAATAATATATGCAAATAGGAAGAAATTTCAAATATCACTGAAAGGTATAAAACTAAAAGTCTCCTCATTCCCATCTCTAAACTCTTTTTGCAGAGGTGATCAGTGTTGTTTCCTGCCAATCCTTGAAAATAATTGACATATCAGTAACACCAATCTTTAAAAATGTTTCAACTGAAGAATTATACAAAACAATTTTCATGCACTTTGCATTTTTACTTAATATATCTTGGTTGTTGTTGTTCAGTCACTAAGTCATCTCTGATGCGACCCCATGAACTGCAGCACAACAGGCTTCCCTACCCTTCACTTTCTTCCAGAGTTTGTTCAAACTCATGTCCATTGTGTCAATGATGCCATCAAACCATCTCACTCTCTGTCGTCCCCTTCTCCTCCTGCTCTCAATTTTTCCCAGCATCAGGGTCTTTTCCAGAGTTGGGTCTTTGCATCAGGTGGCCAAAGTTTTGGAACTTCAGCATCAGTCCTTCCAATGAATATTCAGCGTTGACTACCTATTGACTGGTTTGATCTCCTTGCTTTTCAAGGAATTTGCAGCAGTCTTCTCCAGCACCACAATTCGAAAGCATCAATTCTTTGACACTCAGCTTTTTTATAGTTCAACTCTCACATCTGAACATGACTACTGGAAAAAGGGCCTTTGTTGGCAAAGTGATGTCTCTGCTTTTTAATACACTGTCTAGGTTTGTCATAGCTTTCCTTCCAAGGAGCAAGGGTCTTTTGATTTCTTCAGTGCTGTCACCATCCACAGTAATTTTGGAGCCCAAGAAAATAAAATCTGTCACCCTTTCCACTTTTTCCCCACCTATTTGCCATGAAGTGATGGGACCGGATTCCATGATCTTCGTTTTTTGAATGTTGAGGTGTTTTTTTTTTTTTTTGAATAATAGTGGCCTTTTTTATTATTATTATTTATTTATTTATTTTAATTGGAGGCTAATTACTTTACAATATTGTAGTGGTTTTTGCCATACATTGACGAGAATTAGCCATGGGTGTACATGTGTTCCCTATCCTGAACCTCCTCCCACCTCCCTCCCCATTCCATCCCTCTGGGTCTTCCCAGTGCACCAGCCCTGAGCCCTGTCTCATGCATTGAACCTGGACTGGTGATCTGTTTCACATATGATAATATGCATGTTTCAGTGCTATGCTCTCAGATCATCTCATCCTCGCCCTCTCCCACAGAGTCCAATAGACTGTTTTATACATCTGTTGTCTCCTTCACTGTCCCGCATATAGGGTTATTGTTACCATCTTTCTAAATTCCATATATATGTGTTAGTATACTGTATTGGTGTTTTTCTTTTTGACTTACTTCACTCTGTATAATAGTCTCCAGTTTCATCCACCTCATTAGAACTGATTCAAATGTACTCTTTTTAATGGCTGAGTAATATTCCATCATGGATATGTACCACAGCTTTCTTATCCATTCATCTGCTGATGGGCATCTAGGTTGCTTCCATGTCCTGGCTATTGTAAACAGTACTGTGATGAACACTGGGGTACACGTGTCTCTTTCAATTCTGGTTTCCTCAGTGAGTATGCCCAGCAATGGGATTGCTGGGTCATATGGCAGTTCTATTTCCAGTTTTTTAAGGAATCTCCACACTGTTCTCCATAGTGTCTGTACTAGTTTGCATTCCCACCAAAAGTGTAAGAGGGTTCCCTTTTTTCCACACCCTCTCCAGCATTTATTGTTTGTAGATTTCTGATCTGCATGAGATGGTACCTCATTGTGGTTGTAATTTGCATTTCTCTGATAATGAGTGATGTTGAACATCTTTTCATGTGTTTGTTAACCATTTGTATGTCTTCCTTGAAGAAATGTCTGTTTAGTTCTTTGGCCCATTTTTTGATTGGGTCATTTATTTTTCTGGAATTGGAGCTGTAGAAGTTGCTTGTATATTTTTGAGATTAATCCTTTGTCAGTTGCTTCATTTGCTATTATTTTCTCCCATTCTAAAGGCTGTCTTTTCACCTTGCTTATAGTTTCCCTCATTGTGTAAAAGCTTTTAAGTTTAATGAGGTCCCATTTGTTTATTTTTGCTTTTATTTTCATTACTCTGGGAGGTGGGTCATAGAGGATCCTGCTGTGATTGGAGAGTGTTTTGCCTATGTTTTCCTCTAGGAGTTTTATAGTTTCTGGTCTCACGTTTACATCTTTAATCCATTTTGAGTTTATTTTTGTGTACGGTGTTAGAAAGTGTTCCAGTTCCATTCTTTTACAAGTGGTTGACCAGTTTTCCCAGCACTACTTGTTAAAGAGATTGTCTTTTCTCCATTGTATATTCTTGCCTCCTTTGTCAAAGATAAGGTGTCCATAGGTGCATGGATTTATCTCAGAGCTTTCTATTTTGTTCCATTGATCTATATTTCTGTCTTTGTGCCAGTACCATACTGTCTTGATGACTGTAGCTTTGTAGTATAGCCTGAATTCAGGCAGGTTGACTCCTCCAGTTCCATTCTTCTTTTTCAGGATTGCATTGGCTATTCAAGGTTTTTTGTATTTCCATACGAATTGTGAAATTATTTGTTCTAGTTCTCTGAAAAATACCGTTGGTAGCTTGATAGGGATTGCATTGAATCTATAGACTGCTTTGGATAGTATACTCATTTTCACTATATTGATTCTTCCAGTCCATGAACATAGTATATTTCTCCATCTATTTGTGTCCTCTTTGATACCTTTCATCAGTGTTTTATAGCTTTCCATATATAGGTCTTTTGTTTCTTTAGGTAGATATATTCCTAAGTATTTTATTCTTTTTGTCACAATGGTGAATGGAATTGTTTAATTTCTCTTTCTGTTTTCTCATTGTTAGTGTATAGGAATGCAAGGGATTCCTGTGTGTTGATTTTATATCCTGCAACTTTACTATTGAATGTTGAGTTTTAAGCCAGCATTTTCACTCTCCTCTTTCACCCTCGTCAAGAGGCTCTCTAGTTCCTCTTCAGAGGAGTGGTATCATCTGCATATCTTAGGTTGTTCATATTTCTCCCATCAATCTTGATTCATCTGGCCTGGCATTTTCATGATATACTCTGCACAGAAGTTAAATAAACAGGGTGACAATATACAGCCTTGATGTACTCCTTTCCCAGTTTTGAACCAGTCTATTGTTCCATGTCTGATTCTAACTGTTGCTTCTTGTCCTTCATAGAAGTTTCTCAGGAGACAAGTAAGGTGGTCTGGTCTAATTTTTTATTTGCCCCTAATTTACCCTTTCTCTTCACTTACCTTAAGCTTTTCCATTTTTATGTCTCTCCCAACACTCTAGTGTAGTATTTTGCATGCAACAAGTGTTGATAATAATTTGCTTAGTGAATAATCATATGCTATAAAAGGTAGACTAGTAAAAGGACAAAAATTTATAGGTGATATAGTAGGTTATTGTTTTGATTGGCATTTCTTTATGAGTGAACTTAAGCATCAGATTATATTATTATTGGCCCTTTGTAATTTTTCTTTTTTTGCCTAAGGTATTTCTTCATATTCTATGCCTATTTTTGTACTGAGTTATGTATTTTTATTATTGATTTGTACACACTGTTGTAAACAAAAGAAATTGTCAGTTTGTTATATATGTTGCAAATATATTCCCAGATTCTAATTTGTCTTTAAATTCATGAAAGCTATTGATACTAATTCTTTTATATTATTATAATATTTTATGTTATTACATAGCCAAATTAGTCAAACTTTTCCTATAAGGCTTTTGGAGTCTGTGTCTTATTTGGAGACATCTTTGTACTTTTAAATTAGAAGTAAACACAAACCTCTTTTACAGTTCTAGTTTTTACATTTAAATTTTGATTTATATATTCAGTGAAACTGTTTTATCAAAAAGTGTTTCATAATATAAGTGAAGTATTGGATCTGTTTACTTCTGCTTAATGGTTATCCAGATCTCAATACTATTTGATGTTTAAACTATTGTTTCTCTAATGATTTTTAAACAAAATCAAATGTGATGAATATTTGGGTCAATTTCTGTTTTTTATTTTTAATTCAAATCTGTTTATTCTTATTTCTAATTCATTTTGTCTTTATAATTATCAATATGATAAAGAATATTCAGATATGTTATATAAGCATATTATTGCAAATAAACTTAAAAATCTATTGATCAATTTTCACTTTCCCATCTCATCTCTTCTTCAATTTAAAAAAAAATAGCATTTCAACTATGATTGAGTTCACACTAAATTTGTGTAAATTATTCCCCAGTGGCTCAGCAGTAAAGAATCCACCTGCAATGCAGGAGACACAAGAGACCCAGGTTCAATCCCTGGGTCAGGAAGATCGCCTGAAGGAAGAAATGGCAACCCACTCCAGTATTCTTGCCAGGAAGATCATGGACAGAGGATGCTGGTGGGCTATAGTCCATGGGGTTGCTAAAGAGTCAGACACGACTGAGCATGAGCACAATACATATGTCTACATATACACTGTTGGAAAACTGTAATATGCTTATCAAACCAAATCTTCTTATATAAGAAAAATTATTCCATTCTATATAAAAGCCTTTTAATTTCCCTCCAAATTATTTTTCTTAAGATAGTACTTATTTCTTCTTAGATTTATTTCTAGATACTTTGTGACTATTTTTAACTGGCATTCTAAGTTGAAATATTTTTTGCCAATTTGTTCTTATTAAAGTTAGTTGATTGAAAATTCACTGATTTGAAAATATTGATTTTGTGAGTGACCACTTGGCTGAATTTTGTATTTTATAATAGTTTCTATGGTGATTCTCTTAAGTGATTCAAGCCACAATCACATTATCCACAAATAATAATGTTTGTCTCCTTTTCAGTATTTACTCTATTTTCCTATTTAATTGCATTACTTTGTGCTTCTATAAAACACTAAATAAAACCTGAACTCCGTGAAGGAAAAGGAGAATGGATAAACTCTAACATTTGATTCTCAGATTCGATAAGCTTAAAATTAATTTTAAAACACTTCCTTCATATGGTTGTTCTGAGATTAAAATTATGATACAGTTAACAGGCCTAGGCGACAGCATGCATTTAATAAATATTACACATTTCTCTCTCTTGGAAAATTTTAGATGCTTTTAATAGTTTTAGGTATCCATTAAGGGAGAATATTATTTTTATTTAAAAGTATTTGGTCCCAAAATATTCAGTAATAATTAAATCATCACATATTTATTACGCTGTTTTTATGAGTAAGACATCATGAAAACTCTGGCCTTGGCACTTCCACAAAGACTTTCCAGCCCCATCTCTTGACTACACTGCAGCTACCCTGGTTCAGGCTCTCACTACCCCAACTACTGAGAGGCCTCCTATTTTAGTCCACATTGCAATAATAACAAACACATTTACAGAGCTTAACATATGCCAGGTATTGTTCTGAGTATTTTACAGATATTAGCATTAAATTCTCATACTTTTATTTCCATTAAACAAATGAAGAAAATGAAACAGAATTTAAGAAACTTCCCTATGTCTTCCAGCCTGAAAATGGTCAATATGTAAACCCAAGCTGATTCAAGGTTCATACTCATAATAAGCATTTAATACCCATCAAAGTATAGCATCCATACATCTGTTCTTCCCTTCATTTGATGTTGATTCTGCCTCTTTCATATTTGTTCTTTCATTTCGCATCTCTATTTTCCTTAATATACATTTATTGAGTGCCCAGAAGTCAGCCCTAATTAAATTCCTTTAATTGACTGCCATTGTCTCCTAATCAGTCTACTCAACTCCAATCTGCACAGCATCCTCCTCATTTTATCTGAAGTTCTTCTGCTGGTTTAATGTTTTTGAAATAGAGTTCAAGTGCAGATTTCTTAATTTGGTAATGCCCTGTAAGTCAGATTCCAATCCACCAAGTACCCCAAAATATTTCTATACTTATTTTATGCTTTGTCTAAGTTGAATTTTTCATTATTCTTTGAGGATATTCTATATTTTCCAAACTTTGATTCATTTTTTATACTATTTCCTCTACCAAGCGTGACCTCTCCTTATCTCCTGGGAAATTCTAAGCCATTTTTCAAGGACTCTTTCAATGTTAACTACTTCAAGGAATCCTTTCTCCAACCAAGGCTGAAAGTGGTTTCTCCCTCTTCTCACCCTAGCAGTTTGAACTATGCTGGTGGCATAAAATGTGGAATCACATTCTTTTTTACAGATAGTTATGTGTACACATATGGTCACAGTTTGGGTTGGTGTGCTAGTAAAATATTTTATAGAAAAGACTGTATTAAAGTAGATTTAGAAAGTATGTTAAGAGTGGGTTGAGTTTGGGTAGGCAAAGTAGATAATGAGAATATTAATAGTAAGAGAAAAAATAGGAGAAGAATAAGGAGGTAAGACAACGAAAGGGAAAATTTGTATAAAGAAGAAGTTGAAAATAAGCTGAAAGGTAAAATGGGGTCAGACTATGGAAGACATTTAATTATGTGCTAAATAATTTAATCCTGCACACAATGCAAGACTTCTAAAAGTTTTACATTTAGGAATAGAGTGCCTATAAGTGGTGCCCTGAGAAGGTTAATATGGTGCAGAGGATAGGATGGATTTGCAAATGGGAAGACCGGAGGCAAAGGAATAACCAACAGTGGAGCTAAGATGAAAATTCAATTATCTTTCTGGTTAAATTTGAGTCAATTTATAGATGTGATTGGCCAGAGTATATTACTGTATCAAAGAAATTGTCCCAAATCAGCTACTTAACAGCAAAATCTTTCAGGTCAAAAGGACAATATTCCTCTTGGCAAACTATTTTATAATCAAATATTCTGTAATAGCAAGAAGAGAGTTTCAGGGCTAGTATCTATTGTTAATAAAGGCCTGCACTTGCACAGTTCTCTCTTTTCATTCCAATCCCTGGAAACACATTTCTGCATCTTCTTAATGGGAAAATGGAACCAATATTTGTAGAAGGATTATTAGGTTTCACATTTAATCTTCACAACAAGGCTACAGTTTAGATTTTTTTTCCCCCCATTTTACAGTTGTGGCACAGGACTGTCAAAGAGTTTAGGTAAATTACACAAGAAAACATAACTGGTATGGAGTACTAACAAAAATTTGGCTACTAAAAGTCTAATCCACTTTCAAGTCTTCTATGCCCTCCGCTAAAATGTGGGTGAATCTTAGTTAGACACACTGCATAGTATGTTTGATAGAATGTTCACAAGAAGTTCTAAATGACACTAACTCTAGGGAAATGGGCCAATCCTTAGCAATTTAACAAAAGCCCTTACTCACTAGTTATATAATTAAAGAGTGAATAAATTAATTTGTTCTGTAATAGTTTACTTCCTAATGAATCGAGAAGAGGGGGAAAAGTGACCCAACTAATTTTTTAAAAGTCCCTTTGAGCAATTCACCTTCAAAACCCCAAATTATTTATTTTCAGCTGATTTTTACATCCCAACTTTCCCTTACATTTTTGTTTAGTTAGTTATTGGCTGCACTGCATGGCTTGCAAGACCTTAGCTCATTTCTGAGACCAGGGACCAAACTCCAGCAGTGAGAGCATGGGAGTCCTAACCACTGGAGCACCAGGGAATGTCGTACGTGCCCCGACTGTTAAAGATGAAGTTTAACACTGTGGGTAGCACAGTGTTTTAGAGATCTCCACAGGCACTGAGAGTGCTCTGTTACAGTGTGACCTCTGCAGTGGCCAGTCTCTGAGATGGCCCCCAGTGAGCCTCCCTGCCTGGCACTCTTGCCTCCATGCAGTCTCTGCACTTACTGCATGAAGATTGGTCTGTGTGACCAACAGAATTCAATGGGCATGTACCTCCAAGAGGTCATAGGAATATTGCAGATCTGCCTGTCTGTCTGGGATCACTTGCTCTGGGGAAGCTGCCAGGTCATGAGATGTCCACATCGTAAAGAGCTGAGGTTTCCTGCTAACAACCACATGAGTGACCTCACAAGTAAATACTTCAGCCCAGGCAGAATTCAAATCATTGACAACCCTGCCGACATTTGGACTGCAACCCCATTAGAGACACCAGGCCAATCCACCCCAGGTAAGCCATTTCATAATTTTTGATTTGTAAAATTTTTTATAAATTTTTAATAAATTTTTATATTAAATTTTATAAATTTATAATTTTTAATAAAAAAAATTCTCCAAGCCAGTCTTCAACAGTGTGTGAAACACAACCTTTCAGAGGTTCAGGCTGAATTTAGAAAAGGTAGAGAAACCAGAGACCAAATTGCCAACATCCATTGGATCATTGAAAAAGCAAGAGAGTTCCAGAAAAACATCTACTTCTGCTTTATTGACTACACTAAAGCTTTTGACTGTGTGGATCACTACAAACTGTGGAAAATTCTCAAAAAGCATACCAGACCACCTGACCTGCCTCCTGAGAAATCTGTATCCAGGTCAAAAAACAACAGATAGAACTGGACATGGAACAACAGACTGGTTCCGAATCGGGAAAGAAGTACATAAAGGCTGTATATTGTCACCCTCCTTATTTAATTTATATGCAGAGCACATCATGTGAGATGTTGGGCTGGATGAAGCACAAGCTGGAATCAAGATTGCCAGGAGAAATATCAATAAACTCAGATATGCAGATGCACCACCCTTGTGGCAGAAAGTGAAGAAGAACTAAAGAGCCTCTTGATGGAGGAGAAAGAGGAGAGTGACAAAGTTGGCTTAAAACTCAACATTCAGAAAACTAAGATCATGGCATCTGGTCCCATCACTTCATGGCAAATAGATGGGGAAACAATGGAAACAGTGAGACATTTTATTTTCTTGGGCTCCAAAATCACTGTAGATGGTGACTGTGGCCATAAAATTAAAAGACGCTTTCTCCTTGAAAGGAAAGTTACGATCAACCTAGACAGCATATTAAAAAACAGAGACATTACTTTGCCAACAAAGGTCCATCTAGTCAAAGCTATGGTTTTTCCAGTGGTCATGTATGGATGTGAGAGTTGGACTATAAAGAAAGCGGAACACCAAAGAATTGATGCTTTTGAACTGTGGTGTTGGAGAAAACTCTTGAGAGTCCCTTGGACTGCAAGGAGATCCAACCAGTCCATCCTAAAGGAAATCAGTCCTGAATATTCATTGGAAGGACTGATGCTGAAGCTGAAACTCCAATACTTTGGCCAACTGATGTGAAGAACTGACTAATTTGAAAAGACCCTGATGGTGGGAAAGATTGAAGGCGGGAGCAGAAGGGGACGACAGAGGATGAGATGGTTGGATGGCATCACCAACTCGATGGACATGAGTTTGAGTCAGCCCCAGGAGTTGGTGATGGACAGGGAAGTCTGGCATCCTGCATTCCATGGGGTCACAAAGAGTTGGACAAGACTGAGCAACTGAAGTGAACTGAACTGATAAAGACTGAGAGAACTTTCTAGCTGGTCTCCTTGATCTACTTCAATTTCTGGAAACATAGAACTGTTGGAAGTTAATCTCAAAGTTGTATATGTGTGTGTGTGTAATAGACATAACTATTTCTTTACCTTGTACCAGGCACTCCACAAGCATGTT
Source organism: Cervus elaphus (assembly GCF_910594005.1). Lineage (NCBI taxonomy): Eukaryota > Metazoa > Chordata > Mammalia > Artiodactyla > Cervidae > Cervus > Cervus elaphus. Next base: position 20,347,361 of record NC_057847.1, read on the forward strand.
CTAGTATAATCCTCCACAATTTTGAGATAAGTTCTATAATTATCCCCATTTTAAATGAGTAAAGTAAAACTTAGAGGTCTTTTCAGGCTTAAGCTTGGAAATTACACAGCATCACGTCTGTTGCATTCTCTTGGTTATAAGAGAGTGGCCAAGTTGGTCCTTATTCACCGAAAGAGTACATAAATCCCACATTAGTGGGAAAAGCATCAAAAAATTGTGAATATGTTTAAACCCACCACAGAAATTAGTAAGATCATTTTTTTGATTCAATGTATCCATTTGAAATTTGCCTCTCATGAAATCTAATGAAACTTAAAATAGCCTAGACCATTGCTTATAAGTACAGATGAGATTTTATGATTAGCTAACTGTTGTGAATAACATTTGATAGAAGAAAGATTAAATTAGCAATACTTGTTGATTTTATTAATTGATTAAGGCACTCTAACTTATATGCATGCATGTAGAAAAACTTTTATCATGCAGGACACAACTTAACTTGAGTTAAATCTTTATAATCAACATTGAAATATAAAATCAGTAAGTAAAATTTGCATTAGTATAGAGATTAGTGACAATTACTACATTTACTCATCATTTCTTTTTATGCTAGCAGGTTGTATTTGTGTTTCTGAGGGGAAATGAATAACTTCATGAGTTGTCATTTACAATTTTGCACCCAATTCCAGTATTTTTTTTTCCAGATACCACTAAGCAAGTGAAATGGTAGGACAGAAGCTGGGTGTTCTACAATTCAACTAATTTCTGACACTATCTACCTAGACATAGCATCATTTCCCACTGATTAAGGGTTCACTTCTACAAGCCTGTGCTTCTCCCGTCCACACCCTCACCCCCACCCCACTTCAGATGCCAGTCACAAGTCCAAGTTTTCACCTGAGCTTCTGACCTACTGGCTATAGACTAGAGGTTCCAATGATCTCCTCCTCAGATTTGATTAATTTGCTAGACACGCTCACAAAATGCAGAGAAACATTTTACTTCCTAGATTACCTTTCATTATAAAAGACTGTGATGCCAGAACAGCTGGGTAGAAGAGATATATGTAGGGCAAGGTATGGGGAAGGCTCAGAGCTTCCATGTCCTCTCCTTGGGTGCCACTCTCCCCAAATCTCCATGTGCTCTCTGGAAACTCTCTGAACCCTGACCTTTTGGGGTTCTTATGGAAGCTTCATTACATGCCACTGGCGATTAATTCAATCCCCAGTCCCTCTTGGGTCCCAGGAGTGAGAGGGTGGCACTGAAAGTCGTAAGCCTGTAGTTATATGGTTGGTTTCCCTGGCAATCAGCCCACATCCTTAGGTTACCTAGGGGCTTCCAAAAGTCACCTCATCAACTTAAAAAAAGACAACTCTCAACATGTAAGAAATTCCATAGGAGCTATGTGCCAGGGAACAAAGGAAGACTAAACACACATTTGCTACTATAAATCACGATATTAATTGCTCAACATTGTATATTTGTGTAAGAAAAAGAAGGGAGGGAAAGAAAAGTGAGGAGAGAAATATGTAAAGATTAAAATGATTTGGTCCAAGAGTTGGCAAACTATACAGACCGAATTAGTCTGCCTGTTTTTATATTTTTGTATGGCCTGTGAGCTATGAATGATTTTTGCATTTTAAAATATATTTTTTTAAATATAAAGATAATGTTTAATGACCTGTTAAAGAAATTAAAATTTTAATGTCTGTAAATAAAGCTTTATTGAAACACAGCCAAGTTCATTCATTTATGAATTGCCTATAGCTGCTTTAGTGCTACAACAACAAAGTCAAGCAGTTGTGTCAGAAACCATGTGACCCATACCACTTAGAATATTTACTCTCTGACTTTTTACAGAAGTTTACCAGCCCTGATTGAGACTAAATGAGAATCAGAGTAAGAGGATGAGGATGATAGGTGCAGTTTTTATTCTTAGTATAAAACACAAAGGGTCACTCAGAGTCCATTATAATGCTGATAAAGATGTTTGTCGACGTTTTAGTAAACTAATGAAAGTTATGAAAGGAAAATCAAAGTGGAATTGATATTGCTAAGAGAACGTCCTAGAAAGGAGTCAGGAGACCATTTAGGAAGTGTGACATAGCCTAGATGGAATTTGACCTTTTGACAACTGTTGTTAAAATGAAGCATCCGGAACGACTGACAGAAACTTGAGATAATTATCAGACCCTCAGCCTAAAACAACTCATGATAACCATCACTTAAGCACAAACATTTCTCTTCTTGTTTCAGAGTACAAGCTCATGGTTTTTGCCTTTATAAGTCGCTGACTCTTTCTTTCTCAGGACATTTTCAGTTTTACTTGAATCTGTGTCTCTTGAATTGCAGTTCTTAAGACTAAATGAAACTCTTTTTCTTATTTGCAGTCTTCTGCACTTTTTTTTTTTTTTTTTGGTTGACAGAGTATAAAAGTTTTCTTTCCTGATGTTATAGATATGATGCTGGAATATTTGCCCGGCACATCTATGACTCTCTGCTAATATAAAGCTGCAAATGCCAACATACATCTTCAGTAACTATAATTCAATTTTCCATGGTTACAAATCAGAGGCTATAAAAAGATTTTTTTATGAATGTGTGTGTGCCACAGATGTGAAAGTTCAGAGAAAATAAAGCTGAAGCTGTTTTTTCCATTTTACTCTTTTATTTATTTAATACCACACTGTAAATTATTCAAAAGCCATGTGCTTCTTGCAACATAGTTTCTATTGTTCTTTAGGCCATCCCTAGCAGAGGATCAGTGTGCTGACCGGTAGCTCAACCACAAACTATAGTTTTAACCAGGGACTAGTGAAGCTGGAACATGGGACTATATACATTTCTCTAACGATAGAAATAGATGCCAGCAAGAAACTTTAGCCTGCATCCCCCATCTAAAAGGCATATCTAATCATAAGGTAAATGATACAAGCACAGGAGCTTAGACACAAAAAATGCAGTCTTTCATCTCTAAACTAGACTGAATTTAATCTACCCTGAATGACATTCTGATTTTATCTTCTATAGGAAATCAATCATTCAACAGCTTTTCAGAGTTGGCTATTGAGTGCCTAAGAGTGGATGTGATTACCCAAGAAGAGTGACAGGCTGCGGATAGAACGTGCATGTCTCATGGGATCACACCTGGGTCTGAGCTCCAGTAGCTAGGGTCTGGACAGGGATAAGCAGAAATGACCTCAAGCTACAGAACGCAAACTACAGAAAATCTCTAGGAGTCAAGAGATTTCAAGAAAACAATGCCCAGGTGGGATAACTACATGTCAAGTGCCTCCTGATACGATGCACTTATCACAGCCAAAAATGTTTAAACTAACCCTAAGCAAACTTTTGACATCTAACTTTCAGCTATGAAGAAATACAGGGAATAGAAGATAATGAAGAAAAAAAAGCCTGACAAAATCAGAATATAAAGTTTTCTATAAGAAATTGGACTCTCATGGAAAAGACAATACTGGGGCAGGGTAGAGGGAAGGAAGAGAACTATTTTAGAATAAAAGGAGTTGAAGAAATATCATTTAAGAGATTCACATGCAATGTTTAGTCCTTAATTATATCTTGATTTTTAAGATACAACTAGATATTCTGGGAGAAAATGAGGGAAATTTGAATATGTGGTTATGTATGAGAATGTGTTTTATTTAAATTTAGAAACATATACTACAATGTTTAGGTAAATTCTTCCAGATCTATAATTTACTTTAGTTTAGCCCTTGCTTTATATAAGAGAGGAAACAATATTATATTTATATGCAAGTAGTAGTTATATGTGTATTAATTCAACTTTTCTGTACTATTGAAAAATTTACCAGAAAATGCTTTTTGAAAAGAACAAACAAAAAAGTCTTTCTGGGCAAAGGAGGGGAAAGCCATATAGCAGCTTTACCAGAGCACTGATATAAAGGTTTACACTAGAAGGACAGAATCCAACTAAGCCACAAAAAAAAAAATAGGCAGAGAAAATAGATTCAGAAAAGAAAGTACAAGACCTAGAGTGATGCCCCAAGATACTTGCACATAACTCAGTGGTCTTTACACTCTTTGGACAGCTCTCATCCATGACATAGGGGCTGACAACATACTGGGCATGTTTACAAAGAAAACTGAGCCCTTGACCCTTTGCCCTCTGACCCTCTTTCCCCTGTTTGCAAATTTCAGCTACTAGCCTTCCTAATCATTTTCTAAAGGGACCATACTGATTTTTACATTAGTCTTTAGTTGTGTATCTCTCTCCTTTTATACCTATTTCAATCTCATCAGAAGGTTCTGAAAACAGCAGCATCACTTTCATATGTTTCCATCTCTTTTAACTTGCATGAGTCTTTTTCTTTCATATTTTGAAAGTTGTTTTTGATAGCACTCAAGCTTGGAAGATTTTTCGCTTTCTATATTTTCAGGCTATAAAAGTATGTTCATCATATCTGTTGTTTGGAATCTGTCCCCCTAAAACCAACAAGACACATGCTTCTGTCCACAGTGCCCTTTTCAGGACTGCACAAGGACTTGGATGGCAGCAGACCTTCTGCCCCAAGTTCTAGAACAATCCAATCCAACAGCCTAGAATTAGTCTTCATGGCCTAGAATTAGTCTAAGAGTAGTAGCTTCCAAGTTTCTAACTCTGACTTCTGAAAAATTATATAATCAAAAAAAGAAGTAAAGAATTTAGCACTGGGTGCTATTTAACTGGAGTGATTAAAGGGAAATCTGAATACTTGAATTCCCTAAAATTAATATTGAATTTGTGATCTGTGGAAAGATTAAGACTTCCTTTCCTCCACTTGGCCACTTAAATTTATCCTTTTATACTCACTTAAATGCTCAATTATTATGTCCTTGATTTCCCCAGGTATTCCTCTATAACATACTTCGTTACTCCATCTTATCTTCTGCTGGCTTTCATCAAAGGTTTACAAAATATAAGAAGTAGAGTTGGAATTAGAAAACAAAAGTTGACTTCCTGTGAGAGCTGACTCTATCACAGCGCTTTCTTACCAACACAAAAGAACAAGCTGGTGAGAGAAGAGACTCTCATAAGAAAGCAACTATTAGCTCCTATTAGTGAGGGAGAGGAAAGCTAGACATAAGCAACCATATCTCCTAAGGAATTAGGTTTAGGAACGATTTTTAAAAATCCAAGTTTTTAGCAGAGCAACATTGGTGCAAATAAACCAATGAAGAGAACTTGCGTAGCAGAGGGACAGCGTGGGCAAAACTAAAAGAGAATTAAACCCTCATCATAGGTGTGACCGTTACAGTGTTGTAGACCCCAGTGGATATTTGTGGCTTCTTCTGAGACTGGGTCTCAAGCAAACCATTATCCAAATAGAGTCACCACTATCACATTTAATGCCTGCTAACTCCATGCGAGGGAGAATGCCCAACACAAAAGAATATCATGGCCTGGGACCAGTATTGACTCTGCTGCTGCTAAGTCGCTTCAGTCATGCCCAACTCTGTGCCACCCCATAGACGGCAGCCCACCAGGCTCCCCCGTCCCTGGGATTCTCCAGGCAAGAACACTGGAGTGGGTTGCCATTTCCTTCTCCAGCGCATGAAAGTGAAAAGTGAAAGTGAAGTCACTCAGTCGTGTCCAATTCTTAGCGACCCCATGGGCTGCAGCCTACCAGGTTCCTCCATCCATGGGATTTTCCAGGCAAGAGTACTGGAGTGGGGTGCCATTGCCTTCTCCGAGTATTGATTCTACTAGTTATTTATTTGTCAATTGTACTCACAATACACAGAAATCATTTTTAAAAGCCCATGTATTAGGACTGTTTATATTAGATCAACCCTATGTGTAGGTTAAGGGAGATTCTCCATAGACGCCCTTTTTCATGTGAGAACTTCATATGCTTCAGCCTCTAGAACAGAAGGGTAGGACAAGTAATTTAGAAAGAATACAGAAACATGTCAGGTGAGACTCTAGTAGCAGGGAGCTTGTAGCTACCCTACATGAGTATAAAATACTAGATTCATAATAATTCTTAAGGTACTAAGAAACGTTAAAATTGTCTCAGAGCCAGGTTAGTGATTTAGGGAAATCTTGAAAGAGAAAGAATCCAGGTGGCCAGAAATGGTAATGTTCAATCAGAGAAAAAGGAAAGAATACAGAAGCTACAGATATGGATATTTAGCAGAATCTAAATACTCAATAACTGATTATTATAGAGTTTAGTTTGTGAACACTATAAATGATGCAATAATTGCTAAAGCAATTGTAATATTTTGAACCAACAGCCAAATCATACCTAACAGTGAAATAGACAGAAGAGACAATTTAGAAATAATAAAACTGGAAAATTGAATATAAATTTTTCATTATTTCCAGATGATATAATTGTGTAATCAGACAGTTATAATCAATTGAAAACTCATTTTAATTAATAAAGTGGTTCAAGAAATTAGCTAAATAAAAGATAAATAAAAATCAATAGCTTTTCTATATTTTGTCAGCCACCATTAGACATTTTAATAGAAGCAAAATCAGAGAGATGACACCTGGCTAGTAATGCATGAATCAGCCTTGTACGGCTTCCAAAGGAAACATATGAAAATTCAAAAAAAGATGAACAGTCTTAACAATGCTGAAAATTAAGACTATAGGACAAACTACTGTAGGGACTGGAAAAAATTGGCACTAATTACAAGAACTATTTAGATCAAATGGCTATTTTAATTTGTGGCCAAGTCATATGCATATGTTCATTATTCATAGCAGTCAAGCAACGGTGCTTCATTTTTTCAACCTTAAACAATTGATTATAAAAATGTAGGGTCAGGCATATTTTAAAATTAAAGGTTAAAAACCAATAAAGTGTAAGACAATGCAAAATATGAAAATAATTCAAAGAGAACAAAAATAGCAACAACAAAAATGTTGTCCACACAGCAAAAGGTAGTTGGAAAAGGAGAAAAAGAAGAAGAAGGAGGGGTGGGGTGGAGAGAAAAAGTGAACCAAAAACAGAAAATATAAAGCAATATGGGAATAACAGGCAAGTAAAACACTCAATTATGGCAATAAGTAAAAATGGGTTAAAAACAAAGTCTCCAGTAATGAACTTTAAAAAAAATAAATACAACTACACATTGTTTATAAGAATCACACTTAAGAAAATGTGACATAAAAATATTAGATATATAAATATATGGAAATGTTTATCAAACACAAAAGGATACAAAATTAATATGAAAGTGATACAAATACAAAGATCATCAACAAATAAAATGATATATTAAAAAACAAGAAAAGGTTATAACTAGCATGAACCATTATGCATCCATTAAAAGCAACAAAAAGTACAAGTGTAACTGAGCAAGACCCTATGTGACCTTCCCAGGACAGACCCCTACCCCACATTTTCTTCCTGCCTTTTTTTTGGTAGAAAATCTAGTCTCCCAGGCCTCCCCTGAGTCACAAAATTTGACTCAAGAATTAACTACTGAAAAGACGTGAACAAAACTAACAGTGGGGAGAACTGATAACAATTTAAGTAGTAAATCAGCCATATAGCAGTCATAGAATCTTTAATTCCTCCTTGAAATACACAAATAACAGTGTCTGACATACATTCCTGAGTGATTTTACAAGTGGAAGAAGTTAACCATATGGTGACCATGAGCACATAGACACCAGATCAGCTGAAGCCTGAGGACTGATAAAGTTAACAGATGACACTGCCCAGTTACCTTACCATCAGCCAAGCAGAGAATTGTGCACAAGGCTGATCAGATACCCCATGTTCTCCTCCCTCATCTTGCCCTTAAAAACTTCCCCAAAACCCACTGCAGAGTATGTGGTTTTTGAGCATTTGTGCCTGCATTCCTTATTTGACACCTAAAATAAATGCTGCATTTTCCTTCATAACACATGTCAATAGATTGGCTTTACCCTGAATGGGTGAGGGCACCCAATTTTGGTTCAGTAATACAAGAGTAATTTTTTTTTTTTTTTAGAAAATACAAGGAGAAATTGACAATCACAATCAAATGGGAGGTGGTATAAGATTCTTGGCTTCTCAGGTGGCTTAGTGGTAAAGAATCTGCCTGTCAATGCAGGAGATGCAAGAGACCATGTTCTATCCCTGAGCTGTGAAGATCCCCTGGAGGAGGAAATGGCAATCCACTCCAGTAATCTTGCCTGGAGAATTCCATGGACAGAGGAGTCTGGCGGGCTACAGTCCATAGGGTCACAAAGAGTCAGACACAACTGAGCACACATACATGCAACATAACATTATTTGTTCAATCAACATACCGTTAGATTGTTCGACCATCAATCAAACTTAGTCTTCGATTGATCAATTAAAAAAATAAATCTGAATAGAATAATAATATAGACCAAACTTTGGATCCACAAGTAGCTTTTTTAGCTATATAGTTAACATTTACCAGTAGAAAAAGACTTTTTATTCATTCAACAAGTACTAATTATAATCTACGTGCAAGATAACCCTGGTACCCTGAGCCAAAGATAATGCCATTGTGTTGGTCATAAAAAGAACTCCTCAAAGCAACAGTTGTTTTTACTACACTCTCCGATCACAATGTAACAAAACTAGAATTAAATACACATACACACACACCATTTTTTAAATACTCCTGAGGAGAACTGAAATAAAAACTACAATTAGTAATATTTATAAATTAGTGGTAATGAAAGCATTGCATATAAAAAACATACCGAGTACAGAAAAATTTAACTCATGTCAATCTATGGTTTTAAATGATATCATTATTAAATAGGAAATATTAAAACTTAATAACCAAAGTATTCAATTCCAGATAGAAAAGATGAAAGAGAACATAAGTAAATTAGGTCTGGTTAGACTATAGAGAGTTGAATGAGTCCATCCTCTCACCCTAACAACCAAAACAAACCACATAAGTTAAAAAATCAAAATTGTTAAGCCAATCAGAAATCTAAGGATATCAAGATATTAAATAAGTTAATTCAAGAAATGAAAAAGCCCTGCATAGGAGAAAGGAGACCACAGCTGCTTTTATCTCAAGCATAATGACAAGAATGAGGACAAACGTGCCACTGATGTGTTTAAGGAGGAATTCCACATGGAATACACTAGAATTCAAAGGAACCTCTGCCACAGGGTCTCTCTACACCCATATGCCAACCTTTTCCCACAGTTCTTTACTTGATAAAAAACAATTCCCCAGCAACTCAGAAAGCTGGTAGTCAGAATATAAAGGAGAGAAAAATCATCAAGAGTTTGGAAAACTGGTGGCTCACCCAAAAAGCACTAAAGAATTTCTTGCCAGGGCTTCATCTCCAAACATTTTTGAAAGGAAAGTCTTGATCCTACTCTAAGAGGTTGAAGCCACTGGTGAACTGAATCAATCAAACAAAAACTAAAAAATTAATTAGTAACAGATCAGCTCAACAACAACAAATGACCACACTTACTTTGGTGCCACTCTACCAATATGGCCAAAGAAGTAGCATGCTCTTTTAGGAGGTAATGTTAACTTCAGTGTCTAGTATCCTTTTATGCACAATGCCTTCTATGAAATTAAACATTCAGAGACACACCAAAGAAGCATGAAATAGCGGCCTGCAATCAAGATAGAAAAGATCTGCAGGAGAGCCAGAGACTGCTCAAAAGTTGGAATTATTAGACTTTCATATCTAATAAAAATATTAACAGATCTGAGGGAAATGTGGACAACATGCACGAAGACAGAGAATTTCAGCCTTGAGTTGCAAGCAGAAAAAATGGGTGCTAGAAATGTAAAATACAGTCACAGAAATTTTGACTGGATATATATCACAGTAAACATCCTCACTTTACTCTTGATCTTAGAGGAAGATCATTCATGAAGTTAATTAAGTAACCATTAGGCATGGCAATCCACTCCAGTATTCTTGCCTGGAGAATCCCCATGGACAAAGGAGTCTGGTGGGCTACAGTCCATGGGGTCACAAAGAGTCAGACACAGTTGAGTGACTAAGCATGCGCACACATTAATGAAGTTAATTGGGGCTTCTCTGGTGGCTCAGCAGTAGAGTCTGCTTGCCAGTGCAAGAGACATGGGTTCAATCCCTAGTCAGAAGATCCCCTGGAGAAGGAATACTCCAGTATTTTTGCCTGGGAAATCCCATGAACAGAGGATCCTAGTGGACTACAGTCCATGGGGTCACAAAGAGTCAGACATGACTTAGGGACTAAACAACAACAACATGAAGCTAATTGCAAGGTTGGAGGACAGGAAGGACAAGTTTTTTTTTTTCTTTTATTAGATGTCTTAACATTGAAGAAATATCCTTTTGGGTTTGTTGGGGGTTCATTTTATTATAAACAGAGGTCAAATTTTTTCACATTTTTTTGCATCAATTTAGATAATTTAATTGGCATCAGAAGTGGGATTCTCTAGAATAATCCTGAAAAGGGTGAAGGGACAAGGACTGATGAACCTTTAACACTGAGTTAGCTAGCAAGTTACCTGTAACATGAGATAGCAGTTACACCACCAGTTACTGGAGGTAAAGAATTTCATTCAGAAATGACAGACCCAACACCCAAAGACTTGCCTCCCTAAATACATAAAAAAATGCAAAGTCAAGACAAACAAGCTAAATATATAATCCTTCTGGCTATCTTTGTCTGCAATAGCTAAAGTCAAAGAAAAGCAAAGTATTGAGGTAAATTCTGGTGCTAGATTATGCTCAGATTTTAGTCTCTAGCCTTAGGGCCATGATCAAAAGAAAAAATTTGTGCTGGAAAAGCAAATAGCACTTCTACAACATCTGGTTGGACTTTCCAGGTGGCACTAGTGGTAAAGAATCTGCCTACCCAAGCAGGAGATGCAAGAGACACTGGTTTGATACCTGGAAGATCCCCTGGAGAAGGAAATGGCAACCCACCCCAGTATTCTTTTTTTTTTTTTTTTCACTCCAGTATTCTTGCCTGGAAAATTCCATGGACAGAGGAGCCGGATGGGCTACAGTTCATGGGGTCACAAGAATCAAAGATGACTGAGCACAAACATACACACACACATAACCTCTGGTTACCAAAAAGATAGTTGGGGGAGATGGACAAAAGACTACTGAAATCAGAAAATGTAATATGAAGAAGTTGTCTAATTTTATGGATCAATGTCATCAGCTTCCTGGAAAACATTTACTAAATTGATAATGAGAGTGAGAAATTTAGGGGCAGTTTTTTGGTTTTGTAAGTTGCAGAATGGAGGAGTGTGTTTGAATTGATGCAAGACCCATCTCTCTACTAAACAATCACAGACAACTGTAGAATTTCTCTAGGAGTAAAGACCCTGAATAGAGCTGACAAGGAGACCATGTGAGACCACTACTGGTGATGCTGAGAGGCTATGAATTGGGTCCTACTGTTATAGCCACGCTTTCCGGGAAACAGACTCACTCAGAAGGACAATGCAGATAGTGGAGTGCAGTTTATTACGCCGGCGGGCCCAAGGCAGAGTCTCCTCTTAGCCAAGGACCCCGTCCAGCATTTGTGAAAATCTTTTATACCCCATGCGTACGTGTCTAAACCCACCTCCTATCCCATGTGTACATGTCTAAACCCACCACTTGCCCCATGTGTACGTGTCTTAACCCACCACTTGCCCCATGTGTACGTGTCTTAACCCACCAGCTGCCCCATGTGTACGTGTCTTAAACAGTCAATAGTCAATAAGCCCGCAGTTACATTCCAACCAGTTAATAATCGATAAGCCTGTGATTACATCTTGACAGATACGAAAAAAGTTTATGACCTGTCCGGAGACAGGTGTGATTACGGTATGCTTCCTCTTAGGCAATGAGTAGCCTGGATGTGATCTTCAGGATTCCTCTGTCTGGAGGGGGTCTTATCCTTCCATTGTCGTCCTCACAGGCACTAAGCAGAGAGTTCAGAGTCCACTGGAGAGGCAGTCGAGCACAGCCAGCACGGACAGGCCTGAGATCGAGTTCAGGTCCTATGAATTCCTTCTTCACTACAGGAATGGACAGTTACTCTAGACAGAGATTTGCATAGCTGGTGGCAGATGCAAATGCTCAAAACACTTTAAAAGGACTGGGACAGAGCTTACTATACCAGTTTGGATCACCAAATGACATTCCTTTAGATGAAGGAGCTCAGTGTACAGCCAATAGTCTGAGAATATTTTAATGATAATTCATAAAATGTAGCAGTGGTTTTTAAATTTTCATTTTCAGTGTTTGAAACTTGAGTTGAACTCATGCACAACTATGATAAAGGAACAGCATACTATTTTATTAACTGAAAGACCTGCTTCATTTTAATATAATTCTTCATTTATTTGTTCTCTATACAAACCTAAAAAGCTCATAAATTGCATCTTCTTCATAAACTATTTGCTGTCTACAAGAGTAGCACACAGCAAATGCACAAAAATCTGTAAAGGTAATGGAAATGATAGTGTTGATGACAATGAATGATATGTAGATAAAAAGTATACATAGCTAATTGAAAAAATTTCCATTTCATTATTAAAGAGTATCTAGGAACAAGGAGAACAAAAGAAGAATAGTTAGCAGGAAAAAAAATTATCAGATTTTTAAAAGCAAAATCCAAAGGGAAGATGGAAAAGGAAGCAAAGAAAGAAATCACTTAGCAAAACTATTCAGTAAAACATGTAATAAGAACCAGGAAATGCCTACGGCACTGATACAACAGCAATTAAATCCACATTTTCCATTAACATTCTATTTGATGCCTCAGGGAGTCTCAGCTCACATTCCTGGGAGACATTATTCTTGAAGGTTGGTTTGCTTCTTGTCTTGTCCTTTTTTCTTTCAGAATTATTAAACTCTATCAATGGTATTAAAACAAATGTCTATCATGGGCAAGAAATTGCTTGTAATAAGAATTTGATTGTTTTGTGAATGGATTACTCGATTATTTTGATTTTGATTGAGTACAGGGCATGATGAATGGGCATTGCCATTTTACATTAATTCATTAATAATAGATAATCATTCCTTTATATTCAGTAAATGCCATTTTGTACATTTTTTCCCATAATTCTTAATACCATGGTAGTGGTGAAAGAAGCATCAGAGAAACTACAGGCTTCTCCAAGGCCAAGATCATATGGGATGTAGTCACCAATATTAAAGCTGGAAAGGATGTAAGAGCTTATCTATTTGAACTTTCTCATTTTGATACAGGAAAAGCTTTCAGTTCATTGAGACTCACCCAGAAACACACAGGTGGGTTAGCTGCAGATCTAAAGTAAAGCCACAATCTCCTCACTACATTTTTGCTACTCCCCACTTTGTACATTTCATAATCCATCATATTCTGTAGTCAAACTGGGAATCAATTTGTCTTAATTGGGGTTTTGCCAAGAAACAGAATCAATAGGATGTATTCATATTTAGAAAGAAATTTATTATTAGGAATTGGCTTAGACCTTTGTGGATGCTGGCAAGTCCAAAATATGCAGTGTGGGCACGGTTAAGAGAAATTCACACAAGGATCATAAAGATAGATCTACCTTAAGTCACAAAGGAAGCTTTCATTCAAGTCTCAAAGTTTATGGACAGGAGATGAATTTACAGACATTAAAATTCCACCACTATAATTCTGACCAGGTTTTGATATTTCAGACAAAATGAAATCATTTAAATGTAAAAGAATTATTCATTATCTTCCATTCTTATCTTCTGATGCATTTGGATTTCTGATCTATACTCACAAGCAGTAAGTTTACTTTGAGTACCATTCAAGGCAGTTGCTATTGCAAAATGACTTGAATATGAAACTAGTCTTTTTAGGGTCACCATCTGTTGTTCATGACACTTAAAATAAAAGGAGATTTCAGTTGCTAAATATTCCACAGAAACATATGAAGAGAATTCAAAAGGTTTGGGTTTCTAAGAAAATATAATATCCTGTAAGCACAATGAAACCCTTTCTTCAAAGTGTTTATAACAAAGAAGTGCTTAATTATGTTTGATATACATAGATCTTTTCTAAAAAAAAAAAAAAGTAATACATGAATTAGATCAAGCCTTCTGTAAAGCGAGTGGAATGATGAAAATCAGTGATATTCTTACTTATAATCATGTAAGGAGAGAAATTAATGAAGGTAAAGCAATCTTCACAAAGTAAATGGCCCTGAAAAGGCTAATTGATGTGTTCCCCTTATTTTAGACATAAATATGCATCAATTGTGCAATGACAGAGTTGAGGTTTGAAGGCCAAGTGGTCTAACAGTGTTTCTCTAGAGGGGTTAATCAGAGTTCCTAGGCCTAAGAGACTCATTTTTAAATGATTTGAATATGCTAGAATGTCCCATAGGAATAACTGATGAATACTAATTAAGATTCCAAATTCCTTGCAAATAAAAAGTTAAAAGACATGTTTAGACATAAGAGTACCTGCTAGTAATGTTTTGAGCACCTTGGATGAAGGGTTTTCAAGAACAGCTCAGTTGGACTATTACAGAAGAATAGGAGCTGCCATCTTTTGTGAACCACTCTAATCTATAATAATCTACCCTGTCAATAAACCAGTTAAACTGTGGCTTTGTCAGAGAGCCGGGGTCAGAAAGTATTATCGTAGATTGTCATTTTGCTCTCTACATGGTGCACTACACATCATTTTAAAATGATATGCTGTGTTCAATATTTTATATGACTGAAGGATAACTCTAGACTTGAATTTATTGCCACACATACCTGCAGCTAAATCATATAATATTACTTCAAACACTATTTTCAAGATATCAGCTAGCATAACTGATGATAAACTATTTTATATATAAATTCATTTTGTCTCATTTTTCATTTTCCACTTTACTGCTTTATAGCTATATAAAATATCTTACACCTGGAAAATTCTTTGACATCTTTACATATAATCTAATTCTGTTGGAGTTGGATACCTAAAAAAGAAAACTTGTTCCCTTGATGAAAAATACTTCAAGGTTTTTTTTTTTTCTCTTTTTTATCTTTGAGTTGCTATGATTTGGGGAAGAGCTCTTTGGGGACAAAAATCAATGCCTTCCTATTGCAAATGCTTGTTTTCAATATGACTGAAGAAAAAAATCAGGATACAAATGTTTTGTTACATTTGTCTCTGAAATACTGATATCTTGTGCAAATATCAATTCATCCTGAATTTCAATTGCAATTTTATTTAATTGTCCTCAACTTGCCTCACAGTGACTATTTCAGCATGTAAACATCAGCAATCATCTTACATTCCAAAGTTTAAACCAGCAACCTCATTCAACAAAAATCAATGAGGTGCTTTCCAAGACATTGTATCATTTAGTATATAGAAAACTCAATAAAACAAGAGTGTTCTTACTTAAAAGAAAGAAGAAACTTGTTTAATATGGGCAGAGATCACACAATGATTACAGAGAGCATTTATCCCTTTGAAATAAAAATATTGACCAACAACCTGAAGACAGATTTGCTCACACAGTTTTTTTTTTTTTCCCTTTTCTGAAAATGTTATGACAGCCTAGCAATATAATTAAGTGAAGAGAGACCAGGATATCTAAGTACAGAGACTGACATTGTATTTGTTTTTCACAGTTTTAATAAAACCTCTTAATGTGATGTGAGGCTCACAAGCTAATAACCACAGCTCCTAATTTTCTTTTTTCATTATTAAAAAAATTTTTTTCAAACTTTAAATTTTATTTTTATTGGGGTATAGCCAATTAACAATGTTGTGGTAGTTTCAGGTAAACAGTGAAGGAACTCAGCCATCCATATACACATATCCACTCTCCCCCAAACCCTGCTCCCATCCAGGCTGCCACGTAACATTGAGTAGATTTCCATGTGCTATACTGCTGGTTATCCATTTTGAATATACTATGTGTACATGACCTTCTCAAAGTCCCTAACTATCCCTTTCTCCTAGCAGCCATAAATTCGTTTTCTAAGTCTGTGAGTCTCTCTGTTTTGTAAGCTCATTTGTATCATTTCTTTTTAGATTCCACATATAAGAGATGTCATATGATATTTCTTCTTCTCGATCTGACTCACTTCACTCAATATGGCACTCTCTAGGTCCAACCATGTTGCAGCAAATGGCAGTGTTTCACTCTTTTTAATGGCTGAGCAATATTCTATTGTATACATAAGTACCATATCTTCTTTATCCATTCCTCCGTCTACTGGCATTTAGGTTGCTTCCATGTCTTGGCTATTGTAAACAGTACTGCAATGAACATTGGAGTGTACAGCTCCTAATTCTCTTAAACTCAAGGCCATTTAGGCACAGTGGTTGCAGTGTTAAAGCAGAAGCCAAATTAGCCAAAGGAATTCTGCACAATTATTTTGTACAATGTATACTCAGTCTATAAGGCATTATATTTTGATATCCATGATCACATGCCAGTAGATTGTGGTTAATAAAATAGCATAAGATTTTACAAAAATAATCTACACAGACCAAACACATGACTGTGTAATGGGCATTTACCTATGACTAACCTCTGAAGGTCCTGGATGTGATATTATATCTCGAGTCGAGATAAATCAAGAAGAAAGATGATACAGGGCGCAGAAGAGCCAGCTATCTGTGTCTCTCTCACTCAAGTATAGATAAAGTCTATGTAACTTCAGGTAAATTAATTGGTGTCTAGTTCTCAACCCCCTTTCCCACCTCCATAAAATAAAAATGATGATGGCTGCTAAGTTTTATGGGGATGCCAAGATATGAAAAGATTATCTTTTCCATCTACACTCTAAATTCTGAGATGAAATACTCCATGTAAATTTTATTAAGATAACTTTATTTTCCAGTGTCAATTTTATATGTATTTATAGTTACTCTATGGAGATAATAAATCTCTAATAAATTGGCCAAAATGAAGTATCTGTAAACTTACTGAAGACTACAGTGGAGAAGTGGTGGTAAGAATGCAGATCACATTGTACACCTTAGTTTACCCAATGTCATTTGTCAATTATATTTCAATAAATCTGAGAAATTAAAAGGAGAAAAAAAAAGAATGCTAAAGTAAATGCTAAAGGCAAATAAAATTCCAGGCCTGCCACGTTTATATAATTTTAATGGTTTGAATGTAAAGAGTAATGTGATGGGAATTATATAAAAGAACAGAACATGGGTGGATCATCAGAAAGAGGAACTAAGGGTTTCCAGAAACATATGTTAAACTGTGGTAACAGTGACAATGATGATTAAAATGAAGTAAAGTACTTAAATAAAATATAAAGAAATGATACATCTTCAGGTAAAAACATAACATCTTTGCAAATGAAAAATCTTTGACCAAGATTTTCAAGAGACTTTCTATTCTTATTAATAGGTTTATAGAACACTTTTACAGTCATGACTGATTTCCACATACAATAGCTAAGTGAAAGTGAAAGTCACTCAGTCGTTTCTGACTTTGCAACACTAAGGACTGTAGCCTGCCGGTCTCCTTTGTCCATGGAATTCTCCAGGCCAGAATACTGCAGTGAGTAGCCATTCCCTTCTCCAGGGGATCCTCCCAACCCAGGGATGGAACCCAGGTCTCCCATATTGCAGGCAGATTCTTTACCAGCTGAGCCACCAGGGAATAGCTAACTGCTACTGCTGCTAAGTCACTTCAGTCGTATCCGACTCTGTGCAAACCCATAGACGGCAGCCCACCAGGCTCCCCCATCCCTGGGATTCTCTAGGAGAGAAAACTGGAGTGGGTTGCCATTTCCGTCTCCAATGCATGAAAGTGAAAAATGAAAGTGAAGTAGCTCAGTCATGTCTGACTCTTAGTGACCCCTTGGACTGCAGCCGACCAGGCTCCTCCGTCCATGGGATTTTCCAGGCAAGAGTACTGGAGTGGGATGCCATTGCCTTCTCCAGGGAATAGCTAAACCATCTATCAAGTAACCTATCAACCCTTCATGAATGTCTCTGTGTTTCTATCTAACAGGACATGTCTTATTCCAGTGGATACATATTCAGAATCTCTACTAGAAATCTATTGATCATGTAAGATCAGTTCTCCTAAGGAAACAGGGTTATTAGAAGATAGGAATGCTAGACAGTTTTTTTTTAAAAGTATGTATCTTATTGGATTCTTATGAGGCTTTAAATAAGACTACAAATGCAAAGGATTTAGCACAGTACCTGATACATAAGAAGTGGTCATTTTTAATGTTAGTTATTAAGATGGGGACTCTCTCTCCCACTGCAAATGTTCCCACTTTTGCCTGTGAAGTAAGAATACTTCTTTTTGGCCATGCCATGCAGCATGTTGGATCTTAGTTCCACAGCCAGGGATGAACCCCTGCCCCTTGCAGTGGAAGCATGGAGTCTGAATCACCAAACCACCATGGAATTTCCAAGAATGACTACCTTTTAAGTTCAGAAATAATGAGAGGGCATTTTTCTCTCTCAACCTTTCTTTCCCTTTCTCTTCCCTCCCCTCTTCTCCTCACTTCCTTCCATTAGATGAGAAGAGTGATTTATCTCATTCGTAAGGTTTGGAAAATCAGTAGTCAAGGACTCGCTCTCTCAAGATTTCCCTTTTGCAATACCCTGTCATCAGGAAGGAGAAATACATTCTTTCCCTTGCTCTATAAAAAGCACAGTGAGATCATAGCTCATGGTTTGCTTTCTAGAAATTAAACCAGATGCCTACCTCTTCCTTTGGAAAATAAGGTATGTTGATTCCCCATGCATCTAGCCAAATGTCTGCTTTAAATCTCTTCTTAAATGGCCATCCCAAATATGTTAGAAGGGCTAGTCTCAAGAAATCTGATTATAGTAACAGGTCTATAGTCCAGCTTTAGCAGAAGAAAAATCAAACTAGTATCATGCTTCTGTATACAAATCATGTATACTGTTTTTTACTGAATCCAAACTCAGAGGGAGAAAAGTGGGATTAATCATCATGTGTTTGACAGATATCTTCAAGAGCAGCAGCTTTAGCTGTTACTATTGCTATTGCTATTGGCACAGCATTAAACAAGAAAGAGATTTACAGTGGCTGTTCAATGCAATTTTAGGTTTAGTCATAGTCTTCACATCATCCATAATGCTTTACTAGAAGCTGTCTGATAGACACAACAGCACGTAACCAAGGAGATAGCACTGAAACCTATAAAACGTAACAGCTAAGATTTGGTAGATTATAGCCTGTGTGTGTGTGTGTGTGTCTATGCTGTCACTTCAATCATGTCTATGGTCAGATCCCATGGACTACAGACCACCAGCCTCCTCTGTCCATGAGGATTCTCCAGGCAAGAATACTGGAGTGGGTTGCCATGCCCTCCTCCAGGGGGATCTTCCTGACCCAGGGATCAAACCCACATCTCTTATGTCTCCAGCATTGGCAGGCAACTTCTTTACCACTAGCACTAACTGGGAAGCCCCAAATAATAGCATACAAACTTTAAATTTCTGTGATACAAAGACATTTATTAACCAAAGAATACATATATAAACAAATAAGTAAACCAATCTTTGGAACCTTGACATTCCCAATTTGAGAAAAAAGATTAGACGTAACTTGTACATAGGAATGATATCAAAGTGTCTTAACATTGGCTTAAATAAATATCCAGGTTAACTGAGCCTGAACACACTTATAGGCACATTTTCTTTGGAGAAGAAAGCCAAGAAGGCAGGACAGGAGTAAAAATCAGAGAGGATCAGAAAGGAATAAAGCATGGGAGAAAGAGACTTTGCCTTCAAAGGAAAAGCAGTATTAAAATTTCTTAGTACCTCTTTAATAAAATGGAAGAGGTTCAAAGAGCATTAATTTGATCATCATTTTAAAACTCTTAAGCTTAAACTACAATTCTCTCTTATTTCATTAAGTCCTATAGAATTTTAAAGAATTTATGTACTTCTTTAAATTATATACTGTTATAAAGTTTTCCTTCCTTAGAAAAACTTATCAGACTAGCAGGAAATCTGAATACACAAGAAAAATAAACAAGTCTTCACTACCATCAAGACAAAAAAATTATCCTATATTTACTGCTCCATTAAAACACTGAAAATTTGGAATTTCTAGGAGTAAAAATTAAAGAATGCTACTCATTGACTATGAAATTCTACATTCAAATATAATCTAAACTATATTTTAATATGACAATCTCGTGACACCAAAGTGATATTTATATACAGATGAAAATAGTTTGAATTTGCACAGATAGTATTGACTACTCTTGAATAATATATGAATAACAGATACAAGAATAATTATTAACAAAGAATAGTCAAGAGTACACACAAAATTCTTTTGATGAACTGCCAAGAACACACCAACAAAGTCTCTTCTGATGTCATGGGTGACTGTCAAGTAATTCCATAACTTTCATTTTTACTTATGTATAATAGAGAGGGAAAAGGGGGGAAATGGTTAGACTTTTCTTTGGTTAGTGAGAGATCAAGGACTGCCTAAGAATTTGAACTAAAATATGGTAATGAAATATAATTTTCAATCTTCTTTTAAGACCTTTGCAATATTTTGAATGTGATTGGAAGGATTGGTTTTGAGAGTAAGGGAGATTCTATTAACACTCCCAGGTCAAGGAAAGACATAAACATAAGGAATCCCCAAGGTAGAGATGGCAAGGAGTTATAAGAACAGTGGTTTTAGATTATTCTCTGTTGTCTGCTATGCTATAGACTGCCACCATGATTTCAAATCTTCAATTAAAGTGTACTTTATTTAAGTGAAGTATTTGGGGAATATAAGAGAAACACAGTAACTCATTGGCAAAGTCAGGCAGAAGTCAAACTGCAAGCTTCTAGAGTGATGTAACAAGCAAGAAAAAAGAAATTCAACATGAAATCACACAAAGGGGTGCTGGGAGATAAGAAAGACCTCCCTGCCTATCCTACATCTGGAAGTTCCTAGCTGCCAGGCAATGGCCAAACTCAATTTTCTGATATGCTTGCATACAAGTATATGGCTGGACTGCCCACTATTTTCAGATAGACTATCTTTTCCATGCATCATTCATTTTAATTCACTTAAGATTTTTAGTCACTGTCGTTCCTACTTCTCAATTTGAAATTAGTGTTAGTCTATCTTTATCAATTAAGTTTGTCCAGAGTTATTGGTTAACCCCATAATGTTAATGGTACTTATGAGCTATACCTTTCCAATCAATAGATTTTAGAGTTTAAGATTAATAAGTGTTACAGCTCAAATACAAAATTATCCATACGTCTGGCTCTAAAGCAGATAAAAACCTAGTACCTCAAAGGAAACACATGTATGCTTTGAAACTACAGTGTTTTCCCTACCAAAAGTATGGACATATAGAGTAGGTAGATCCCAGGCTTACTTGTCCAACCTAAGAAGAACTCTGCAAAAAAGTTGGGGAACCACTGGACCATGAGATAGCTTCAAACTTGTGCTCTCAACAAAGAGTAAAGCTATTATTTTTTTCTGAATCATCAAGAAGTCACAATAAGTCATGACTAGATTTGAACCATCATATTCTAAATGGGTCATTCACAACATCAGGCAAATTTTATAAATGATATAGATTGAAAAGGGACCAGAATTACATTGTCATTCTATTGAAACAATAGATCTATTGCCCGGATGCTTCTCTCTGAATTAGTTATAGGTGCATATCAGATGCAACTTAAAATTATCTTTCATGATCCCAGTTGGAATAACAAGAGAATGCAACAAGAACCGTTTACACTGGGCAACTGATGATCCTCATATAACTTCTGTGTAAAATTACATTTCACTCAGAGATAAGTTATTGAGAACTAAAGAGTGATTTCTCACCTCAAAATTCACTTTGTTCTTCAAACTACCTTCACATAGTTTCTTGGTAACCAAGGCACCAGATGGAAAAAGGTGGAAAATTTACTTAATTTCTCAAATCCATGTGTTTAATATTAAATAACAGTCTGTAATCCGGCCTTGTAATTCCACCATTGATCAACCAGACAGGGATACAGTAGAAAAGGAGGTAAAGTATATCTTCTTAATTTGTATTATTTTCAGGTTAACATTTAGAGCATATTGCTACCATGGTAATAAGCTAAAATAGTCAAAAGAGGTGGTGAAGAGTTTTGAATAACAAATTTAAGTCCCTAAATTGTGGATACAGAATTTTAAAAGTTTCTAGTCACAGACTGTAAGAGAAATACAACCTAGGATTACATGAGGGTATGTGTTTATGTGTGTATAAATTCAGAAAGTACAATCATGAACAATTAATGAAAGGAAAGTAAATTTAAGCATGTTATCTTTCCTCACAAGGTAAAACATAAATATTCAATTATTACTATTATTCCTCCAGAGAAAAAAGCTAAAATAGAAGAATAATCCAGTGTTGGTAACCTTGATCTGGAGAAGCAGTCTACTTCTCAAAGACAAGCCCCTGGGCACACATAATGGCAGAACAGGTGATTCACATCAGTGAACAGATTGTATTGTCTTACTTTAGATGATTACCTCTGGGGAAAAAAGAGTGGATGAGAAACTCTTGGCTTTCATAATAAAATTTAGTTTCTATTAAAAAAGCAAACAACTCGATTTAAAAAATGGGCAAAAGAACTGAATAGACATTTTTCCAAAGAAGATATACAGATAGCCAATAGGCATATGAAAAGATAACATGGCAAATTGTCAGAGAGAATGGCTGTAGTTAAAAAGTCTACAAATAACAAACGCTGGCAAGGATATGGAGCAAAAAGAACATTAGTATACCGTTGGTCGGCATGCAAATTGGAAAACAGCATGGAGGTTTCTCAAAAGGCTAAAATAGGAGTACCATATGATCCAACAATTTCACTCCTGAGTATACATCCAGAAGTGGAAAAACAAAACTGAAAAACACTACTTCAAAAAGATACATGCACCCCAGTGTTCATAGTTGCAGTATTTACAATAGTCAAGATATGGAAGCACCCATCAAGAGATGAATGGATAAAGAAGATGTGGTATATATTTATACAGTGAAATATTACTCAGCCATAAAAAAGAATGAAACTCTGTCATTTGCAACAATATGGGTCAACCTAGAGATTATTATACTAAGCGAAGTCAGGCAGAGAAAGACAAAAACTCTGTTATCACTTGTATCAGGAATCTAAAAAATAAAACAAACAGATGAATATAATAAAACAGAAACAGAATCACAGACACAGAGAAGAAACTTGTGGTTACCAGTAGCAGGGAAAGCAGAGGAACAAGAGAGGAATGGGGGATTAAGACATACAAGCTACAATGTATCAAATAAATAAATTTCAAGGACATATTTTACAGCACTGGGAATGTAGCCAATAGTTTAAAATAATTTCAAATGTAGTATAATCTATAAAAATATTAAATCACTATATTGTACACCTGAAAGTAATGCAACATTGTAAATCAAAAATATTTTTTTTAAAAAAAGAAAATTTTGTTTGGCTTATCAATTAAGGGGATTATGAAACATGCAGTTACCCTAATAAGGGTATGCTTTCAAACCACTTTACTTGAAAAATATTGTATTTTATGATTTCTGGCTGATTATCTGATTATACACAGGTCACGGGCTTCATTTTAAAAATAGTAATGTTTTCTGGCAACCTCACCTTCTCAAGGTCCAGGTTGTCATGTGTCATGTGTCATAACAGTTAAACCTCTGCTTCATCAGCTTCCTCATCTTACCTGTGCCTGCTGCTCTTTATTGTCTAAGGCAATGAATGTCTGGGTCAATGTCCTGGTATCTCACATATGCAGGATTTGCTTAACCCATCTAAATAGTTCTCCATCCTGGCCCCCCAGGGAGTAGTTCTAACTTGAACAACTTATCTGTCACTTTGATTTCCTGATTAATAATTCAATGACTAGAGCTAAATTTTTCAAGCAATTAATGAAGTTTTGATGGTTCAGCCTTTATTCCTAGCCAATGACAAAGCGAGAGTAATGAACGTGTGAAATATTGAAGGTTTTGTGTGAGTGTTTGGAGGGTAGGATTTAAAATATCCAGTATAGGCAATCAGAAAATGGAAAATTACTGTTCTTGATCGTCAGAAAACTGGAAAAGACTAAATCATATAAAAAATACATTTTTCCAAAATCTTCAGTTAGCAAAAACTCACTGAGCTGTGTGAGATTCCAATTCTATGACATCCCTGGGTATTTCCTGAATGTTTAATGTGGCTAATAATAAATTTATGCCATTCTAAGATTGCCAAAGAAAGATGGAAAGATCTTATTTCTTAGTTTTTGTTTGGTTTTATAACAACATTTTTTTATAACTTTAAATCATTTCACAGAACTTCAGTCCCATTTTGAAGGAAAAGAAATAGCTGTTGACAGTGCTTTAGAAATTAGGATTAAGCTGCCAGTAACCTTGATGTCAGGCAGTGGAGCAAGCAATAAAATAATGTCATGTGAGAAGATAGCCTTATCCTGGACAAGGTCAGACCCGGTCCTCCCCACCAGAATCCATTAAAAGAGTATTTCACTTATTGATTTGTTTGTTTGCTTGTATAAAAATAAGAATGGGTCTCTTTCACTCCAAATTTGACTCAAAAATTACATACTTTTAGTCTGCTGATACTTTCCTTAACCTAGTTAAGAAGAGCTATCTTGAGTTATCACTACTAATAAAAACTATTCAAGACATGGAATTGGCCCTGCTGATATTTGTTGTTTTGACTCAATGGGAATTCTAGAGATAACTGTCCCATAACTGTTAACTGTCAATTATGGATATCATACATTTTAATTTCTCTATATCTTCACTGAAAACATCCTGATAAATCTAGATGCAATTCATTTTTCATCATCTGGAAATGTTATTTTCCATATTTTTCTATTAAAAATTGAAAGTTTAACTGAAATTTCTAATAAATGAAATATTCCTTTCATTTTTATCAACAAGAACTGCTTGGTGTCCCACATTGTTTTTCAAAATTTTGCTTATCTTTTGTACATAGTTTGCTGGCTTTGTCTAAAGCACAGTGTCTTTTATTGTATTGAGAAGACTCCATTTGAGATCTAATTAAGTGAACAATATATTAGTGTTGACTATCAGTGCAATTAGTTGTATAGAGGGCTCTAGAGCTTATTCATCTTGCTTGGTTGAATCTTTATGTCTATTGCTTAGGAACTCCCTATTCAATAACAATTGACGTCAAGTACCTGCAAGAATTCTAACTAAAATTGTGTTGCTCAAATTCATATCCCCATATTTTCCTATCACATTCTTAAGATTATACATTTTATGTGTATTTTTCCTAAATACCTATTTAATATCCAAATTCTAACCAAAGTTTCAGAATTTAATATGGTTATCATCTCAAAATGGCCTTATTTTTATAGTACTTTTATTCCATTAATTGAAGGTAACGCTCTATATTGTTTCTTACGATGGTGGTCAATCAAAATTATCTCAAATTTTTTAAATGTATCTAAAATGCTCTCCTAATCTACCCTTGTACTTCTCTAGAAGTTGGCAAACATGGAGAATATCTAACTGAGAAACTGTTCCAAGTCCAGGTTTCTCCAGAATAAATCTCTGTCCTCAATTTTCTGTTGCATTTTGGCCCAGAAGTCTTGAATTCTACTCTCAACTTTACCAAAAAATAATAATCTAAGCCTTCCTTCTTTGGGCCTCAATTTTCTCATAGAAATGAGGAATTGAGTTAGACAACTTTAAGTTTCTTTCTAACTCTAAAATATAACCTTTGGTATAATAAACCAGTGCTAAGTATTTTTAATCAAATTATAGTAACTGACACATTATCAAAAGTGAGTCCTTAAGTAGTGTATTTAACAGCAAGGTCAATACCATGGACTCCTCCAGCTTCCATCTCTTCATCAGCATTGGAAAGCTTTGGAGTAGAAAGAAAGAGTACTTTAGGACTCTGAACAATTCAGTTTCCAGTAGTCAACTGCTTTTCCCATACACCTCCCATTATGTAACAACTTCTCTGACCCTCAAAGGGCTTCCTTGGTGGCTCAGACATTAAAGAATCTGAATTTCAATGACCCTCAACTCAACATTAATACCTTTCCAATGTTCATATGAACACTACATCTTGAGTAAACATTTTGAACCAGAATCTCCCTAAGCAGGAGTCCTGTGATAACTGAATGTCATTAACCTTGCCCTCTCTCCCCCAAAATATTCCTCACAATGAAATATAATTTGAACTAGTCATTCTTAACCTCATTACAGATTAAAATTAAATTCAGATTCAGTTATGAAAATATATTCATGCAGTTACTCTACTGTTTTGCTCTCAGTTTCTCTTGAAGATTAAATAAACCAATGACCAGGTGAAAAACATTACTAAATATTCTTTAAAAACCTTTATACAGAGATGGTCTTATATTAAGGGTCCTCTGAAAAAGGATTCATGCTGATTCAGCATGGATGGGGATATATCCTTTCAGAATTCAGAATCAGGAAGTTTATTTCTCCTAAAGAATTTATGAATTCAGTTTTTGTTACATAGTTATGATTTGTATTTTATAATATTTTCCTCATAGTCAGTGCAGCCTAAAAGCTTAGATCATAATTTAAACCTCAAATTTAGTACTTTTAGACTAGTGGTATTAAACAGATCTTATCTTAAAAGTTAAACAAAGAATAAAAATTTCTGGATCTATACCAACAGCTTCTGAGTAAGTAGGTCTGGGATAAGGGCCTCAAGTCTGCCTATTTAATGAGTATCCAAAATAATTATGATGCAAATGGCTCACAGAACTCACATTGAGAAATATTAGCTCAGATAGTTTTAAATTAAATAGTATCTTTTTGATACTTCAAATGTATCTATTTTATAGCTGTAGATTTATTATGTAATTATTTTATTATAGATTATCTTAATTATTTTCTTGACTAAGCAGGATAAAAGTAATAATTTGTCCATCTCTGCGTAAATACAAGCATATATAGATGGTAATTAGTGAGAGTGAAGTCGCTCAGTCATGTCTGACTCTGTGATCGCATGGCCTGCCAGTCTCCTCCATCCATGGGATTTTCCAGGCAAGAATACTGGAGCGGGTCTCCATTTCCTTCTCCAGGGGATCTTCCCCACCCAGGGATCAAGCCAGGTGTCCGCACTGCAGGCAGACTCTTTACCGTTTGAGCCACCAGTGAAGCTCAGATGGTAATTAACTTGTAACCAACAGGGAAAGTATGGGCAAGCATCTTTGTATCCTAAGCAAGATAGGTCTGCTTAAACAAAATCATAAAGACAAAAGAAAAAAAAAGG
Organism: Cervus elaphus; assembly: GCF_910594005.1. Classification (NCBI taxonomy): domain Eukaryota; kingdom Metazoa; phylum Chordata; class Mammalia; order Artiodactyla; family Cervidae; genus Cervus; species Cervus elaphus. The sequence goes on from NC_057847.1 coordinate 20,374,555, forward strand.
AATGAATTTAATTGCATCCAAATTAAAGAAGTCTATTTGATGAAAGATACCAGACTCAAAATTAATAGACAATTGACAGAATAGGAGAGCATATGTATTATTTCTGAAGCATCTAAAAATTATATGCTATTCAACCCAATACAAATAAACATACTAAAATTTACCCAGAACCTTTACAAATCAACAGAGAAAAAGATAGCAATGCCAATCAAAAAATGGACAAAGAACATGAATAAGCAATGTAAAGAAAAAATATCAAAATGTAACAGCATTTAATGAGATGTATAGGTTCACTGGTTATCAGAAAAATGCAAATTAAAACAAAAATAAGATATCCCCTTACCTTCAATAAACTGGCAAACATTAGGAAGCCAGGCACTGCCAAGAACTGGCAGGAATATGATAACTTAGGAATGCAGCTATTCTGAGAGCAACCAAGCTGTCAAGGCCTGACAGCCCTTTTCTTCCCAGAAGACTTTCCAGGTAGGAAATACACATCCATCATTACATTCACCAAACCACCTGGAACCCAAATTAAGTCATTGCTTTCTCTTTAAACCACTTACCGTTTGACTTGAAGGAAGACAGAAACGGTGCGAGAGAGTGAGAGTCACGGGACGCCAATATCCCTCTGAGAAGCCCATCTTCAAAACCAACACTTGACCCATTTGTAGCTTCCATGCCAGGGAAAGGTTACTATGAGTCACACAATCATTCTCATGCAGTCTCCTACCATCTCCTTTGAAAATCATGCATCAGGGACTCATGTCTCCAGGAATGCGGCACCTGTGGAATCAGTGATTCAATCAAATTTACCATGTTATTAAATAGGGCAAATGCTTATATAAGTCCAATTGAATGAGCAGATATAACTAAGTAAAAAGATTCGTGCTGACTTCTAACTCAGAAGAAGAAAAGATTCATGCTACCAGAGTGGGTTAATTTTTGTATCACACCTGGCATCCTAATATTTTTAGAGTCCTTTCTAGTTCTAAAAGTATAAGATTCTAAGTAGACTAGACCCAATTACCTAAAACCTGCTCAAATGTGACCATCGAGCTCAAGAGAAAGATAAGGAATGTGTTAATTTTTTTTATCATTATAGTTACTCTTCTGACAGTATGGTTTAAAAATAATTATACTTAAAATTTTGTTAACTGATTTTTAAATAAAACATGAATAACGCATACTAATTTCACTTATGGATTTACCCTTCAAATTGAGAGAAATGTTATATTTTGAGTTTTTATGTAAAACAGAACATTTTTCTCCAAAAAAATTAGATTCTTTTAATTTCAGAAAACTGGGTCAATTTCTTTATCTTACCAGTATACCCCTCGAGGCTCATAGAGCAGTGTCTCAAAGTGTGGGCAAGAACACAGGTCTCAGAATCACCTGAGTTATATTTAAAATATGCAAATTCCTAAGCCCATCCCAGTTCTATGAAAGCAAAATGTCTGGGGACAGAACTCAGATTTAGCATTTTAAAAGCTCAGCAATATTCTTAACCAATAAACTCACAAGCTAACGTACTTAAACACTAAAATTAAAATGGGAAAACCACTGTTTTGGAATCTGCATTTGTGAAAAATTTATTTTTTCAATATGCATTAAATAGGACCTCTTCCCTATATAACATTTCTTCTATAGGAAATCAGCTTGGCTTAATGATTAGGGCTATGCATTAGAACTCAACACATGTTTTATTCCCTCTGCCACCATTTCCCCCTCTGAACGCTATCAGTAAATTATTTAAATTCACTGTGATAAATAGGATATACAGTAATTCCTTTTCTCTGACTCAGAGGCATAGTGTGAGGTTAATTAAATAACAGCTGCAAAATACTTTTGGCTCCATAGAAAAAGACATTATATAAGACATTATATTATATATGCAGAATTTTTTTTCTCTCTATGAAAATAGGGTTAATTGTTCTTGAGAACTCAGCCTGTGGTAAAGAAAACAACCATAACAAGGCTTTCACAAGTATTAAATTCACAAGGGCAAAATTTTGTGACAGTGGGTATCAGACCCAGTGAGTGCTATGCTTCTGTTCTTTGCGCAAAGACCACTGCCACCTTGTGGAAAACAGTCATTGTCCGTACCTTGGGTTTCTATCTTACTTGTGTGACATGGTGACAAGATAATTTGGGCTTTCTACTATCAAGCATTTGTGACATATATAGTCTTAGTCATCCTAAGGCCTGTTATCTGCGGAGGGCTATGTGAGACCACCCTGAAGGTCAGGTAGTGTTAATGGAAGAAAGAGCTTTATAAACAAGACATTTCCCTGGGGCTTTGAAACTATACCTATCCTTCAAATAGGGCTTGCCACATAAACTTGCTTTTGTGTTCCATTATTGTCTGGAATTAGAGCTAAAGATGAGAAAAAAAGTCATCACTGGTAATCATGAAATCCAATGATGATTGCTCTGGGAAAAATATGTTGGACTGCAAATGTTGTTTGTATTCATTTGTCAAAAGAAGAAGAGGGATTGCTTACAGAAAATAAAGAAATAAGTTCATCAAACAGCCCTGAAGTCTACCAAGTTTGATAAATAATAATTGTCATATTTTGACAAACATGATGAATTTTTAAATCCCATCCTACAAAAATAGGTTTTCATGGAAAGAACTTTCCTTTCTAGCTTTTCCTGTGTTTGTTGAAAGGCTTAGAAGTATACCTAGAGAAAGCACATTCAAATATCTTTTTTTATTCCAGAGAAAACTCTGCCTTAAGAAATAATACTACATGGGGCGGGGGGAGGTATTTCTGGTCAGAAATGCTGCTTTTTACTTCTATAAGGCAGGAATTCCTTAAGAAATACACATTTTTATTTGCATTTTTAAATTTATGTGGCTGAGTCAGCCTTAGGCAAAAAATTAGTAGATGAAATTTGTCTTTCCCTACTTCAAAAGTCTTATTCCACTCCCACTTCAAATATCTTCCCTCAGCTAGGCATTTTCTCCTCTCTGTTCTGAGGTCCTAACTTCTCCAGTCATCAGACAACTGAAATTTAAATAAATATACACTAAAATGTTAGAGGTGAAATAACTCACTCCACTGAGGAACAGGTACATCTTTGGAGAATTATGAATCACCACTTAATACAAAAGGTAGAATATAAAAACATAGATTTTAGGCAACTGGGCAGAGGAAAGAGTTTGGTGAAATTTTTTTTTTTCTAGAACCCAAGGTTTCATTATAACGGCAGCCATCTACTCAGCTTACTGATTTTTAAAAGGTAAAAAAATACTTGCACATGAGTAAAATCCTAAGTCTTTTAAATAAAGTGGAATCTTCTTATGCTGGTCTCAAATCTTATCTCAGTAGAGTTGTTTCATCCAAAAGAAATAAAAGTCAGATGACCCAAAGTACCAAAGAATAATATATGAGTTTACTGAAATGTCTTGAAGAGGCTGCAAAAAGAGGGACCAGGAGTATGACACATAATACCAAGTAGTGTTTTCAATAATCTTTTTTGGATAGATTTTTCTTTTAACTCTCATGAATTGAAGCAATCAATCCACTAAATTTTCCATCTTTGTGTTTCCAAAAGCATCCCCAGCCTTCTGTCCCATTATTGACCTCCAAGTGAAGCATTTTCTGACATGAGCAGAATTCTTTATGCTGCATTTCTACCTACCGTCCTAATTTGGTATATCAGAAGCCCAAGAACTTGGCCATGACAAGAAAAATTCTGCTTAAAGAATAGAGAGGGGCTCAAAGACTATGAGCATGTATCCTGCAATAATTTTTCTCCTTTAGTGAAGAGTAATATCACATTTACCAAAAAGAGGAAGAGTCTCTGTTTCAGCACCATTTTGTCCCAATCAGGGCTGGTTTGTATTCAGCCATCTGAAGGGCCCCAAGTGTACAAGTAACTGGTACCAGGAAGACATTATGCTCAGATCTAGGTGTGTGGTGATTTAATCAATCATTAGGAGCACCATTCCCCATACAGTTGGCCTGGTCAACTCCCGCTCACTCTTGGAGCTTTCTGTTAACTCACACTCTGAAGTGGGATCTCCAGCAGAGATTGCTGGTTATCCTCTCCTAAGGCCATGATTTGCTTGTTTCTAAAGCAATAAAACTCTCCATTTTTAGTTGAAGGCATGGCCACCCCCAAGAAAGAATACATTTCCACTTTTGACTTCCTTTTAAGTTACATATGAGCATAAAATTAATTTCTGGCTAGTGATAGGTGAGCTGAAAGGATATGTTCATCATCGGAGCTGTGCACTTAAGAGAATTCTCAGTGACTTCACCTCCTCCTCTTTCCCTTTCCTGATAGCCAGAGTAAGGATGTGAGTGGGGACCATAGTGGACCATGTGGATGAAGCAACACATTGGAGCTGGCAAAGCAACCAGACAGAAGGAATCTAGAGCTTTGATATTATGGAACCACTATATCAGCCCTGCAATTCTGTTCCCAGAATGTCAGGTATGAGAAAAATTATTTCATTCATTTTGGGTGTCAGTATACAAACCCAGGAGCCCTTTGTGATTTCCCATAGTACCCTATAGGGGCTTCTCTTGACACACTTACTTCTCTGCTTTAAATAATTGTGATTTTCTTACCCACAGATTGTAACCCCTGTGCAGGCAGGATATCTTGCTAATACCTGTGTCTCAGTGTCAGATACACTGTATGTTTACAATAACTATTTGCTGGCTGGGTAAATGGATGGACGGATGGATGAATAAATGCATGAAATAGACAACTAATAATGTGATCAGCTTGAATTCACTCAGATTCAGTTATTTTTGCCTGATAATTTAGTGGACTTTTCCAACTTGGGATTTGGGACATAAATTGAAATTGTAACAGAAAAGAAATAATATACTTTGAGAGAAAAAAATATATATAAAGGGTAAAATACGTGGGAATTTTCTAAAATGATCCATGTATGCATGTACATAATTAATGAAAACATTTCTCACATGATATTCTCTTTTAATCAACAATCTCTCTTCATACAAAGTCCTAGTACTAGTACTAGTTCTGTTTTTATCTTTCTTACTTTTATCAAAAAACAAAGAGATCACTTTGCTGACAAAGGTTCATATTGTCAAAGCTATGGTCTTGCCATAGTCATGTATGAATATGAGAGCTGAACCATAAAGAAGGCTGAGAACCAAAGAATTGATGATTTTGAATTGTGGTGTTAGAGAAGACCCTTAGAGTCCCTTGAACTCCAAGAAAATCAAATCAGTCAATCCTAAAGGAAATCTACCCTGAATATTCATTGGAAGGACTGAGGCTAACGCTGAGGCTCAAATACTTTGGCCACCTGATGGGAACAGCCCACTCATTGGAAAAGACCCTGATCCCGGGAAAGACTGAAGGTCAAAGAACAGAGCAGCAGAGGAGGAGATGGTTGGATACCATCACCGACTCAATGGGCATGAACTTGGGCAAACTCTGGGAGATAGCGGGGGACAGGGCAGCCTGGCATACTGCAGTCCATAGGGCTGCCAAGAGTTAGACACAAGTTAGCAACTGAACAACTTTATCAAGGCGGTCTTCTACTGAGAGAGGTGAAAACTCTAAATAAAACAAGCTGTCAATTTTCCTGGATTCTATCTGTACTTACATACAGTTTCTAGTGAACAAGGCCTCAACTGTTGCTAATACTACCTTGTTATCATTCATCTGTCTCCATATTCATGCATTATTCTTCACTGTTGTACGAGAGAAACTTTCTGACCAGTCACAAAAAACAAACTCTGCATTTATATGTTATAATTTGCACTTGGTACAGAGTATCCAACCGGGCTGAGAGGACTGTTTGACCCATTCTTTACTCCCTCTAGGTCTCTTCAGTTGCTCTCTGCAGACACTTCTACCGATTGAACTTTAAATTGATCCAAGAAGTAGCTCTCCCGTCTCAAGAGGGCATTTGTCTCCATGGCATGACTGGCCATATTTTCCTGAACTTTGGGACCGCCAGTAGCCATATCACCCACTCCAGTCTCACAGTGTGCTGGTCTGTCCTTGCATTTGAGTTGGTTTTTTCCCTTTGGAGGGGGTTTCTTGGCCTTCTGTTTCCACAGATCTCTCTGTTTCTGCTCTTTTCAGCAAGTTGGATGTTATTTAGCCTGCCTGAAGAATCTAGGTATAAAGCATAGCAGTCAAGGGAAGTACCTCTGAAAGTATTTCTTCGACTCCCTATCTTCCTAGTTTCCACCCTTCCCAAGATACACACTCAAGTATTCACACATACACACAAACACACACACACATCCTCTATTCATCACCTTTTCCTGTCCTCCTTTCAAAACTGTTTCTTCCACAACTACTATGGGACAAAGTCAAATGCTCCTGCTTATTTTGCTAAAGATGCAGCTGGTATTCAAACTGCTGCTGTACTTGCAGAAAAATTATTTTCAATATTTGTTTTTCTTTTAAATCTTTCACAATCCGTTTTATGTGGTTTACTCTAATGACTAAACAAGACATAAAACATGATCTTGTCCTTCAGAGGTTTTATTCTAAGAGCAACAAAATAAAAAAGTCCTATGTCCATGTAGTTTCTTTTTTTAATGGTATGCTATTTCTCTGTCTACAACATGACATAATATTGCGCTATGCATTTTAACTTTTTTCACTCAACTGTCTTGGGAGCTTGAAGTCAAAGCCCTGGCAATGTTGAGTAAAAGGGAATCAGAATAAGTTATTTTGCTTTCTATCTTAAAAAGATAATCCATTTCAGATTTGACTTCTTTTATGTACAAATTCACAACTCTCTGCAGCTGCTGCTGCTGCTAAGTCACTTCAGTCGTGTCTATGCGACCTCACAGACGGCAGCCCACCAGGCTCCCCAGTCCCTGGGATTCTCCAGGCAAGAACACTGGAGTGGGTTGCCATTTCCTTCTCCAATGCATGAGAGTGAAAAGTGAAAGTGAAGTCACTCAGTCGTGTCTTAGCGACCCCATGGATTGCAGCCCACCAGGCTCCTCCGTTGATGGGATTTTCCAGGCAAGAGTGCTGGCGTGGGCTGCCATTGTCTTCTCCGTCTCTGCAGCTAGGCAGTGCTTATTTTACCATCTGATGAATTGCTTTGAATTTTTGCATTAGTGCCAGTAGAGTTTAATTATGTGCCTATAATGCACTGGATCAGTTATTAAAATACCTTGTACCCAACCTAGAGAAACACTATGAAAACCATACACAAAAATGTACTCATTCTTTTTCTTTAGCTACTTCACATATTATCAGCACCAAATTCTGCTAACTCAGCATTTTTATTACCTTTTATATAGTAATTTGTTCAAGCTTACAGCTTCTTGTTCCATTGTCTATTACCTTAGTTCAAATACTATCGTTTACTAGACTTTACTCGATATAATCCTCTCAATTTTCCCTACTGAATTTTAGGTCTCATTTCTCAAATATCCTCTAAACCTCATTTCATGTGATAGTGCCCATACATTTCAAATTGATAGGTTTCAGTCTAGGAAAATAAATGGCAGGAGGTTGAAACATGACTTGAAAAACTGTATTTGCCAAAACCATTTATCAGAATCCTTGAAAAATAAACCACAGGTTTCATCATTTTAAATTTTCTTTACGATGAACTCAAGGTAAATCTCTCAGATACATGTGCTATGATACAGCATCTTCTCAGGGTTGGAATCATTAAATTATTTCTGTTTAATAAATGTGTATGCTAAGTGTCTCCAGCATGTTTTTTAAAGGCAAATATAAATGATGCAAGCTCTCTGACATTAAAACGCTTAGGCACAGGACAAAGGCACATGTATAAATAACTGCTCTCTGTATTCTGATTAGGTGAGTCAAAGTGCTGTTACTTTCAGTCTTTCTGAAAGCTCTTTAATGTCAGTGAAGGAAAAAAATCAGCCCATATCATGGGTACTTTGAGTTACAAGCCAGAGGGGGCAAATTTGAGTGTAGAGAAACAGGTTAAAAATGGTGGAATGGAAGTTGTGAAAGAATATTTGAAAAATGATGAAATAGTTGATTTTAACCTGCTTTGAACATATCTATTTTAATGCCAAAATTAAATTATGTAGTTTAATTATTTCAGATATATTTCCATCTCAAAATTGAAACAAATGAAGTGGAAACGATGGGGGAAGGGTAATGCTTTTCTTCCTAAATTGTGTACTTTTTTAAGCAGCAGGCCTCTCGCAGATGTGAAAAGGGAGTAGAGACCAGGAGCTCTAGAGAGACACCCAACAGGCTGACTGTATGATGGGATGATCAGATTGAGGGCCAGACTGAGACCAACCACTTGAATAATTGATAAGAATATCGAGTGAGTTAAGCAGTGGTTCAGAAGACACATGACACGGAGTGAGAAAGACAAGTTCTGAATGATAAATCCGCCTCATTGGTTTCTCACCACAGTTACCTGTCATTTTCATTTAGAATTTTTAGAAAGCTTTAAATCAGTAGGTTAAATTAGAGATATTTTCTTCTTTGATTATCACTCTCATAGCCCCAGATATATGCTGATTGATGCTGAACATTTGTCCTACTGAGAATAAAGCTCAGTAAAATCACAAGGGAATTTCAAAGTTTCCTCGTAGGCGGTACATTCTGAGAACTAAAAGGGAAATTCCATTTTGTTATTTAATACATTCATTTACTCATCAGTAAGTATTTAATATGTAATTGTTAGTCCTTTAACATAAAAATTATATTTATTTCTTGTTTAGCTAAATCATAATGTTTGCTTTGGTATCATCATTGGTTACAGTAAAAATGAGATTATAACATCTAATAGACCTTTCTGAGTCAAGGGTGCATGTATGGTTTTTAATTGTTTTGGAGAAGGAAGTCTATTTTGGATCCTCTGTACTTCCTTTTTTCAGGAGTCTTCAGAGAACTCTGAAAACATATATGGAATCTGTACTGATTCTTCCCTTTAGTTGAATTTACGTAAGTGTAATTTCCAGCCTCCTACAAAATTCTTTTACTTTAAGATAAATATGCCTTTTAAAAATTCATTTAGCATAGGAGACAAATTTATGGTTACTAAAGGGGAAAGGGGGGGATGGTGAATTTGAGGATTAAGAGACACACAGTACTGTAGATAAAATAGATAAACAACAAGAACCTACTGTATAGCACAGGAGACTATATTCAACATCTTATAATAATGTATAAAGGAAAAGAATCTAAAAAAGAATACATTTGTATGTATTAATGTGTCACTGAATCACTTTGCTGTATAACTGAAACACTATAAATCAGCTATACTAAAAAATATATTTAAAAAATAAATAAATATAAATATTTTTAAATAAAAAAATATTTTAAAAATTTGTTTGGCAGCTGATCCCATGCACCTTAGCAGTAGTATTCCAAGGGCAGAGGTGTCCTACTGAAGTCTTGCCAAAAAGTACACACATTCAATAAGCATTTACTGGGCACCTTCTCTGTACCCAGAAATGGCTAGACAACAGGTATATAAATATGACACCAATTAGCCTGTTCCTGTGAAGAACATGCTTTTATCATAATTTTTATATATTGCATATCCATACACATATTCAATTATTCATTTAAGAGGTACCTAATGATATAGTACGGAGAAGGCAATGGTACCCCACTCCAGTACTCTTGCCTGGAAAATCCCATGGATGGAGGAGCCTGGTAGGCTGCGGTCCATGGGGTCGCTAAGAGTCAGACACAACTGAGCAACTTCACTTTCACTTTTCACTTTCACACATTGGAGAAGGAAATGGCAACCCACTCCAATATTCATGCCTGGAGAATCCCAGGGACGGGGGAACCTGGTGGGCTGCCATCTATGGGATCACACAGAGTCAGACTTAGCAGCAGCAATGATATAGTATGGGTTTCCCTGGTGGCTCAGAGATGTGGGTTTGATCCCTGGGTCAGGAAGACCCCCTGGAGAAGGAAATGGCAACCCACTCCAGTAGTCTTGCCTGGGAAATCCTATGGACAAAGAAACCTGGTGGGCTACAGTCCATGGGGTCACAAAGAATCAGACATGACTTACCAACTAAACCTCAATAATGATATAAGGTGCCAGGAACTGTGCTAGAAATATGAACATATATTCCAGAGTTAGAAATATAAATATAAAATATTTCCAGCCTCCTTGGTGCTCACAGACTAGTAGAAGAGATAGAAAATGCATAATGGGAAATCTCTATAATAACCGTGTTGAGGGAAATATGACAAAAGCACTCTGATAGCACAGAGTAAAGATAACTAGCTTTACCTAGAGCCATCAAGGAAATCTGTACAACCGTTGTGCATGCTTGAGTCAATACTGCTAGACAAATAAGGAAAGGGAGTCCTTGATTTTCTCTTTCACTTGCACAGCAAGTTTCCTACCAACATGTCTCAATTCATCTTAAAAGAATACCACCTTCAGACCACCCACCAAATGGCTCTGTATCTGGGCATGGTTACCACTTGGCATCTGCTGAGATGTACAGCAAGGGTATTAATTACTGCTCACCATGTGATTAATGTGGCTGATAGTCCTTGATGAGGTCAGTGTGTTTTGTGGATCTTAGATTAATGATTTCAATTTGACAGACAGCAAGCCACTAAATGGTTACCAGGTGGCAAAAATATTGTGTTACCCTAGGCAGAACTGAAGACAGTAACAGGAGCTAAGAAATCAATTCAGAGCAGGGTTAATTGCCTGAAAACAAGTTTTCCCATTGTTTTCCAAATAATCCTCATGCAGAAACTCTAATGGTTCCCATTTTTAGTTTTAGGAAACAAACTGATTTCTCAGTCAACTCTACCAAAAAATCAAAGAAATTACTTGAAGATAAAACACTGTACTTCACTGGGGTACAGTGAGGGATATCAGTCTCAGACTGCACAGCAAATGTTTAGCCTTCCTAGGGAATGTTGTTCTTGTTCAGTCACTAAGTCCTGTCTGACGTTTTGCAACCCCATGGACTGCAGCACACCAGGCTTCCCTGTCCTTCACTATCTCCTGGAGTTTGCTCAATCTCAGGTCCATTGAGTCCACGATGTCATCCAACCATCTCATCCTCTGTACCCCCTTCTACTCCTGCCCTCAATCTTTCCCAGCACCAGTCTTTTCCAATGAGTTGGTTCTTTGCATCAGGTAGCCCAAAGTACTGGAGCTTCAGTTTCAACCTCATTTCTTCCAATGAATATTCAGGGTTGATTTCATTTATCACTGACTGGCTTGTTCTCCTTGCTATTGAAGGGACTCTTGAGAGTCTTCTGCAGCACTACATTTTGAAAGCTTCAGTTCTTCAGCACTCAGCCTTCCTTATGGTCCAATTCTCACATCTGAACATGACTACTGGAAAGACCAGAGCTTTGACTATATGAACTTTTGTCAGCAAAGCTGTCGAGATTTGTCATAACTTTTCTTCCAAGGAGCAAGTGTCTTTTAATTTCATGGCTGCAGTCACCATTCACAGTGATTTTGAAGACCAGGAAAATAAAATGTGTCACTGTTTCCATTTTTTCCCCTTCTATTTGCCATAAAGCAGTGAAATGGGGCCATGTAAATATTGAATAACTTAACCTTACTATTTACACATTTAGCCATTTAGATAGATGGAGTATATTTATGAGAAAACTTTCATCAGAAGATACTTCCTGATTTTCTTCAGGAAAATTCTATTAGTATTTTGTCATAAATGAAACACCCACTTAAAAAGATAAAAAGAGAAGACAAGAGAAAAAAAGATTCTGAAGAAAATTGAATGGAGTAAAGTTTTATTTCTGTTTCCTATCTAGCAAGAACAGCAAAAATTCCAACATACAACCCTCTGACATCATCCTCAGGTCAAGAGCTCATTTATGAGGAAGTCATTCATTTTTATATTCCCATCAGTGAGCATAGGATCCAATACAGGGGTTGAAAATTTTGTTGAGTTATTTAGCAACCAAATTTGAGAGTGAGAGATTTGGCCTTGACACATATGCCATTGTACACACAGGACCTTGGCTTATCTTAGCCAGAGTCAATCTGCAAAGAGGCACACAGGGCCCATCACTGAGCACACGCAGGCACGATGTGTGAGCCTACAATAAAAAACGAACTCACAGTCACTCTCCTAAGGAGATTAATAGATTTCTTGAAGCAGGATGGCTGTCAGTGGGTAAAAATATTTTGTGTACCAAAGACCAGAACATTTCATCCCACAATGCTTTGCGTGTGTTTCATTAAACAATGCTGACCTAACTTATGACCCCTCCACTAATGCAATCTTTATTTGTCATAAATAAAACTGCTAATATGACCAAAAAAAAATCCCATGTTCTCAGCTACAGCTAGAGTGATGCTTTTCAAAGGTCAGTTGATCATGTAATTCCTCGGCTAAAATCCTACAGTGCCTCCTCAATTTTCTTCAGGGTAAAAGCCAATGCCCATGTAAAGTCTGGTATCTTTTACCTCCCTGGCCCCCTATGCCCCTCTTTGAGAACTTGCAGCCCTCTCTTGCCTTGGCTTTCATACCACACTCCCTGCTCCTTTGTCATGAAACCCTCACCCCGGGTTCAAGTCTTCTTGCTGGAAGCCTCCAGTTTCAGTAAGGTCTACCCACCTACCCCATTTACATTTAGAGCCTTTATCACCCAGCACTTCCTGTCCCTCTTATGCTGCTTTGCTTTCTGCACAGCACTTATAACACACACACTCATATTCAACTTAGGGTTGACCTCATTCTACTAGCAGGTAAGTTTCTTAAGGACAACGATTTTGTCTGTTTTGTTCTCTGCTGTATCCTCAGTCCCAAAGAAGCACCTGACACCTAGGATGCATTTAGTATTATTGAACAAATGGATCAATCAAACAATTATAACCATCATGACCTTTGCACATAGGAGCTGCTCATAAGAAGCTCATAGAGATCAGAAACAAAATTAGATTTTAATTTCTTATTGGGACGAAAGAGTAAGGAAGTACTGTAGAAATCAAGCTACAAATGCTCCTTTCCCATCATTTATAATGAAAGATTTTCACGGGTATCTAATAAAAACTATTAGAAAAAATGAAAAGGAAATGATCCTCATTTAGAGGTATTTGGAACAATGATGAATGCCTATGTATACTACAAGGAAAAGAAGATTTAGACTGGACTTCACTTTGCCAAAGCTTCAGGCAATCTGCCTTTACAGAAAAATTCCCCTTCAATGGCATATGTATGTACATATGTGTGCGTGCTGAAGGAATATCATGTTTCACTTACCATTCTAGCCCTATATTAAGTAACTAGCCCAAAGTCATGTATAAAATAGATTTAATACTCAATACAAATCTGTAAGAGCCTACATATATATGTGAAAGATTTCTTCATGTATTTCATAATCATTTTTAATCTTTTATGGTTTAAAAAATAGATCTCCAGGAATAGAACCCCAAATTATAACCTCATGGTTATAGAAAATTAAGTTTCAAATAATAGAAAGTAACTTGAGAATCTTGTTCAAAACAAATTAGGTGAGAGCCAGAAACAGTCAATATCTGCAGCAGTTCACCTAGATTGGTTCAAACTGTTACGAAATTCTACTATACAGTTCTCTCTATTTCCTCAAGCTTGGAATTTTGGGGGCTTTTGGTGTGTAAAAAATGACATAAGAATCTTGGCTGCACAATAAAACTTAAAAGCAAAAGCTTTAAAATCCCCTTGGAAACGTTAAACTGCTAAATCACGTCAATTCTAAATTTAATTTAACTCTATGTAATTTAAATCTATGATGCCATCAGTTGTATAATGCAGTGTTATCCTGTGTCACTAAGAAAGAATAAAATGTTTCTAATTATAACTGTAAGAAGTATTATTAATATATATCCCAATTTCAGAGATTTTAAAGTGGAGGAATTATCAATCTGAATCAATGAACATTTACTAGTATTTAGGGCTTCCCTGGTAGCTCAGCTGGTAAAGAATCCACCTGCAATGTGGGAGACCCCAGTTCGATTCCTGGATCAGGAAGATCCCCTGGAGAAGGGATAGGCTACTCACTCCAGTATTCTTGGACTTCCCTGCTGGCTCAGCTGGTAAAGAATCTGCCTGCAATGCAGGAGGCCTGGGTTTGATCCCCGGGTTGGGAAGATCCCCTGGAGAAGGGAATGGCCACCCACTCCAGTATTCTGGCCTGGAGAATCCCATGGATTCTATAGAGAATGCCATGGACGCTATAGTCCATGGGTCACAAAGAGACACAATTGAGTGACTTTCACTTTCAGGAGAGTTATAACAAAGTTGGTCAAATCTTCTCTTTTTCTACCAAGGAAATAATAAGAGTAAATGCATACTCTAGTAAACCACTATTTAGCAAGAATGTTCTTGTAACACTATGGATTATCAAAGACTACACCAGTGTCAAGAAAAATTGTTGAATATCCTGGAATGAAATAATTCTGACTTGCATGAGTCATATATTAATCATTACCCAAAAGATCTAAAAGAAATTAGCCTGGATAAAGAAGAAATTACACTTTAGATATAGTCTTTCTGAAATAAATAATATGCTTCCAAATAGTAATATCTTACATTAAAATTTGTTCTTCTTAAATTCATGAAGTAACTGATTTTCTCAAATTGTTTTTGTTGAAATTCTGAATTTTCACAAAAAATGACTTTGGTTAATGAAAATATTCACCAATACGATATTTTATATCCAATTCTTCCTCATGCTGTGCTCTAATGGGAAACTAGAAAATACCATTCTAAAAATTGTTTTGACAAATAGCAGGTAAATCAGAAAACACAAGCAAGATAATGCTTAAAAATGGGAAAAGATTTGGCAGCCAAATATCCAGGAAAGAAAAATGAAAACTACTAGTATGAAGATTGAAAGCTTTTATAGAATTTCAAGGATGCATGACTCAATCTTTCTAAATGGGAATTATAAACAATAAGACATGTCTTGCAGCAATTTCATTTTATGTAGAACTATGTAAGTAAATGTACCATTTGATTTAATAATGAAGGTATGAAAAAGATAAACTGTTAACAAAATATAGTCTGTGATAGCTTCAGATGTATAATGGTGTATACGTTTGAAAAGGAGAAAGTCAATAGACGTAAGATTAAAAAACATTATTCATCTCTTTCTCACAGCAGGGTGACTAAGCCTGCTGTCACCAAACATGTTACCTCATTGTTCCCTGATGGAGTTCCTTTAATAGGATGAGATGAATGCAAGTGTTTAACTATTTTAACATATCAACAACAGAAAATAAAAGCAGCTATTGAAACAAATGATCTGGCTCTCCGTTAATTGAATATGTTTATGTCTTTAGACAGAAAAGCACTGATGCCTAAAATTTGTGTAGTACCAGAGGAATAGAAGTTTACCAATTAAACAGCAAAATAGGTTCAAAACCAAATAGTCTCCCAACCCCTCATAGACAAAAGTGCTTAACGTCCATCTGTCAGAGAGTCCATGTGTGTTAATTTTAAATGTAAACTGAATCTAAATAATGATTTCAAATGTCCATCATTTCCTAACTTATGTTGATCCAAATGCAGAGACTGCTTAAATTATTAATAAGTCACATTGCCTGGGGGAGAGGTGTCTACATCCAGAAAGCCTCTGGAATGCAAGACACCTTACTATAAGGCCATAAAATTATTTGTTCTCTAAGGTACACACAAACCAATGAACTATCACTTGGGAAAAGTCACTTTGAAAAAGTCAGAGCATTAGTCCTACAATGAACCACTTCAAAATTTCCATAGTTTTAGTCTGACCTATTCTCAATTCAAAATGGAAAATAAATCTCATTACTCCTCATCCTTTAATTTGTTCTGCTTTCTCCCCAGCCTGTTCTTCTGTTTCCTTAAATTCCCTTTTTCTGAGCCTCCCAATATCCTCATTTAATCTCCACTCATAGAGAACAACTCGATAAGTCTGTGCCAAGGAAGAACCTAACAAGCTATTTCTTCTGGTAATGTGTACATTTCTAAAGACAGTGGAATTTCTGGAGAGGCTTTTTAGGTTCCCTTCGGGGCAAACAACTTAGCTTAGCTTCATTTACATTTTCATACCAAGCTAAACTGTATTTCCTAGTTCACAGGCCACAACTTTCAAATCTCCTTCTACCTATTAATATTATTAAGAGTTTTGAATGGGAACACACAAGATTTTCCAGCATAAGTTGTGAGAAATGAAACATTTCCTGCCATATCAATAAACAAGGATGTCACAGTCATCAGCCCCTGCAGCCCTCCACTGTGAACTGGTGAGCCCTAAGGACACTCAGCAATCTAGCAGATATCAGACTGCAGCCACTCCCTTCAGTGAGCCCCAAGGGAGCTCAATGTCATGGTCCAGGGGCGGGTTGGAAAAGAATTTCCAGACATGAGACAGAAGGAGAGGAAAATAAAGTTTATGAGAATGGGAGACACTGTTAGAACAGCGGGCCAGCTCAAGGGAGAATCAACGTTGAACAGGGGTCCTTAGTACACTTTTATAGCCAGAGCACAAGGAATGGGACAGGGGTCTTGCTGGTCATTTGTTGATTGGATGAGGCACATATACTGGTCGGGGGAAAAGTGAGGCAAATACCTTCTTCCCGTGGGGTAGGAGGGGAGGACCTGAAATCCATTAATAGCTATAGCATGGGAGAGGAAAGGATGATAAGGGTCTGGTTTTTCTGTTCCTGTATTCCAAGACCCTCCTTGGTTTTATCTCCTCTTTCATCCTTGGGTCATCACACTCAGGATGTGAAAAACACAGGATACAGGCCCCAGATAGCTGAGATACATTTAAAAGGAATGATTTCAGTGAGATCAGACACTTGCATCTTCTCATACATAATAAAGCTCTAAAGTCCTTAAGTTGCAAAATACGGTTTGACTTGTTGCTGCTGTTTGTTGTTCAGTCCAATTCTTTGCGACTCCACTGACTGTAGCACACCAGTCTTCTCTGTCCTTCACTGTCTCATGGAATTTGCTCAAATTCATGTCCGCTGAGTCAGTGAAGCTATCTAACCATCTCACTTTCTGCCCACCTTCTTCTCCTTTTTGCCTTCAGTCTTTCCCAGCATCAGAGTCTTTTTCAATGAGTTTGCTCTTCGCAGCAGGTGGCAAAAGTATTGGAGCTTCAGCTTCAGCATCAGTCCTTCCAATGAATATTCAGGGTTGGTTTCCTTTAGGACTGAGTGGTAATTAACAATAATCTTTTGATGGTCAGATTACCTGCCCTTAGTTGCAAAATTTCTATATAACCTGGGTTTTCCCCTCTCCTCCTCAGAGCAGTTCTCTCAAGGTCACTTAAGATGCTGCCTGCAGGGTGTGAAGTCCTAAAAATTCCCACCAAATAAAACAGAATCCTCAAATTTTAGGTTGTGAATATTTTTTAAGTCAACAATAGAGCAGAAATATTCACACAGTTTCATGAAGCTCACCTTGTTCAGAAAGAGAGGCGTTTGATATTCGAGTAGTTCTACAGAGTTTTGCAAGCAATTATTATAGGATATCTTCATTCCATCTATTCAGTACTAGCTAATGAGATAAAAATAGCAGCCTTTAATCAAGTGTGATGTAAATTTTTTTTTACTATCATTGCCTTTAAAATAAGGACTGTAGCCTGAAGGCGCCTAAGAACGTGGCCAACGGCAAAAGGAAATGAAAGTATTTTAAACTCAGCCACTGGTTATAGAATTTTGGTAAAATTTTCCTTTTATGTAGCGGTAATAGGCCCTAACTTGTAGTCACAAGTATGGATTTTCAGCCAGAGAAGGAAGGGGAAAGGGAGTAGAAATTGGGGCGGGGTGGGGGTAGAGGTTGTGGGGTGGGGGTGGGGGGCACGAAGTGATGCCTTTCTGTTGTATAACAAGATCTATTTGAATAACAAAACGTCAAGACAAAAAAACTCCACTGTTAAATTTATGCTAGGACAGGAAACAACAACCAAGGTTTCTCCGTTGAAACAACTTTGCCACAAATTTAAGCTCAGTGTCTTTACTACAGTGATCCCCAGGCCTAGATGCAGACTGAATGATACATACCGAAGGCAGGGAGCTACCCCGAGCTGGGACAGGACTGGTCTGGGGTGCGGCCTGGGCATCAATCTATCTAAAAGCTCCCCCCTGGGTCCTTAGGATGTGCAGGTGCCCAGCGTTCATCAAAGGACAGAAGACAGAGCTGTTCCAGACACGCGTCTGAGCTGACTGCGCTTGTCTGAGACCCGGCTTCACCCGACGGCTCCTGCGGAACCTTCGCAGCCTCGCCCGCGTTTACTCAGTGAAATGGGGACAGTGGTGGATCGCAGTCTCACGTCGTAGCTCCGTGACACGCCACACAGTTCCTCTCCACCTCCTACCCCCCGCCCCGCCCCGCCCCGCGGGCTCTGACTGCAGCTGCAATAGAGAAAGAGACAAACAGCCTCGCCAATAAACGGCCGCTGCCACCGTATCGCCTTTCTTTGACTAAAGAGCCAGAGCCTGCCTTTCGGAAACACACAGACCGCGTAGGAACGGGGCTGCCATCTGGCGGTCATCCTGGGCTTATTCCGGTGCCTCAAAGAAGACGAATCCTGGCTTTCGCACATCAATTAAGCTAGGCTTAAATATTACTGCGGTGGAAGGGCTCTGTAGTGACAGGCAAAACCTGAGGCCAGGGCAGAGCTAGCCCTTTCTGTAAGCCAAATGAAACACAGGCTCGCCTTCAAAATTTCCCTTCATCCACCTGTCTGCCTTCAAAAGTTCTTTATGGACTTTGAGGAAAGAGGTTAGCCCAAATGGAGAAAGACTTTTCTTACCAAGAAGAATCTAGCACAGCGTTTCTCAAGCTCAGTGTGCATTAGGATTACCTGCAGGGCTTGTAAAAGTCCAAATCTTTGGGCCCTGCTGGCTGAGTACCCCATTCAGCAGATTTGGCTTTGGCCTTGAGAATCTCTGCTTCCCAG
This sequence comes from Cervus elaphus, assembly GCF_910594005.1. Lineage (NCBI taxonomy): Eukaryota > Metazoa > Chordata > Mammalia > Artiodactyla > Cervidae > Cervus > Cervus elaphus. The sequence continues at coordinate 20,393,419 of NC_057847.1, forward strand.
GTGGCGCTAGTGGTAAAGAACCCGCCTGCCACCGCGGGAGACATAAGAGACTCAGATTTGATCGGTGTGTTGGGATGATCCCCTGGAGAAGGGAAGAGCAACCTATTCCAGCATTCCTGCCTGGAGAATCCCATGGACAGAGAAGCCTTGACGGGCTACCGTCCATAGGGTTGCAAAGAGCTGGACAGGACTGAAGCAACTCAGCACACAGCACCCTGAGAATCTGCCCTCCTAACAAATCCCCAAGTGATACTGTTGGCCCGGTGACCATCCTTGAAGAAGCATTGGACAAACTGGCAGAGATCTCTTAATTCTTAACAGTTAGTAATCTAATAAAACCATCAGTCAGCTGAGGAGACAAGACTGGGTGAAGTATCCATAACCTAGGGCAGTGACCAGGGTCAAAAGAGGGTGTCACTATGAGACTGATCCTAAATATCAGTGGCATAGCATAAGTAACCAAAAATACCAGCAAAGAAGTGATCTAATGAGAACTGGACAAACAATGTCTCTCCATTGTTTTTGCTCACTGTCCCCTGGGGGTCTCTGAAAATATTGCGTGGTCTATTACCTAAATACCAAATCAAATCAACCCATTTAGTTCAGGGGGGAACAGACCTGATTTGAAGGCCAAATTGACAAGCTACAATAGACTTCAAACTGAGGATTCTATATAGACATAAGATGATGAGACATATTAGATTGCATTCCAATACTGCCATCTAGTGGATTTTTCTTTTATATCTAACACTCTAAAAGGAAGGTTCAGTTCAATCAGTTCAGTCCTCAGTCAAGACTCTTTGCAACCCCATCGACTGCAGCACACCAGGCTTCCCTGTCCACCACCAACTTCCACAGCTTACTCAAACTCATGTGCATCGAGTCAGTGATGCCATCCAATCATCTCATCCTCTGTTGTCCCCTTATCCTCTAGCCTTCAATCTTTCCCAGCTTCAAGGTCTTTTCCAAAGAGTCAGTTCTTCACATCAGGTGGCCAAAGGATTGGAGTTTCAGCTTCAGCATCAGTCCTTCCAGTGAATATTCAGGGTTGATTTCCTTTAGGATATACTGGTTGGATCTCCTTGCAGTCCAAGAGACTCTCAACAGTCTTCTCCAACACCACAGTGCAAAAGCATCAATTCTTCAGCACTTACATTTCTTTACAGTCCAACTCTCACATCCATACATGACTACTGGAAAAACCATAACTAGACGGACCTTTTTTGGCAAAGTAATGTCTCGGCTTTTTAATATGCTGTCTAGGTTGGTCATGGCTTTTCTTCCAAGGAGCAAGCGTCTTTTAATTTCATGGCTGCAGTCACCATCTGCAGTGATTTTGGAGATCAAGAAAATAAAGTCTCTCACTGTTTCCACTGTATCCCCATCAATTTGCCATGAAGTGATGGGACCAGATGCCATGACCTCAGTTTTCTGAATGTTGAGTTTTAAGCCAACTTTTTCACTCTCCTCTTTCACTTTTATCAAGTGGCTCTTTAGTTCTTCACTTTCTGCCATAAGGGTGGTTTCATCTGCATATCTGAAGTTGATATTTCTCCCAGGGACTTTAATTCCAGCTTGTGCTTCATCCAGCCCAGCATTCGTATGATGTACTCTGCATATAAGTTAAATAAGCAGGGTGACAATATACAGCCTTGACATACTCCTTTCCTGATTTGGAACCAGTCTGTTGTTCCATGTCCAGTTCTAACTCTTGCTTCCTGACCTGCATATAGGTTTCTCAAGAGGCAAGTCAAGTGGCCTGGTATTCCCATCTCTTTCAGAATTTTCCACAGTTTGTTGTGATCCACACAGTCAAAGGCTTTGGTGTAGTCAAAAAAGCAGAAGCAGATGTTTTTCTGGAACTCTCTTGCTTTTTCTACAATCCAATGGATTTTGGAAATTTGATTTCTGGTTCTTCTGCCTTTTTTAAAACCAACTTGAACATCTGGAAGTTCACAGTTCACGTACTGTTGAAGCCGGGCTTGGAGAATTTTGAGCATGACTTTGCTAGTGTGTGAGATGAGTACAATTGTGTGGTAGTTTGAACATTCTTTGGCATTGCCTTTCTTTGGGATTGGAATGAAAACTGACCTTTTCCAGTCCTGTGGCCACTGCTGAGTTTTCCAAATTTGCTGGCATATTGAGTGCAGCACTTTCACAGCATCATCTTTTAGGATTTGAAATAGCTCAACTGGAATTCCATCACCTCCACTAACTTTGTTCATAGTGATGCTTCCTAAGGCCCACTTGACTTCGCATTCTAGAATGTCTGGTTCTAGGTGAGTGATCACATCATCATGGTTACCTGGGTCAAGAAGATCTTTTTTTCATAGTTCTTCTGTGTATTCTTGCCACCTCTTAATATCTTCTGCTTCTGCTAGGTCCATACCATTTCTGTCCTTTATTGTGCCCATCTTTGCATGAAATATTCCCTTGGTATCTCTAACTTTCTTGAAGAGATCTCTAGTCTTTCCCATTCTATTATTTTCCTCTATTTCTTTGCATTTATCACTGAGGAAAGTTTTCTTATCTCTCTTACTATTCTTTGGAACTCTGCGTTCAGATGGGAATATCTTTCCTTTTCTCCTTTGCCTTTCACTTCTCTTTTTTCACAGCTATTTGTAAGGCCTCCTCAGACCACCATTTTGCCTTTTTGCATTTCTTTTTCTTGGGGATGGTCTTGATCACTGCCTCTTGTACAATGTCACAAACCTCCATCCACAGTTCTTCAGGCACTCTGTCTATCAGATCTAATCCCTTGAATCTATTTGTCACTTCCACTGTATGATCGTAAGGGATTTTATTTAGGTCATACCTGAATGGTCTAGTGGTTTTCCCTACTTTCTTCAATTTAAGTCTGAATTTGGCAATAAGGAGTTCATGATCTGAGCCACAGTCAGCTCCCAGTCTTGTTTTTGCTTGACTGTATAGAATTTCTCCATCTTTTGCTGCAAAGAATATAATCAGTCTGATTTTGATATTGACCATCTGGTGATGTCCATGTGTAGAATCTTCTCTTGTAGGGAGAAGATTGCAAGGGAGGTAGTGATTTGCTTTTAACAGAAGAGGGCCACATCATTTGCTAATTGTGATACAATCCAAAAGGGCAAGTAAACAAAAACAGTAAATTGTGGCTTCGGTAAAGACATTATTGCAATCATACATAATATGTTGTTTGAAAATAGAGCAAAGCTATTAGCTGAGGTACTGCATACACAAAGAAGTATGTACAGATAGCCTCCTCAGAGTAGTCTGGTAAGAATAGGTACTGAACATGAGAAATGAAAGCAAAGTGTTATCTTCATGTGCTGTGTTTATATGCTAAACCCTCAAACCTCCTCATGATAACTGATAAATAATTATATGAAAAGAAAAAAGCTCATGTTCTGTATAAATGTACAATGATCCATGTAACTACATGTCCTTATAAACAAAACAGTTGAATAAGTTGAATTCTCTCTTCCCTAACATGGACCTCAAGGAAAGACAGAGTAAGGAAGAAACGAGAGGTGCAAAATCACTGCTACCAGCCCTGAGAATGGGTCAGAAAGGAAGCAATTCAAGATTTTAAAAAGCTGCTTCACTTTCCACAAAACGTTATGTGCAAACTCAGTTCTAGGTGAGCTGATAGTTTAAAGATAACCATTTGCTGAACATTTGCAAGAAGCAATTTTATTTTTCTAAGCACTGTTCCAAACCTAACTGATGGACTGCCTCTTTACTGCTTGCAATATCTCAGGCAGACTCTATTGATGTCTGATGATTTTCATGATTCATAAAAATCATGGAGTTTCACTAAGCCCAGGCTACTGAAACTAGTGACCCACAGGGGTCTAGCCTGACCCTCCTCCTCTGACTCCAACATCATGAGGCCAACCTTGGAACTTGTTTAAAACGCAAATTCTCAGGCCCCAGTCTAGAGGAAAAGTCCCTCTGAACAGCTGTCATTTGGGATGAAGTGCAGGCTCTCTCATTCTTTTATTCAATTGTGGTATCAATGCAGTTGCCTTGATACTGCACACCACTCAGTCTCACACTGTTCCTCAGAAATTTTTATAAATGTTGTTGAGAAAATTTTACCTAGCCTGTATTTCCCATCCTAGGTGAGATTTCAATATGTCCAGGATTTTTAAATTACATATAAGAAAGTATTTCTAATTCTACAGAGAAATCCTGAATATATTACATTTCAGTACCTTCAACTAAGTTTTTATTAAATTGTATTTCTATTTCTCATATCAAGAATCCCTTGTCTAATAAATCTTCATTGAATTTTATATGTCCTCAGCACTCTGCTTTGAAGGAAGGATAAGTATCTTAGGCTGGGTTCCCAAGAGGCAGACTCTGAGCTGAGGACTCATGAGCAAGTGATTTATTAAGAAGCTGCTCCCAGGAGAAATCAGCAAGGGAGTGGGGAAAGCAGAACAAGAAGGAAACCTGTGCAAGGATGTGTTTCAGACTAAGTCCCACAGAAAGTGGACTTGATCTCACGCTACAGGGAACTCTGACATTTATCCAAACTAGAAGCAAGGGAACTGGGCTTTCATACTCCCAAGCACATTGCTCATGAGATAAGGAGCCTGAGACTGGCCTGGAGATGAAGGTTCACAAGTGCTGGCCACTGGAATCAAAACCACGCCAAAACTTCAGGAGGGACAAAACAGATGGGTGAAGGGGATACAGGGGATCTGGTCGGAGCACCAATGCTTCCAACTTTGTTTTCTTACATTCTAGATGAGTAACAGAAAGATAATTAGAGACCAATATTAGATCAAAAATAGCCAAGTGTGAAGTTATGGTAAGCCTCCACACATTATAGTAAACCAAAAGCAGCAGTTTCCAAAACTTTACTGCACATTCAAATACCCTGAGGATCAAAACTATACTGATGCCAACCCTAGGCATTCTGACTTACTTGCTTTGGAGTATAACCCGGGCACTGGAATGTTTTAAAGCCACTCCTACCTCCAGGTGATTCTAATATTCAGGAAAGTTTGGTAACCACTGATCCAAGGGAAGAAAGGCCAGTGTGAATTGTTTTCAATGAAGAAACATCATGAAAAGGGGTGAGGCTGAACTGTTCTTGAAAGATGGTTAAAATTGAGGTAACAAAAAGTAAGAGACAGACATTGCTGTCAAGAAATGCAACATAAATTCAAAGTCAAAAATTTGCACGACTAATAAAGGAAAATAATGAAACCAACTTGAAAAGGTCTTGCTGAGATGAGTGAAAAATATGGTTTTATAGAAAAAGTGAATTCTTATTACAGTCAGTCCAGAAGTCAAGCAAAATTTTTGAACTTGACCCAGTGGGCAACCACTGTAGATTTTTGAATAGAGGAGTGAAATGATAAAAGTAGTGCTTAAAGAAAAGTATCCCAGCAACAGTACAGAAGACAGATTCAAATTGTAAGAGACTGGAGTCACGGAGCTCTGCCAAGAGGCCATTTCAGTAATCCTGGTATTTGATAAGGCCTTCACTAGAGCTGTAGCTGTCAGAATTGAAAGGAAGGCACAAATAAAGTAAAGGTATTTAAAGAAAGAAAGGTCTGGGATCTTGGATATAGAAGTCAAAAAGAGGAAGGTATTCAAGATAAGTCCAAACTTATTAGGCAATAGGAAGTATTAACTGATGTGTTTTCTCCACATGTATGTAACCCCCTGACCTACCTTCAGCTGGGCTGGAGAACACAAAGCAGCTTTTGCTCTATATGGGCTGTCAAAGAGGGATAAAAGAAAAATGACACTAAGTTGCTGGCTTTAAATTAATATTTAATTAAAAATAATAATCCTACATTATGCATATAGCACAGACTATTTTAAAGGAAATTGTTTAGAAAGCTTTTTCTCTGCCCACCCTCCATGCAAACTCTCCCTGGAAAGGAAGACTATAATTAGATGGGAAGAAGAGAGTTTAGACACTTAGAGTAAGAACTTTGAACACTGTCATCTCCCATTCCTCTGCCTCCTCCACATTTCTGTCTTATGGATCAAAAAGAATCAGAAGAATCACAACCTTCCTTTATCCTTGAGGATCTAAAGATATAGTGGAAGACTATCCTCCTTTTTCGCTCACCACAATGACATTGGGCTTCGGATATCTCAGGTGTGCAAGTTTTAATGATTGGTTCTATATCTCTGGAGAACAGACCTGAAGAGCAGTTCAAGTTACCTGAAAGTTGTTGGCCTGAAGAGGTGTCAGATGTGATGATGAAGAATTATGGCAACAGAAAAGTGAAAGTGAAAGTCGCTCAGTTGTGTCCGACCCTTTGCGACCCCATGGACTATACAGTGCATGGAGTTCTCTAGGCCAGAATACTGGAGTGGGTAGCCTTTCCCTTCTCCAAGGGATCTTCCCAACCCAGGGATCAAACCCAGGTCTCCTGCATTACAGACAGATTCTTTACCAGCTGAGCCCAATACCTAAATTCATACACCATGGTGGTGGCCAAAGATATCTCAGCAAAAGTAAGAATTGATGTTGATGCCCACTGATGATGGCAGGAGGATTATTCATGTCAGCTAATGGCACTATAGGACAGAGCAAGACTGAGACAGAGACCCCTCCCACCAACAATACACCTCTGCAGAGAAGAGAAAAATAAGAAAATATCAAGGATATAATGTAAATGTGCGTGCATGCTAAGTCATTTCAGTCATGTCTGTCTCTGCAACCCCATGGACTAAAGCTCACCAGGCTCCTCTGTCTATGGGATTTTCCAGGCAAGAATATTTGAGTGGGTAGTCATTCCCCTCTCCAGGGGATCTTCCAGACCCAGGGATGGAACCCACGTCTTTTATGTCTCCTGCATTGGCAGGCAGGTTCTTTACCACTAGCACCATATACATATACTAAACATGAATGGGAAAGCACTGATTTTGATGGAATTTAATAATTAAGTCATCAAAGTAATCGAGTTTTCCTAAAAGTGATTGGGTTGTTTTGTCACTTTGAGGAAGAATGATGCTTGAGATGAAAATATAATTACATTTTCATTATAGTAAAATAAAGAAAATCTGGGAAGCCCATAGGGATAGGCTACCCACTCCAATATTCTTGGGTTTCCCTGGTGGCTCAGATGGTAAAGAATCTGCCTGCAACGAGGGAGACCTGGGTTTGATACTTGGGTTGGGAAGATGCCCTGGAGGAGAGCATGGCAATCCACCCTAATATTCTTGCCTGGAGAATGCCCATGGACAGAGGAGCTTGGCAGGTTACAGTCCTCGGGATCACAAAGAGTTGGAAACGACTGAGTGACAAAGCACAGCACACAGCACATAGATTCGTTCAGCCGTCATTAGAATGAAGGTGATCATTCATGCTGAGTGAATGTGCAAAGAAAAGCACATAGGTAAAAGCTCTGAATTACTTCTATAGAACATAAAAGCAAGCTTGGTATTTAAAATGTTAAAGAGGTTGTGATGCAAAATGTGTACATTTTCCTGTGTTTTTCATTATTTGATTAAATAAATTATAAAAATTTAGTAGGCCAATACTTTTTCAGCTATTATATGTATATACTTTCAAATACTAGAGGTACACGGAATAAAGAGGTCTCAGAAATGAAAATGTGGGGGCTTTCCTGGTGGCTCAGTGGTAAAGAAACCACCTGCCAATGCAGGAGAGAGGAGGCACTTCCTGATCCAGGAAGATCCACATGCCTCAGAGCAACTAAGCCCATGTGCCACAGCTACTGAGCCTGTGCTCTGGAGCCCAGGAAACTCACCTAGTGAGCCTGCATGCTGCAACGACTGAAGCTTGCGTGCCCTAGAGTCCATGCTCCACAACAAGAAAAGCCACTGCAACGAGAAGCCCATGCACCTCAGATAGAGAGTAGCCCCCTCTCTCTGCAACTAGAGAAAAGCCTACACAGTGACAAAGACCCAAGACAGCCAAAAATAAGTAACTAAAATTACTTTTTTTTAAAAAAATGAAAATGTGGATTGCTGAAATATATGGCAAAGGCTGAAAAATAAGGTTAAAAAAAAATATTTCCCAGAATAAAAAACAAGCAAAACAGAAAAATCCCAATCTTTAATGTATATAAATCTTCTTCATCTACCTCTATTTTAACTTTGAGTATCAATTCGTGCTTTCTTTTCTTTCTTTCCTTTCCTCTCAACATATTTGTTAGTTTTGTTTTCATTACTTTATTCCCCACTTGACGCCTTGCTTTAGTTTTGTTTTCTGCTTTGTGCTTTAGTTAGTTTTGTTCTTAACTGGTAAATATAATTTTTTATTTCCTTTGTTTGCCAGGTCAATCTACTGTACTTTATTTTTTTGGACTATTTTGACTTTGCTTATGGGTGTATATGTATGTGTGTATATTCCATTATTTTAATTATTATTTGCCTGATTTTGTAACTGCCATTTGTCTGGGGTTCATCTTCGGTTCTTATTTTTGGGTATTTGTTTTAATCTCACTTAATGCCATAACAAATCACTTGTGGAATCTTTGTTCCTGACCAGAGATTAAGCCCTGAACCTTTAGAGTGGGAGCACTGACTCCAAGACCCTAGACTACTGGAGAACTAACCCTAGGGAGTATCAAATAGTGAGAACTCACACAAACGAAAACACTTGAATACAAGAGCCGGCATCACCCAACCACCAGTAGCACCCTGTGCAGGATGCCTCATCTAAACAACAAACAAAACAAAAATAGAAACTCAAACAGCAGCAGACAGGATTACCACCTCACTCAGCCTTACCCATCAGAGGAAAAACAAACAAAAACTCAGCACAAATTTCACCCTATACGGAGCTTACACAAACCACTGGACCAACCTTAGGAGGGCAGAAACCAAAAGGAGGGAAGAATTCAACCTTGAAGCCTGGGAAAAGGAGACTTCAAACACAATAAATTTTTAAAAAATAATGAAAAGGCAGATAAATACTACACAAAGGAAGAAACAAATTAAAAACACAGAAGTCCAAATAAATGAAGAGGAAATACACAAACTACCTGAAAAAGAATTCAGAATAATGATAGTAAAGATGATCAAAGACCTTGAAAACAAAATGGAGAAAATGCAAGAATCAATTAACAAAGATCTAGAATTAAAGAATCAACATACAGAGACAAACAACACAATTACTGAAATTAAAAATATTCTGCAAGGATTCAATGGCAGAATATCTGAAGCAGAAGAACGAATCAGTAAGCTGGAAGATAAATGGTGGGAATAACTTCTGAAGAGCAGAATAAAGTAAAAAGAATGAAAAGAACTGAGGATAGTCTCAGAGACCTCTGGGACAGTATCAAATGCACCAACATTTGAATTATAGGGGTCCCAGAAGAAGAAGAGAAAAATAAAGACTATGAGAAGATTTTTCAAGAGATTATAGTTGAAAAATTCCCCAACCTGGAAAAGGAAATAGTCAAGCCCAAGAGGTGGAAAGAGTCCAATACCGGATAAACCCAAAGAGAAACACACCAAGGCACATACTAATCAAACTAACAAAGACCAAACACAAATAAAGAATATTAAAAGCAGCAAGGGAGAAGCAGCAAGTAACATACAAGAGAAACACCATACATTTAACAGCTGATCTTTCAGCAGAAACTCTGCAGGCCTGAAGGGAATGGCAGGATATATTTAAAGTACTGAAAGAGAAAAATCTGCAACCAAGATCATTGTATCCAGCAAGGATCTCATTCAAAATTGATGGAGAAATCAAAAACTTTTCAGACAAGCAAAAGTTAAGAGAATTCAGTACCACCAAACCAGCTTTACAACAAATGTTAAATGAACTTATATAGTCAAGAAATACAAGAGAAGGAAAAAGATCTACAAAATCAACCCCAAACAATTAAGAAAATGGCAGTAAGAACATATATATAAATAATTACTTTAATGTAAATGGATTAAATACTCCAACCAAAAGACACAGACTGGCTGAATGGATACAAAAACAATGAATACAAAAAAAAAAAAAGGATATATGCTGTCTACAAGAAACCCACTTCAGGCTTAAAAACACATATAGACTGAAAGTGAGAGGGTCAGAAAATATATTTCCATGCAAATGGAAAGCAAAAGAAAGCTGGAGTAGCAATTCTTATATCAGACAAAATAGATCTTAAAATAAAGAATATTACAAAAGATAAGAAAGAACACTACATAATGATCAAGGGATCAATCCAAGAGGAAGACAAAACAATTGTAAATATGTATGCACCAATATAGGAGCACCTCAATACATAAGACAAATACTAACAGACATAAAAGGAGAAATTGACAGTAACACAATAATAGTAGGAGACTTTAACACCCCAATCATACCAATGGACAGATCATCAAAACAGAAAATTAATAAGGAAACACAAATCTTACATGATACATTAGATGAGATGGATCTCATTGATATCTTCAGGACATTGCATCCAAATGCAGAATACACCTTCTTGTCAAGTGCACATGGAATATTCTCCAGAATAGATCACATGTTGGCTCACAAAAGACAAAAAAAAAATCCCAAAGGTAGGCAATAAGAGACAAATGATGGGAGATATAAAGGAGTCCCAGGAGATCCAACATCCAAATATTAGGTTGGTGCAAAAGTAATTGTGATTTTCTGCATTTGGTGACATGTGCTATTTGATATTGGAACACATTCTAAATAAATGTGGTTATGTTGTACATCATTTTAATACAAATTTCTCATTTTATTTATTTATTTTTTGCTAATGACATTGCTTGATCTTTATTTTATTTTTATTTTAGACTAGGGAAATGATGTTTAAAAATTAATTTGAGCGATTTTCTTATTTTAGTTCAGAGTGGGCCATAAAGCCTCAGAGACAACTCTCAACATCAACAATGCATTTGGTCTAGGAACTGCTAACGAATGTACAGTGCAGTGGTTGTTCAAGAAGTTTTGCAAAGGAGACCGAGAGCCTTGACCAACTGAGAGTCATCATCAAAGCTGATCCTCTTACAACTACATGAGAAGTTGCTGAAGAAATCGGCTTTGACCACTCTATGGTCAATATCCATTTGAAGCAAATTGGAAAGGTGAAAAACTTAATAAGGGGATGCCTCATGAGCTGACTGATATTAAAAAAAAAAAAAATTGTCACTTTGAAGTGTTGTCTTCCCTTATTCTATACAACTGTCTGCAATGTGGGAGACCAGGGTTCCATCCCTGGGTTGGGAAGATTCTCTGGAGGAGGGCATGGCAACCCACTCCAATATTCTTATCTGAAGAATCTTCAGAGAATTCTGGACAGGCTGTAGTCCATGGGGTCGCAAAGAGTCAGACACAACTAAACAGCTAAGCATAGCATAGCATATTCTATGCAACAACAATGAACCATTTCTCGATCAGATTGTGACCTGAGATGAAAAGTGGATTTTATACAACAACTGGTAATGACAAGTTCAGTGGTTGGACCGAGAAGAAGCTCCAAAACACTTCCCAAAGCCAAACTTGCACCAAAAAAAAAAAGGGTCATGGTCACTGTTTGGTGGTCCACTGCCCGTCTGATCCACTATAGCTTTCTGAATCCCAGAAAAACCATTACATCTGAGATGTATGCTCAGAAAGTCAATGAGATGCACCAAAATCGGCAATGCCTGCAGCCAGCACTGGTAACAGAAAGAGCCCAATTCTCCTCCAGAGCAGCACCTGACCACACATCACACAACCTTCACCAGCCTCTACCATTTCCTCAAGCGTGTCAACAGCTTTCTGCAGGGAAAAAGCTTCCACAACCACCTGGAGGCAGAAAATAAATGCTTTTCAAGAGTTTGTCAAATCCCGAAGCAAAGATTTTTATGCTACAGAAATAAACAGACATTTCTTGTTGGCAAAAATGTGACTTGTTGACTGTAATGGTTCCTATTTTGACTACTAATGATGTGTTTGAGCCTAGCTATAATGATTTTAAATTCATGGTCTGAAATGATAATTACATTTGCACCAACCTAATAATAAGAGAGAGAGGCAGGAAGACAGAGAGAGAAGGCAAGAAAAGGGAAAGGAAGAGAACAGAACAGAAGAGAATAGAAGAGAAGAAAAAATAGGGGAATGAAATTTATCAAAGAAATAGTAAAATTCCCCAAGGTAGTTTCTGCAGTGAATAACATTTACGTATTTATTTTATGATAGGTAATCTCTGTTCATTGGTTCTTATTCCACAGAATCAACCCATGGACAGTATCAGAAGATGCCATTTTAATTATAGAATTGAGCATAGATCTTATGAGCCTTGACAATACGTACATTTGGATTTAATGCTGATGGTTTGGGAGATGAAGACAGGAAGAGAGCTGATGGAAGTATGAAAACACTGCTGTCTTCACACTAAATGGCATAGGGGGAAGATAAACTGTTTTAGGGTAATAGTTCATAAGATAAATTTTGAGAATATTATTTAAAGTAGTTAATCGTAACCAAGAGAAACCCTAGAAATAAGTTTATGTCTGACTAAATTGAGAGGCAGAAAAGACAGGGGCAGGATAATACTGTGTGCCTGACAAAATTACTGAGGCAGACAGCCTTCAAGATGGCTCCCACTGATCCCTGCCTCCCACTGCTACAATCCTCTGTGTAATCCCATCCCAAGATGTAGGCTGGGCCTAGTGGTTCATTTCTAATAAACAGAACACAAGAAAGTGATAAGATATTACTTCTTAGATTAGGTTACAAAAAGATTTTGGCTCCATTGAGGGGACCCACTTTCACTTGTTCTGAGGAAAAACAATTGCCACTTGGTGGTTGCTCACATTACGAGGAAAGAAGTATGGTGGCCTCTAACTGAGGAACTGAATCCTATCAACAACAAAGTGAGTGAGCTTGGAAACAGATCATCCCTCAGTAGAGAGTTCAGGTTCTACCTGACACCTTGATTGCAATCTCATAGGAAGTCCTCTTGCTCCTTGGAAGAAAAGCTGACAAACCTAGAGAGTGTAGTAAGAAGCAGAGACATCACTTTGCCGACAAACTGATAATCCATGTAGTCAAAGCTATGGTTTTTCCAGTAGTCATGTATGGATGTGAGAATTGGACCATAAAAATACTGAGCTCCAAAGAATTGATGCTCTGAATTGTGGTTCTGTAGAAGACTCTTCAGAGTCACTTGGACAACAAGGAAATCAAACCAGTTGATCCTAAAGCAAATCAACCCTGAATATTCATTGGAAGGACAGATGCTGACATTGAAGCTCCAACAATTTGGCCACCTGATGTGAAGAGCCGACTCATTAGAAAAGACCTCCATGCTAGGAAAGATTGAGGGCAGGAGGAGAAGGGGGCAGCAGAGGATGAGATGGTTGGATGGCAACATTGACTCAATGGACATAAGTTTAAGCAAACTCCAGGAGATGGCGAAGTACAGGGAAGCTCAGCATGCAGTAGTCCTTGGGGTCGCAAACAGTTGGACATGACTTAGCAACTGAACCACAAGTCTCTGAGATGGAGGACTTAGATAAGCCATGACTGAATTTCTGACCCACTCTAAGATTGTTGTTGCTGCTGTTCAGTCGCCCAGTCATGTTCAACTCTATGGACTGCAGCATGCCAGTCCTCCCTGTCCATCACTATCTCCCGAAGTTTGCCCAAGTTCATGTCCATTGCATCAGTGACGCCATCCAACCATCTCATTCTCTGACACCCTCTTCTCCTTCTGCCCTCAATCCTTCCCAGTATCAGGGACGTTTCCACTGAGTCGGTTGTTTGCATCAGATGACCAGTATACTGGAGTTTCAACTTCATCATCAGTCCTTCCAATGAGTATTCAGAGTTGATTTCCCTTAAGATTGACCGGTTTGATCTCCTTGCTGTCCAAGTGACTCTCAGGAGTCTTCTCCAGCACCATAGATTGAAGGCATCAATTCTTCAGCCCTCTGCCTTCTTTACAGTCCAGCTCTCACAACCATACATGACCAATGGGAATACAATAGCCTTGACTATACAGACCTTTGCTGGCAGAGTAATGTCTCTACTTTTCAACACACTGCCTGCCTCTTGAGAAATCTGTATACAGGTCAGGAAGCAACAGTTAGAACTGAACGTGGAACAAAAGACTGGTTCCAGATTGGGAAAGGAGTATGTCAAGACTGTATGTTGTCACCCTGCTTATTTAACTTATATACAGGGTACATCATGAGAAATGCTGGGCTGAATGAAGCACAAACTGGAATCAGGATTTCCAGGAAAAATATCAATAAACTCAGATATGCAGATGACACCACCCTTATGGCAGAAAATGAAGAAGAACTAAAGAGCCTCTTGATGAAAGTGAAAAAGTTGGCTTAAAACTCAACATTCAGAAAACTAAGATCATGTCATTTGGTCCCATCACTTCATGGCAAATAGATGGGGAAACAGTGGAAACAGTGACAGGCTTTATTTTTAGGGACACCAAAGTCATTGCAGATGGTGACTGCAGCCATGAAATTAAAAAAACACTCCTTGAAAGAAAAGCCATGACCAACCTAGACAGCATATTAAAAAGCTGAGACATTACTTTTCCAACAAAGGTCCACCTAGTCAAAGCTATTGTCATCAAAGGTCCATCTAGTCAAAGTTATGGTTTTTCCAGTAGTCATGTATGGATGTGAAAGTTGGAGTGTAAAGAAAGCTGAGCGCTAAAGAATTGATGCTTTTGCACTGTGGTGTTGGAGAAGACTCTTGAGAGTCCCTTGGACTGCAAGGAGATCCAATCAGTCCATCCTAAAGGAAATCAGTCCTGAATATTCATTGGAAGGACTGATGCTGTAGCTGAAACTCCAGTACTTTGGCCACCTGATACGAAGAACTGACTCATTTGAAAAGACCCTAATGTTGGGAAGATTGAAGGTGGGAAGAAAAGGGGATGACAGAGGATGAGATGGTTGGATGGTATCACCGACTCAATGGACATGAGTTTGAGTAAACTCCGGGAGTTGGTGATGGACAGGGAGGTCTGGCGTGCTGCAGTTCATGGGGTTGCAAAGAGTCAGACATGATTGAGTGACTTAACTGAACTGTCTAGTTTTGTCATAGCTTTTCTGTCAAGAAGCAAATGTCTTCTGATTTCATGACTACAGTCACCATCTGCTGTTATTTTAGAGCCCAAGAAGAGGAAATCTGTCACTACTTCATGTATCATTGCCTTGTCTTGGTGAAGGGGCTTGCATAACTGGATGATGCTATGAGCCAAGCCATGTAGGGCCAGCCAAGATGAATGCATCATAGCAGAGAGTTCTGACAAAATGTGATTCACTGGGGAAGGGAATGGCAAACCACCCCAGTATACTTGCTGTGAGAACCTCAAGACCTCTATAAAAGGACAAAAAGATATGACACCAAAGATGAGTCCCCCAGGTCTGAAGGTGTCCAATATGCTACTGGGGAAGAGCAGAGGAGAACTACTAATAGCCACAGGAAGAAGGAAGCAGCTAGGCCAAAGCAGACATGACACTCAATTGTGGATGTGTCTGATAATGAAAGTAAAATCCGATGCTGCAAAGAACAGTATTGCATAGGAACCTGGAATGTTCAGTCCATGAATCAAGGTAAATTGGATGTGGTCACGTAGAAGATGGTAAGAATAAACATTGACATCTTAGGAAGCAGTGAACTAAAATGGGTGGGAATGGGCAAATTTAATTCAGATGACCATTATATCTACTACTGTGGGCAAGAATACCATAGAAGAAATGGAGTAGCCCTCATTATCAACAAAAGAATCCAAACTGCGGTACTTGTGTGCAACCTCAAAAATGACAGAATGATCTTGGTTCGTTTCCAAGGCAAGCCATTCAACATCACAGTAATCCAAGTCTATGCCTCTACTAGCAATGCCAAGAATATATAGTTGATCAGTTCTATGAAGACCTAAAAGACCTCTTAGAACTAACACCAAAAAAGATATTTTATTCATCATTGGGGATTGGAACGCAAAAATAGGAAGTCAAGAGATACCCGGAGTAACAGGCAAGTTTGACCTTGGAGAACAAAATAAAACAGGGCAAAGACTAACTGAATTCTTCCAAAAGAATGCATTGGTCATAGCAAATACCCTTTTACAACAATACAAGAGATAACTTTACACATGGACATCACCAAATGATTGTAAGATTAGCATACTAAAAATTAACTCATTGATTTAGAATGAAAACCAAAGATGTCCAGGAATGAAAAGAACGTGTGCAGAACTAAGAAAAGTATTATTGCAAACACAATAGACCAAAAAAAAAAAAAGTCCAAGTTAAGGAAATAGGTATCTTTCAGGACAAATGAGAACAAATGAAGTCAAAGTAACAATTAACGAAGAGAATAACATTTTCCCAAACTATAAAAAGGGCTCAGTGTGTTGCATACAACATTGATGAATAGAGCCTCATGCTTAGAAATCACCTGGGAAAAATAATTTCAGGGAGGCAGAGGGGCAAAAGTTTTTCAACATTCAAGGAAAGCTTATAAACTCGTTCTCCTCCAAGACACTGGACACGAGAAGCATGAAGCTGTCTATAAAGTTTTGAAGAAAACTGATTGTGTTTAAGGTTGTTTATGTGTAAAAGACACTTAAAGGCATCCTGAGACATAAAAAAGCTATAACAATAACCCATCAACTTATCTCAAAAAACAATATGCAAGAGACACGTGCACCCCAATGTTCATCGCAGCACTGTTTATAATAGCCAGGACATGGAAACAACCTAGATGCCCATCAGCAGATGAATGGATAAGGAAGCTGTGGTACATATACACCATGGAATATTACTCAGCCATTAAAAAGAATTCATTTGAACCAGTCCTAATGAGATGGATGAAGCTGGAGCCCATTACACAGAGTGAAGTAAGCCAGAAAGATAAAGAACATTACAGCATACTAACACATATATATGGAATTTAGAAAGGTGATAACGATAACCCTATATGCAAAACAGAAAAAGAGACACAGATGTACAGAACAGACTTTTGAACTTTGTGGGAGAATGTGAGGGTGGGATATTTCAAAAGAACAGCATGTATACTATCTATGGTGAAACAGATCACCAGCCCAGGTGGGATGCATGAGACAAGTGCTCCGGCCTGGTGCACTGGGAAGACCCAGAGGAATCGGGTGGAGAGGGAGGTGGGAGGGGGGATCGGGATTGGGAATAAAGACCTGCCCTCTGTAGTTGAAATAAAAAAAAAAAAAAAAAAATTAAAAAAAAAAAAAAAACAATATGCAGAGATAAACTCTACACAATTGAATGATCAATAAAAATACTTGTTAAGAAAACTAGGATACAAGAGGTCTATGGGAAAACACTGATATCAGTTAAATATGTGGAATAAAATCTAAATAAAAATATGATAATATGTATCTGATACTTTATTATTCATAGTAAAGTTCAAAAGTGATTTAACTTTTAATAAATTAGATGAATACATGATATATTTTAGAACCTTTTAGAAAAGTGAAAGGCAACCAATAGAAGAGTTCATCAATTAAATTGTACTGTATAACAAACCACCCTAATGCTTACTGGGTTAAAGCAGCCATCATTTATTTAGCTCATGATTCTGAGGGTAAGCAGTTTAGATTGTGTTCAGCCAGGCAGTTGTTCTGTTCTCAGCTGGCCTCACAGAGGCATCCAAGTTAAGCTGCCAGGTGGACTGGAAACTAACTAGTTTAGGACAGTCTCTGGTCTCTGCTAGGACAGCTAATCTTTTCTCCATGTCATCATGCTTGTTCCAGCATGAAAGCCTAGGGTTTTTCACACGGAAACAAGAGGAAGTTGCTAAGAGAACAATTCCAAGTATGAAAGGCCTCTTGAGGTCCAGTCCCAGAACATGATTAAATTTCCACTGCATTTTTTTTAGTCAAAGAAAATTACAATTCAGCCTAGACTTGAGGGATGGAAAATTTGACTCTAACTCCTAATGGGAAGTTTTGCAAAATTACACTGCTAAGAGAATGGAGATGGGAGAGAAATAATTATAGCCAATTCTGCAACATTCTACCATAGCCTGACATCTGGCCATACTTATTAACAACCCTCTCACCGGCAAAATATACTCACTTTTCCCGAGACATCCCAAAGTCTAATTACTGCATAATGCTCTAAGTTCAGAATCTTGAGATATCCATCTGATCTGAATGCCATTCCTTTTGACCTAGAGATCTCTGACCCCCAAAACCCAATCACAATAGTGAAACATACCAGGGTAACCACAACAGACATTCCCACTCAAAAGAGAGAAAGATAAAAGGCTCACACCATAGTCATGGTCCACAGAAATTCTGAAATGCAGCAAAGCAAATATTTCTAGGTCCCCCCACTCAGAGATACCTTCCTTGATTAAGGCACAAGTCTGATCCTTGAAAGTAGTTTCTCAATAAATGACCCATGACTCTAGCCTCTATATGTCTTATCTTTTTAATCCTGCCACATCACCATGAGTACAAGCTTCCTTGATGACATCTGGCCTAGCAGTCTCTTGTCCCCACAGGTGAGAGCCAGACAATCCCCAGAAGAGCTACCTTGTGAACATGTGGCGGAGTCCTGTAGAGCCACTGAAGTTCACTCTACATTGATGACTCACTGACTCTGAGTTAAATAAATGTCGTTTTGAGCCATTTGATTTTAAGCTGGTTTGTTACACAAAAATAGGTAATTCCTAGTGTTAAAAAAAAATAACAGTATACCTACTTCAGGAGATAAAGGAAAGAAAATCATAGTCATTATAAAGAGAGTTAAATAAAGTCAAAAAGAAGACAAAAACAAGATGACAGAGGATCAAGCATATCATTCATTACATAAAAAATAAATGAGTTAAATCCCTCAGGTAAAAGGCAAATACTCTCATTAGGTTCAAAACAAAACTTAACTATATGTGGCTAACAAGAAACATATCTAAAATGACACAAAAGAGAATTGTCCAAAATAAAATAGTCAAAAAATTACTAGCTAAGTAGAAACAAAAAGAAATAAGGGATTGCATTATTATTATGTAACTAAAGACCCAAACTTTAAATGGTCTCTTTATTTTTCAGAAAAGGTAAATCAATAATAAATATAAAACTGTTGTGAATACTTATTACATAACATCATCAAAATGTATAAATAGTATTACAAATACATGAAAATGAAAGAACAGATATTTATCAATTATTAAACTATGAATAAAACTGATTTATTTAGGATACAATAACCTATATAAGGGACTTCTCTGGCATCTGAGTGGTAAAGAATCCACCTGCAAAGCAGGAGATGTAGGTTCGACCCCTGGGTCAGGAAGATCCCCTGAAAAAAGAAATGGCAACCACTCCAGTGTTCCTGCCTGGGAAATCCCATGCACAGAGGAGTCCAGAGGGCTACAGTCAGTTTATGGGGTCACAAAAAAGTCAGACATGACTTAGTGACTTAAGAAGAAAAAAATCCCATATAAAGAAAACAAATACACATTATTCTCAAGCATCCTTAGAACATACTAAAATTTGATCATATAGAAGATAACAAAAAAAACTTCAAGAAAGCCCCAGAAATAAAAAATTCAAGGGTCCATTTTCTGACCATAGGGCTGAAGGCCTTAATTCAGGAATCTGTGTATGGACTTCGGAAAGTCTATGCATCTCTTGACACTGTATCATGTGTTTGTGAGCATTTTTCTCAGTATTGAGTGCATAGTTCTCTTCAATTTTTCAAATGACCCCAATCTCTCATAAAAATGAAATTGGGAACTAATAAATACAATCTGAAATAAAAAATTAAAACCCCAGGCACACAAAATCAGTTCATTTTTAAAAAGAATAAGCATTAGTATTAAATTTAATATGACACAAATACTGTTAAAACTATTGCTTCATTTAATTAACAGGTGTGTGTAAATGGAATTGCTTTGGCTTTGAAAGTGGACATAAAGTTTCATATTTATTAATCAGTAATCCATAAATGAAAGCATAGTGAGCCCACAATGCATTTCACAATATGTTATTGTTCTTTGAATATATTTTTTATCAGTTAGAACTTTTTCCTGGCAAGGAAAAGAAAATCTAATTCAAAAGGCCTTAAGCAAAAGAGAGTTTAATGATAATGAAATTGGAACTTGTAGGGATAAGTTTATCTTGATGCAAAAGCTCAAACCATGTCCCCCAAACGTGGGAGATTTCCATCTCTACTGCCTGATCCATCTGCAGACAGGTTCCTCCATTATAAAAGCTAGAGCATGGATGACATCAGAAATTTACATAATCTTAGCTTCCATTCCATAATCTTAGCTCTATCCCTCTATCTCAAGAGTCTCCAGAAATTCTCAAGAGTTTGGCCCTGATGGCATCACCTGGGCATCCTTGAACTAATCTCTGAGGGCAGGGAAAAGTGGGACCTGATTGGCCACACCTGACTCACAGCTCACCCCTAACCCTCCACCAACACCATTTCCTGAGAACGAGTCATGTGTGGATCCCAAGGTTAAAAATTGAGTACTACCTAAAACAGCTGAATAAATGGCAAAAAAAAAAAAAGAATAAATGGCGCTAGGAATATCATATGTGCATTTTACTGAATATAAGAATTTCACATTTACATGTTTAATGTCCATCTTTTTCATTATTCCTTTTCTTAATAAAATAGGGCTATTAAAATTGATAGAACTTGCTGTCAAAATCAAATACTGGTAACATACCTTTACTTTTTCTCAAGTCTCTGTATTTTAAAAATTAATAAAAATTATAGTTACTGGAAACTGGTAGTTTCCAGTTATTAGGATTCATCATGAAGTAAAACTATATGCAAACATCACTAATCATCAGGGAAATGAAAATCAAAACTACAAAGAGATATTACCTCATGCTTGTTATAATGGCTATTATCAAAAAGACAAGAAACAAGTGTTGGCAAGGATAGAGAGAAAAGGGAACTTCACTGTTGATGGAAATGTAAATTGGTGCAACTACCATGGAAAACAGTATGGAGGCTCCACAAAAATTGGAACTCAAACTATCCTACGATCCAGCAATTCCACTTCTGAGTATATATCTGAAGAAAATGAAAACACTGATTCAACATGATATACGCACACCCATGTTAACTGCAGCATTATTTAGAATAGCCAAGACATGGAAAGTGTCTACCAATGGATGAATGGATAAAGAAACCACACACACACACACATTTATACATTCACAAGAAAATACTGTTCAGCCATTAAAAATAATGAAATGTTTTGTGATAACATGGATGGATCTTGACAGTGTTAAGTAAAATAAGTTAGTGAGTCAAACAGATAAAGACAAATACGATATGATTTCACTTGTATGCAGAATCTTAGATAAAAAATGAACAAATGAACAAAAAAACAAGCTCATATATATATAGAGAACAGATTAGGGGCTGTCAGTGGCGGGGGTGGGAAGTAGGCAAAATGGATGAAGGGGATCAAAAGATAAACTTACAGCTAAAAAATGAATAAGTCTTAAGGATATAATGTACAGCATGTTGACTATAGTTAATAATACAGTACTGCATATTTGAAAGTTGTTAAGAAAGTAGATAGGGCTTCCCTGGTGGCTCAGATGGTAAAAGAATCCATCTGGAATGCGGGAGACTTGGGTTCGATCCCTGAGATGGGAAGATCCTTTGGATGAGGGCATGGCAAACCACTCCAATATTCTTGCCTGGAGAATTCCCAAGGACAGAGGAGCCTGGTAGGCTACAGTCCATGGAGTCACAAAGAGTCGGACATGACTGAGTGAATAAGCATATCACAGCACAAGACAGCTCAATCTTAAAGACTCTTATCACAAGAAAAAAATGCAACCATATACAGTGACAGATGTTAACTAGACTTATTGTGCTAATCATTTTGCAATATATACAAATATCAAATCATTATGTTACACACTTGAAACTAATATAACGTCATATGTCAATTATTCCTTAATAAAAATTAAAATTTAAGAAAATACAGTCTGCCTCAGCAGTTCCATTTACATGAGTATACCTAAGAGAATTGCTAATAATAAATAAGAATGCCCATGGGTTCTTTAGGCAAAAAATTGAAAACAATATAAATATCCACTAGCCACAGAATACATAGACTGTGGCATATTCATTATGTAGATTTTGAAATTAAAAAAGAATCTATTTGTATATCATGAATAAATCTTGAAAACACTGTTTAATGAAGATACCAAAAAAAAAGAGCTATCTATATTTGCATTATCTCATACTTAACATGTCGAAAATAGATTCAAATAAATGCCCTATTTGTAGGGATTTAACTAAACCTTGAACTCTTTTGATGTTTATCATTAATGTTTCATACATTTCAGTAAAATCAAATCAGATTAATGCACTGTTCATACTCTCAGAACATACTGGGATTTAAAACTAATTGAATTCTTTGCTTGCAAAGATATTCTCTTATTTATAACTGGAATTACAATGTGTAAAAACTCAGTATGGATAATTAATGGGAGATAAAAGACTCTTTTTTTAAAAAAGTTCAATGAAGTGGAAATGTCATATAAAAGAAAGGCAAGATATGAAAATAAAAAAAGAAATCTAGCACATTGAGAGAAGACAAGGGACCAAAAATTGTTCAAAGAATGTCTAAGCGCTTAACCTCCCTGACCTCAGCATAGCAGAGAAGAAAATAAAACTTATTTAACATTTCTTGAGCTTCAGGATGTATTGTAAGTTGAAGGAACACAAGATAAATTATTTAGACTGTTTCAACGGAGATTGGCAAAAATCCCAACCTGTCATAAACAGGGTTTAAAAAGCTTGATATGCCATAAATAATTTATAGTTTCTAAACCAGAAAAGTTCTAAATTTGAAGCCCTGCATTGAATAGAAGACTCTATATCAACCACGGTGCATTCATCTCCTTTCAGGAGCTGACTGGAACACTTTACAAAAAGGTCACTATCATAAAGAAAAGCACAATATCCCATCTCTTGTTTCCTATTTTCAGAAATGTAAACCAAATACAGAATATTTAGGATGTATATCACAGCAATTTTTAAATAAATAAGAACAGCAATCTCTTTATTTTTATAGGAGGACCAGATAAATTCCACATTCACCCCAGTTCCATATCATAAAGTATACCACAATACAATGTGTCTTTAAAGTGAACCAAGAATTATAAATCTCTTGGGAAGAAATGTGAGTGTAGAATAGTTTTAGGTTTTCATAAGATTTTTTTTAATCTTTTACACTTGCTTGCCCACAACTAATTTGACACAATTTTTAACAACTTGCCTTTATCAAATGTACCCAAAGCATTCAATTAGATTTATGCAGAAGTTTCTCTTTCTTCCCACATTCATGATTCATTGGTTTACAAAATAATTCACTTAGATTATATGATAATAATAACAAATATAACTGAGAAACAGGTTTGAAAACAAGACATTTCATCTTCTAGAAGCATGCAACACATCAGGAACCCTGGTGAGAGCTGATCTGATTTGGCATAGCCATGGAATCTCATAATTATCAGTCAAAAGGGTCTGCAAAGGAAATAGAGGGCATTGCTCAATCTGACAAATTTATTAAATGTAAGTCAGATAAGACCACTTCCACAGTACAATAAGCAAAACAATTACTATCTGTGGAGTGTGTGCTAAGGACCTTGGCACTATGCCAAATACTTTACCCACCATCTATCTGATTTAAATATTTTATCAGACAGAAGTCAAAAATAGTCAACAGGAACAAAGTATTTCTTTGTGCTTAACACTGCTTCTTATGAACTATCTCATTAAATCTCCAGAAAACGATGAAGAGTGACTATTATTATCCTTTTTTCCATATGAAGAAAATGAAGCTTAGAATACTTAGTAATTTGCCCAAATTCATACAGCTGGTGTCTATGAAACCAGAATTTTAACTCAATCTGATGTCAAAGTTTTAAACACATGCGCTACGCTGCCAGAATTCACTGTTGAAGATCAAAAGAGGCAAGGGCTCACAATATGAGATCAGAAGTGAGAAGCAGCGAGAGAGAAGTGAGACCTTCTATACTGAGGTTTAAGGTTGCAAGTCCTATTGATAACGGTCCCTCCATCCCTAGTCCGAGCGTGCTTGTCAGGGTTATGGGTGATTCTGTGGTGTACTGGGAGGTAAAAGGCCCTGTGAGTACTTGGGAAGTAATTGACATTTGGGATTTGTACAATCCTTGGGAATGCTTTTCTCTCTGAGAGAGATCTTTTTAAGACAATGCTTGATTCTTGCAGCTTGAGGAATGCTAAGAACTATAAAAATTTCCTAATACTCTGCTAGCAAATATCCTGTACAGTAGGATATAGTGTTGGGGACAAGGATAGGAAATGGGTCCTGATTAGCTAACAATTATTAAGTTTTGATTATAATTATTATTGTAATTTTATTATTACTATGGGCTTCCTTTGCGGCTCAGCTGGTAAAGCATCCGCCTGCAATGCGGGAGACCTGGGTTCAATCCCTGTGTTGGGAAGATCCCCTGGAGAAGAGAAAGGCTACCCACTCCAGTGTTCTGGCCTGGAGAATTCCATGGACTGTATAGTTCATGGGATCACAAAGAGTCAGACGTGACTGAGCAACTTTCACGTCACTTCACTTATTACCACTACTATTGTTCCCATTACCACCCTGGGGTCTTTATTCATGCCATCTCTTCCTCACTCTCAATCCCTGACATTTCCTATCACTTATGGTATACCCTGTTCCAACCCAGGGCAATTTTCCTGACCGTGCTAACTCATCACAATTGCACTTGGATGTGAATTCTTACAGCAGTTACTGTCCCATCACTCTTTACATTGCTGGCTGTTTTTTATGCACACCAGACTTATCTCTACTTATACAAAGATTATAAATTTATCTGAGAACTACACTATGTCCTACATGTCTCATCAACCTCAGTATCTTCCTTGAGAGAGACATTCAACCAAAATATATTGATTTTCTTCTTAAAGGAAACACAATCACAGCCCAGCAGAACTGAGAAATTGATTGGCTTCAGATTCCTTCTTACTCACAATTGTGACCTGCATACCAACCCGTGGCAAATAGGTACGGAATGGGGGTGAGCTTGTTCACTGGAATGACAGGATTTCACTCTGAAGTCCTGAGAGAACAAATGTCAGTTTCCCCATTCTTAAACACAAACAACTAATCCCAAAATGAATAAACAGAAGAAACGTAGCCTTGACTGTTTTCTAATTTATTAACGCTGGAGACCTTTCAACAAATATGGATTAGGAAGTCCATAGCCTGCTTATGAGACAGTCCTCTTTACTGAAGTGCCCCTGTCTGCAAAACACGGTATCAAATATACCAAGCCTCAAACATGTTTGCTTAGTTTTCTGGTTAGTATCAGAATATGGGTCTCATTCCTTGCATTCACCCTCATTGAACAACATATAAATGATTATCAAAAAAAGAAAGGTTCTACTTTTATTTTATAAAACTTGACTCATTTTGACACTAAAAAAAATTCTAGAGCACTGTTAAAGCCAATTTCAAATTATTTAAAATAGAATTAAGCTAATAAGTTTCTGCTATATGTCCCTTTTCCCCTTACCTAGGACCTTGATAGTTAAATGAAAGAGTTTTAAGAATTACCTTTTTAAAATAAATATTTTACTAGTTTGTTCTTATTCTAAACCTGAAGGCAAAAGATTGCTAGGATATCTGAGTTTTCATATGATGGCAAATAAGTTTCCCCTTCTTTTAAAAATTCAAAGATACATTGAAGTTTTCTGAATAATTGGCTAAGCAATGAAATATGCTGGAAAAAGAAAACAAGAATTACACCATGGAAAGTGCAATCACCAAGAGGAAGAATGGGTAAGAGCAACCCATTTTCATGTATACAAAAGATGCAAATGTTTAAGACAGCCATTTTGGGGGTAAACCTGTCTTCAAAACAAATTTAAATATTGTCCTTAATTAATAAAAATTAAACTTTCCATTGAAAAATATGCAGGGAGAATACTCTTGAGTTCTCTCTGAGAGGTACTGAGTAAAGATCACACAGCTCATCTTTGAGTCAGTCTCAACAACCTCCTCACAAACCTATCAGCCAATCGTTAGCAAGCCTGCTGCTCTGCCTATATTCATATCATCTGTACCCATTTCTCCCCATCTCCACTGCCTCTTTCCTATTTCCAGTCACTATCATCCCTTATACTGAACTAATAACAGTGCTTCAAGTTTTTTTCTCCTTAGTTATTGGTGTTTATATTTTCTTTCTTATATTTTCTCTACTCTTAAAATTTATATCATGAGCATATATTATTTAATATACTTTATATTTATTATATAAATCTAACATATATTATGAAATACAGATTTAGCACTGGATGAGCACTTTTATATCACCTTCACTTAACCACTTCACCAATACTGTCCTTATCAAGGTCACAACTGAGCTCCACATTGCCAAATCCAGTGGTCAATTCTCAGGTTTCATCTTATTTGATCTACTGTTAGCATTGGACACTCATTCTTCCTTGAAATATTTTTCTTCATTTGATTTCCACCGTGGTCTTCCTGATTTTCCTCTTACTTCCCTGGCTGCCTTGTCTCACACTTCTTTACTGTGTCCTCCTCTGCTTCCTAACCTTCAGGACTCAATCCTTGACTGCTTCTTCACTCCCTAAGTCTCATAGTTTTAACACCTGATGCCTCCTAAATGTAGATCTCCTGTCCAGACCTCTCCCCTGAAAATGCCCCTCACATAGCCATCTCTCTACCCATCCTCCACACTTAGAAATTCAGGCATCCCAAACTTTCCACATTCAATACTGAACTCCTTCTACTCCCTTGAAAACTGGCTCCTCTCCTTAACTGTTCACCATCCAAACTGTCAGTAAACTGTCATTTACTTCCAAAATATATCCAGAATCTGGGACATACTTTTTTTTTTAACTACCTTGATTATTATCATTCCAATCCAAGCCAATATCTTTTCTTAATTACTGATAGTCCTCCTAACAGTATACATTTTTAAATGTTAGGTTGAAGTGAAGTGAAGTGAAGTGAAGTCGCTCAGTCGTATCCGACTCTCTGCGACACCATGGACTGTAGCCTACCAGGCTCCTCCCAAGAGATTTTCCAGGCAAGAGTACTGGAGTGGGTTGCCATTTCCTTCTCCAGAAATGTTAGGTTAGACTCATGATAAAAACTAGCAGTCTCCTATTCCAATTATTAACTGCCATACCAGACAGTCAATTGCTTTTGATCCTTCCCATTTTTCCTTCTGGTATTTGTTGCCATATTTTTAAACAATGTACTTCTTCTTTGTCAGCTTTAGATATCTATTTACTTGCTAGAAGAAAATTATTTTAATCCTTTATAATACCACATATTTCTATTCCCCGTGCCACATTATATATACATATAATTTGGGGTACAAACAAATACTGTGTTTATGCTACTGTGATTTTATAAACCTTATCCACAACTGGCAATATTGTAAATTATGATGATGTTTCTTTTCATGAATACTTTGCTTATCCTGAATCAGTTTACTCATCTTCATCCCTGGATATCTGCACTGATTAATCTCTAAACCCACAACCCAAAATGTGAATTTCCCTTCAACAAATTCAAATGTGGTGATCAGGTGATCTCTGCATTTCCTCTTGTCTGTCTTAGAGAGATTACTCCTGAAGCCTTTTGCTTAGCACTTACCCAGATCAGTTGTTCTCTAGGATGGCAGCACGTCTATCTGTGACCTACTGATTTTCTATCACTTTCATTCAGGGAATTCTTTTAGCCTCTTATCAATGTTGGAACCCTTGTTTCAGGGACCCATGTCATCTTTCTGGTTTACACCTTTGTTTGGGTGAAATTTTCCTTGTAAATTTCTAAGAACGACTGCATCAGAGGCAAATGTTTTGAGATCCTGCCTTGAGAAATATCTTTATTCTGCCTTCACACTTGATTGATAGTTTAACTGAACATAGAATTCCAAGAAATGTCCTGTCTCTGTTTTTGCTCTACTTTCCAGAAATTTATCAATCTTTCTAATACTCATAATAATTTTTAAAATCTTCTGTTCCAACTTCTTTTCCAAGGTCTCTTTTTTATTCTCCAAAAATACTTGTATTTCTAGTAGCCCTTTCTTTTTGAAGAGATGAAATATCTTCTGTGGCATTCATTACTAGTTGAGTGATATTTGATTCCTCCCTTGTTGCAGACACAAGGAAGACTGCTTTTTCCTGCCCCTGTCTTACTTTGACAAATAACTTGGGAGAAAATGACTCGTCATTTCTAGATGAAAGTATTTAAATAACATGGTCAAATCTCCAGCCTCTCTTCCTTACTATGTTGGAATGTGTATTGGTAGCGGAAGCAAGTACTGATATGAAGACCAAAGCAGCTTGAAATAGTAGGCCAATAAATAGAAAACAGCAGCCCTGAGGAAAAGTGTGGGCCTGCAACAGATATTACATGAGCAAGAAAAAAACCTTAGCTGCATTTAGGCATCCAGATTTGGGGACTGTTTGTTACCACAGTGCATATATTTGGTACCACAAGTGGGGCACTGCCATAACAATAAACATCTAATATGGTACATTGGCTTAGTGGTTGGATAGCAGATGGTGACGAAATTGATCTCAGAGGCAATAAAGATGATTCTTGCCATGTAGTTGAAAAATATTTGTGCAACTACGAACTGCAAGACAGATTGTGTTATCACTGATAACATTTTTCCTACCTCTGCCTGTAGTTCCAAAGGCAGCAGTAGGGAAAAGAGAATTGAATTTTGGGATAGACTTCTGTGAGCAGTATTTGACAAGTTATTGCATGAAATTGTTGAGATCAGAAGAGAGCTGTCCAGCTTTCAAGCAGGAATGGAAAAGATAAAAGAGAATGAGTCCAGAAATTTGAAGACATGTTACATTAGGAGAGAGAACTGATTGTCAAACAGACAAATATAAAATTGAGAAAGTCTTAAAATAAGGAAAGCTCATTGAAATTCAATTTAAGCAAGGATCAAAGTAAGAATATAGTTGTAATAACCATTAACAAAACCTCTGAGTAGTTTAGATGTTCTCAGGTCACCCAGTAAATTCTTTCAATTGGATAAAAAGTGTAAGAAGATGCTAAATGGTGCCTCTCACTAAAATCTAATCAACACAAAATCTTGAGCTGTTAAATTTCCTGAGAGATGAATGCTCCAATTTCCTGCCTGGAGAGAATAAGCCTGTCTAGGAGTAATCTCAGATGAGGGAGGAAGGGAGAGAGCTGGAAGCTTTACCATTCCAAAAAAACACTTTCATTTAGTCTCATTGTTCTTCAAAATGACACTCAAAGCCCCAGAGAATAAGCGTCCATTCTCCTGCTCAATACTTACAAAGCAGCTATAGTCATCTCTTATTCCATGATTGCTGTTATTGTTTTCTGAGTTCACTGCTTTTTGTCCCTTCTCTATCATTTTAATGGAGTTACAGGAGGGGAAAAAAGGTAAACATAAGTGTAAAATCTATGATATTTAGTTGAAAATTAACACCACAATCCCCCTTACTTGCTCTCCCTACTTCTCTCCAGTGTTCTACAAATCATTCTCAATACTACAGCCAGAATGACCCTTTAAAACATAATATGTGTTTCCTTATATTAAACCCTCTAAAGGATTTCTATTGCATTAGAATAAAATTCAACCCCCTAATCATAGTCCACAAGTCCACACACGATCTGAGCCATATCTCTTGGCCCCTAATTCTCTATGTTTAAATCACTCTAGATTTTTGTATGTTCCTTGAATATACATACCAAGATAATTTCTACCTTAGGGCCTTTTATTTTGCTGATCCTTATAGGAATTTTCCGTTTCTAAGTTTGTAGAAAGCCAGTTATTTTCATTTATTTTTCAGCTCAAATATGAGCTCTGCAGAAATGTTCCTAACTATCTAGTACCCAGTCTACAACAGCCTGACTTCTCCAGTCCCAGTCTCTATCCCATCCCCTTCTTTTGTTTTTTCATAGTATTTATAATTCTGTTAATGATCCCATTAATATATGTTACACACACACTACTTGTGTCTATCTCCAGTCAAACCATTTCCAAAAGAATGTGAATTTAAGAAACCTCAATTGTCTCATTCATCATTAACTTACCTAATAAGGAATATTATCTGGCAAGATTAAGCAGCCAGTGCATTTTTAAATGAACAAATACATGACTGAGCACATCATTTCTACTTGTTGTTGTTGTTGCTTAATCATGAAGTCATGTCCAACTCTCTTGCAACCCATGGACTGTAGCACGCCAGGCTCTTCTGTCCTTGCCTATCTCCAGGAGTTTGCTCGAATTCATGTCCACTGAGTCAGTGACACTATCTAATCACCTCTTCCTCTGCCACCCCCTTCTCCGTTTGTTTCAGTCTTCCCCAGCATCAGGGTCTTTTCCAACGAGTTAGCTCTTAGTACCACGTGGCCAAAATGTTGGCCCTTCAGCTTTAGCAACAGTCCTTCCAGTGAATATTCAGGGTTGATTTCCTTTAGGATTGACTGGTTTGATCTCCTTGCAGTCCAAGGGACTCTCAAGAGTCTTATCCAAAACCACAATTCGAAGACATCAGTTCTTTGGTGCTCAACCTTCCTTATGGTCCAACTCTCACATCCATACATAACTCCTGGAAAAACCATAGCTTTGACTGCATGGACCTTTGTCAGCAAAGTGATATCCTCCAATAGTTAAAAAAAAAGGAAATACTTCTCATTTCTTTAGGTCACTCACTATAAAGCAAAATATAATGGGCAATACAAGTTAGGAAAGCTAATCTCTACTGAGCTTCAATGCAAGTTCCATAAGCAAAATACTGTCAAATCTAACTTAGCAATATATAAAGGATAATATATAATATTATATAAATTATAAATATTATTATAAATTATATATTATACAAACATATATAAAGGATAATACATATCATGACTCTCATCAGAAAGATGAGATTGATTTAACATTTGAAAATCAATCAGTATAATTTTCCACAATAACAAAATAAAGGAGAAAAATCATACAAGTGGTTCAATAAATGCATAAAGGTTTTCCTCAGTGCCTCAGTGGCAAAAGAATCACCCGCCAATGCAGGAGATGCATGTTCAATCCCTGGGTTGGAAAGATCCCCTGGAGAAAGGAATGGCAGCACACCCCAGTGTTCTTGTCTGGAGAATCCCATGAACAGAGAAGC
Source organism: Cervus elaphus (assembly GCF_910594005.1). Taxonomy (NCBI): domain Eukaryota; kingdom Metazoa; phylum Chordata; class Mammalia; order Artiodactyla; family Cervidae; genus Cervus; species Cervus elaphus. Next base: position 20,424,541 of record NC_057847.1, read on the forward strand.
CTGGAGGACTATGGTGCACAGGGTCGCAAAGAATCAGACATGGCTTAGTAACTAAACAGCATCATTAAATGCAATGTTTTCACTGCAATCAGCAATAAAAATAAACAAATAAATGTATAAAAATGTTTTATAGGAGAGAAGCTCTTTAATCTGTTAATAAGCCTCTTCAAAAACCCTATAACAAACATTGCTTTTGTTGGTGAATTATTGAAATTTTTTTCTCTAAAATCAAGAATGAGAAGTAGGCAGTCCTACCCCTACTTCTACTAACTTTTATCCTAGAAGTTCTAAAAAATGCAATAGAAAATAAATAACATTTGAAAATAAAGGAAAATCATTGTCATTTGAAAATGTTATAATTGTGCACTTTAAAAATCCATAAATTTCTACCAACTTTGAGAACTGAATAAATTAACTTTTCAAGTCCAAGAATATAAGGTCACTGTTTAAAACAACTGTATTTTTATATATGCCAACAACAACATAAAAAAGGTAAAACTTTGAAATTATGCTATAAGAATTGCATCAAAAATGATACTAGGACAATTTTATATCTGTATTTCCAAAAAAGGAATTTGATGGGAGGAGGAGCTAAGATGGCAGAGGAATAGGACGGGAAGACCACTTTCTCCCCTACAAATTCATCGAAAGAGTATTTGAACGCTGAGCAAACTCCACAAAACAACTTCTGATCGCTAGCAGAGGACATCAGGCGCCCAGAAAAGGAATGTGATATTTTGCTCACACCACATCCAAAAATCTAAAGATGAATTCTAGATTTAAATGTGAAAGGTAAGCTATAAAACTTCTGGAATAAAGTCTAGAAGAAATTCTTCATAAACTTAGAGCGGGCAAAAACTTCTTAAACAGGTCCCCAAAATGATAACTATAGAGTGAAAAAAATGATACAGTTCTATACATTAAAATGTAAAACTTCCATTCCACTTAGGACACCAAAAGAAAATGAAAGGGCAAACCACAGAAGGGTGAATTAATTGCCATACATATTTCTAACGAAGAAATTGTTTCTAAAGTGTGAATCTATATCAGTATCCATACTTAAATCTGTATCTCTTCATTTAAATCAATAATACAAAGGCACAGCTAATTACAAGAAAATGAACCCAAAAACTTTATAAAATAGCAATCTATGGAATTCCCTAGCAGTCCAGTGGTTAGGGCTCTGTGCTTCCACTGCATGGGGCACAGATTCCATCCCTGATTCCTGGTGTAGGAATTAAAATTCAACATGCCATGCAGTGTGGCCAAAAAAAGGGGGGGGGGTGGCTTTTTAAATTTTTACATCAGAAAAATCGCATTTTGTTAAAAATTATCCTTAAAAGTCCTTTAAAATGGTGAAACACTGAAGACCCATCTGCCTTCTCTAAATCTAACAGTCAGGTTTTTTTTTTTTTCTTAGTATTGGAGCATATTGTTCTTTCTTCAACTGAGCAACTGATGAATGTATTGGCCACTATGTAGGGAATTATGGTATATGAAAAATTCATAATTTTAGATATTAGAATGACACTGTCAAGGCAAGATGCCTGGAGGAACTGGGTTAGAAGGAACAGCAGATTAGCAGTTCACATAAGGTACTCACTCTGGAATAATCTCCAGCTTAGCACATATGGTTTGTACACAAGCTCAGCTGTTAAGTGTCCAACTCCTTGTGACTCCATGAACTGTAGCCTGCCAGGCTCCTCTGTCCCTGGGATTTTCCGGGCAAGAATACTAGAGTGGGTTGCCATTCCCTTCTCCAGGGGATCTTCCTGACCCAGGGATGGAGCCTGAGTCTCCTGAGTTGGCAAGTGAATTCTTTACCACTGAGCCACCTGGGAAGCCCTTCACACATGGTTTTAGTTAACATTAAGTAAATGTGTATGAGACTACAATATTTGAACATGGAGTAAAATCCTCTTCTCAAGGACATCCTGAGAATTTTTCAAGATAGGTGGGAATATGTTATTATTGGAAAGATTATCTGTCCTTCTCCTTAAGCACAATTATTCTAATTCTATACAATGTTTTTTCATTTGGTTTGTGAGATACAAGTGCTAAGTGTGACCTTGGCAGGATACTTCATCAACTGTATAGCATGGAAAATAGCTCTTGTTTCATAGGATTGCTATAACTTAAAAAAGCACCTACCAAAGAGTAAGTGCTATATAAGTACAATGTATACTAAATAAATAAGTAAATAAAACTGCTGATCCCTTTGCTGTGACTATTTTAATAAAGCATGTAAATTGAGAATAAGACATTCATGATAAAAGTTTTAAAACCTCTTCTATTTATATTAATGTTTTCTTACTACTTCATGTCATAACAAATCTAATACAGCACGATTTCTTTCCAAACCCTCTACTCTTCATTTATAGTTAGTGAATATCCTAAACTGCTTTAAGCATTCCCCTCTGAAACACAGGGCTTAGCACAACTCTAAGAAATTCATCGAGTCCAAGCCCGCAAGTTGGGGACAAAGGCCTTTTTCAAGATTCATCACAATGGAGTCTCCTGCTGAATTAATTGCTCCCACTGGTCATCTCTGCATGGAACCATAAGGCAACAGCCACCTTATTTGTAAAGCACCACCTACCAGGCCCTTCAAAGTCTGGGGAAAATCCATGATAAATAATAAAACACACAAACAGAGTAGGCCAAAACTACCTCTCAACAATATACATTCCCTGTTGATCTGAATAACAAAGGAGAGAAGAAAGCATCGTACAGTATTCACCAATATCACATTTATATAGAATTTTCATTTAAAAATATATGTATTGTTTCACCAAAATTGATGACTTGCATTTTATAAATGCAAAGCAAATAGGATTATTCTAAAATAGGTTAAAGGCTGGATGGTATTCTATAGTTGCTTGTGATTATTTTCTTTTCCCTTTTGTTTATTCTACTTTTGTGCTTTAGACTGAACTGTGTCCCCACCCTCCACCCCAACAGACACACACACAGATTCATATGCTGAAACCCTAACACTCAGTATAATGGTATTGGGAATGGAGTCTTTGGGGATTAGGTTTAGACAGAGTCATAAGGGTGGGGCTCTCACAATGAGATTAGTGCCCCCATAAGAAGAAGACACATGCACTCTCTCTCTTTCTCTCCCTCTGCCAGCCCCGCATGTGGGGATAAGTTTCAAGGCAGCCATCTGCAAACCAGGAAGGGTCCTCACCAGAACTTGACACGCTGGCACTCTAATCTTGTATTTTTGGCCTCCAAAACTGTGATAAAATACATTTCTGTTGTTTAAGTCATCCAGTCTATGGTATTTTGTATGACAGCCTGAACTAAGACATTACATATTTCTATATTGTACTGTTTCAAAACATTCCCCCTTTGAGTCTCAGCTCTTTTGTTTCCTGGTTTTAGAACCATGAATAAGTCATCTTAACTTTTTTCAGATTCAATTTTTTTATCTGTGTAAAATTGAGAATGCTTGTTCTGTCTTCCCCATAGACTATTTAGAAGGAAATGAAGTATAAGAAAACCCGTATGAAAAGAATGTCTTCTAAAGCTATTTTCAACTCAGAATCAATGCAAATAGGAATAATGTTAAAATAATTTGACTTTCAAAGTTTCATTACATTTGCAGCATTTATTCTGATGTTAAATTATGCACTTATATATTTTGCAATTGATATTTTATATGTAGTCCAAATAACCTTAGAGCACATCCATTGCAGAGGCTGAGAAGGGTCATTTTCACACTTTGCCTCCAAGTTGTTGGGTCATTTTTTTCTATCTGTCACAAAGCAGAACTATAGCTCTCCCTCCTGTGTCTTCCTAGGAGAGCTAAAAGGAGGTATCAACTCTTCCTGCCTCTGCAGCACTATTCACTCTGCCATTCTAAACCTCTGGCGACGTACGGCTGCTGATGGCATATCAAGGTCATTGTCATGTGCTGAACTGCATCCCTCTCAATTCGTAAGTTGAGGTCCTAACCATGGGTACCTCAGAATGTTGACTGTTTTGAAGACAGGGCCTTTAAAGAGGTAATTAAGCTAAAATGAGGTCATACGAGTGAACCATAATATGACTGGTGTCCTTATAAAAAAGTAGAGATTAGGATACAGACATTGAATGCATAAAGAGGAAAGACCACATAAAGACACAAGGAGAAGACAATCATCTGTAAGCCAGGAGACAAGTCAGCTCACACCTTGACCTTGGATGCCCAACCTCCAGAATCATGAGAAATACAGTTCAGTTATTTGTGTCAACCAGTCTGTGGGGTTCTGTTATGGCAGCCTTGTGGACTAACATAGATACCCTCAGTATGGTCCTAACCCAAGCTTGGTCTCAAGGGTCTCCTCCACATTTTTCCTTCTCCTTTCTGCTGATCTAAACCCCCACCTTCTGGAACTTCCCTGGCAGTCCAGCAGTTAAGACTCCACACTTCCACTGCAGGGGAGCATGGGTTCAATCCCTAGTAGGGGAACTATGATCTCACATGCCAAAATACAAACAAAAAAAAAGACCCACCTTCTGCAACATAGAAGGTGATCTCTCTCCAACCCTCCCCTCCTAATTTCCAGCTCTTGCAGGGTGCCTCTAAGAACACACTTCCCTCTTTGCGTCACCTAGCACATTCCATAGGATACTTAGAGGCCTTCAATAGGCAATCACAGGGGATTGGAGTCAGAGAAACCACAAGAGCAGCTTCACAATTTACCCTGAATTACAGCTGCTTCTTAACCCTCAGAACTTAGAAAGCTTGAGCAGGCTCCTTAGACCCAGGTGTAAGATTTTTCTTTCAGAGTTTCTTTTGCCCTCCCCTGCAGTCTGTTTTCTGTTCTCTTAGCCTCTTTCATTGGACATGTCTGTGGATTGCTGGATCTCTTTCTTGACCAGGATCCAAGTTTGTTCATATAAAGCTCCTGAACCCCTATGAAAATCAGGAATGAGACTGGTTGTCTATTTCAGGGTCTTCAAACATCCTCATATTCAAGATTTCTTGTCCAGAAAATCCTGAAAACCTCTGGGATACAATCCTCTTAAGGCTCTATGAGAGACTCAGCTTGGTCTCAGCTGATAAATCCTATCACATAAATATTGCATACTAGTGTTTTATTATTTGTCATAAGAATTATATGTATATATGAAAGAAAACAGAAAAACACATCTAGAAAATTACTAGTAAAGCTTGAAATTTCATAGAATTATATTTTATATCTTTTGTGTTTGTATGCATCAAAGTCTGGTTATAGGAAAGATTACCAAAAAAGTGTATTGACAATGTTACTTGAAGAGAACTAACAGTGTGAAAATAAAAAATTTACCTCACAAGTTCTAATTTACAGTTACCTTGCAAACCTTTTAAATGTATCTAATATCTCCCAGTAAAAATCTCACAGGGAACAAACATACTGTTCAAGGAAACTATATTTTTAAAATAATCCAAGACATTCTTTGTAATACAAGAGCTCATTCCATACTTTCATGGACTCTGAGCACCCACAGGATTCATTTTAAGGGAATAGCAAACTTAAGACCTGAACTTTATAGAGAGGCACCCAGAGCAGTGATGGTTCTACGTCTCCCATAATGGGAGCCAATCTTCTGGGGATGTAGGATCCATAGTCACCTGTTAATCAGAAGGGAATCTTGTATGCAGAGGTTAACTTCTTTACCCCAGGCTTTATGAAGTAACTCTACATCAGCATAAAACTTCCTTTTTAATTTCTTCTTTGGCAGCATCACTCCAGTGCAGTCCACTCAGGATGACAGGGAGCTGAGAGACCAGTGGAAGGAAAGAAAATCGAGGCCCCCAGGTTCTTTTTATTCACAAACACAAAATTTTCCTCAAAAACAATGATACAGAAGAAAAAGCGCCAGTCTGCGCAAGAATGAGAGTTGGGATGGGGGGAGAAGAAGAGGGGCAAAAGAAGAAGAGAGGAGACTCCTTAAGAATGTTTGACCCAATGCCTCAGGGAAATTTTATTGTAGTCAGTGCAATACATCCCACAGCTACCAGAGGTTATATATATATATATATATATAAAAAACATGTGCCTTGAGGAATGTTATCAGACCATGCAAATGTCCAAAGTAACCTCTTTCTTGAGCGTTTCCCTTTCGGCTTAACATGGCCCATTTCCAGAAATTAAAGTCATGTACAAAAGTTCATGTATTTCCAATAATAAGTTATACACTTTCAGCTTTTTACCCTTGACATGTCAATTAATAATGCCTTTAGAAGATCAGCTAATTGCCATTAGTTGCCAGTGAGAGCACTTACTCTTAGCTGAACTACAAAATAAATCTATAATTAAAGCATGTGCTAACCAAAACACAGAACTCCAGAGAAAGGGACCTGTTACACAAAAATCTTGGGTTGTCAAAAGATTACCACTGGTCTGCATGGGTTATAAGTGACAGGTCCCAGAAAGGACCTAAAACAAAGACTAAGGGCCAATAAACTGAAAAGAAGAAGGGGGAAGGGATAGAGAACCAGGGTGTGTGCACACAAGCATGTCCAAGGGTGACAGAAATAGAGAGACAGAGGGAGAAGATCCATGTTTGCTGCAACAAAGGCAGCAAAAGACAAACGTCTGTTTTACAGAGGGGTAGCCCTGATTCTTAATTTCAGAAATAATTTATTCTGTGCATCTGTCATGAATATTCTGGAGAAAAGCCCTAGGCCATAATTTTTACAGAGTTAAATTCCAGTGGTTGGAGATCTTTGTGAAAACTAAAAGAGCATCAGATTAATCAATGAAAGGAAAGAGGGAATTTCACATAATTTTTTTTTTTAAAAAGATGGTTCTTTTTGTTAAATTCTCTGTACTGGAAAATGCAGCATGAATTTGTCCTTGGCGTTAGATACATTACAGCTCCTCTCTTCCTAGGAGAACTGTGTTCCTGTCCACTGTGCTAAGCGAGGGTAAGCTGGGAGCTGCTTATCAGATGACACAGTATTACGAGCTGCATGCTGCTCTCATCTGATTGCTTTTCAATCAGAATCTCACATCTTTGCCAGATATAAATTATCTTACATAAAAGAGCTTTTGAATACAAAGTGAATGAGTTTTATTTTTTTCTGGAGGTCTTAATGCAATCCTTATTTGCTTATGAAACCCAACTTGCTCACTGTAGTCTTCACGGATGCCATGTTTCTGTAATACAAATGACACAAGTGCAAAATATATGACCTTCCCACTAAGCTGCAAAATAATCCAATGTACTTTCACTGTAAGTTAGAAAAATAAGCAATAGTATACTTTTTTTGCATATTCTAAATCATAGTGTAATTACAAATATAGTTTCTATCCCCAAAGAGTGATGAAGAAAATATAATGTTGACATGTGTATGAGTACATGGAGGGAGAATTGTGCTGAGGAGAGAAAAAGAGAGAAAATGGCTAATGGACAACAGAAAATAAAACTTTGCTTCTCTAATCTCTAAGCTGTGGTTGGGAAAAATATCTAAGTGTTTTGAAGTTGACTCAATAGTCAACTAGCCTCAGTTCAAAATCATCTCTAGGTCTCTGGAAAAATAACTTCACATCTTTGAGACACAAGATTCTCAGCTATAAAAAATAATAATACAGTTGAGTTTTGTCATATCTAGGAATTTTATTATTATTTTCAGATAAACTGAATACATTGTGTTTAAGGCACAATTGTGATCTCTACTTGTTTGACATATTTTTAAATACTGGCAAAAATGTAAATTACAATGAAAAGGACAAATTTAATAAAACTAGATGCCTCAAATCATTTTTTAAAAGTGTCTTATTAAACAAATATTCATGGAGTACCTACCATACGCCAAGCACAGTATAGGGCACTAAATTGTAAATAAATCAAAAAATGGATGGTCAAATGAACAGCAAAAGGGAAAGAAGGGAGGAAGTCAGCTAGTTGCTTGGTTGAATCCTCAAGCCTGTAACACACAGAATGGAGAGTGTGTGCATTGCCCCCATTAGAACAGAACTTTCTCAAACAAGTATTGTTACTGTGTTTAGTCACAAAGTCTGTTCCACTCTTTGAGACCCCATGGACTGGAGCCCTTCAGGCTTCCCTGTCCAGGGATTCTCCAGACAAGAGTACTGGAGTGGGTAACCATTTCCTTCTCCAGGGGATCTTTCCAACGCGGGGATCTTCATGATCCAGGGATCAAACCCACGTCTCCTGCCCTGGCAGGTGGATTCTTCACTGCTGAGCTACCAGTTCAGTTCAGTTCAGTCACTCAGTCACGTCTGAGTCTTTGCCACCCCTTCTTCTGCTTCGTGCCAGGCTTCCCTGTCAATCACCAACTCCGGAAGTTACTCAAAATCATGTTCATTGAGTCAGTAATACCATCCAACCATCTCATCCTCTGTCTTCCCCTTCTCCTCCTGCCATCAGTCTCCTTCTGAGCTATCAGGGAAGCCCCAAATAAGTATAGTGCTGATCAAATATGCTGCTGTGTTATTTTAGTTGATATACAAAGGAATCATTTATTAACAATTATAATATATAACAGCTATTAAAATAAAAAGTATTTTCTATTATTGACTATATTACTATGCAATTTATAATCAATTATATATACCATCAATTAAGATAAAATGACATAAAATAAGTGAGATGAATTAAAGCCAATTTGAAAAATCACTACATAATAATATAACTGTTAGGTGGGTATAGAAAGCAAAAGTCATGAAGATGGCATTAAAATGACTGATAATAAAAAGAAATAAGATTAAACTTCTGATATTTTGCCGTCATTCTCTTGAATTCATAGTCCATCTTATGATTCTATGATTTTTTTTTTAATTCTCAGGCTACAGAAGAGCAGCCCATCTCCAAACCAAGGGGTTAAAAATTATATATACATAAACATATACCTCATAGGCCAGTGTTCTTTCAACAAATGAACTCTCAAAGAGTTATCTAAGTGTGAACAGTAGAGAACCCTAAGAACTTCATGGGAGCAAAATGGTGCTAGAAAAAGGAAAATGATAAAAAAAAAAAAAGAGCATTTATTGAACATCTACTCTGTGTCATGCTTTGTACTTAACATTATTTCTAATCTTGATAGCAACCCTGAGAGCTAGGGTTGGTTGTTTTTTTGTTTGTTTGCTTTCCAACTTTACCTAGAAGAAAACTAAGCGTGCTAGATTTTAATATGTTTTCTTCAGATAGTATTGAAGACACAGGCGTAAATGAATTGAGCTCTTATCATATAGTTAATAAAATAACTTAGTTTCTATTACTGGTGTAGTTTTCTACTTTAAGTCAATTGTTTACAAAGGACATTTGTCTCACAACAAAATTGTATAAAGCAATTATCCTTCAACTAATAAATAAATAAATTTTTAAAATGAAGAACATTAAAAGAAAAGAACATTCTCTCTAAAATGTATGCCTCTCTATGAAATAAAGCAAATTTATCAGAGGATATAGAAATATGAGGGCTATTGGCACTTACAAATGTGAATGAAAGACTGTATGTTCTATTAAATAGAATATTCTCTACAGAGATATTTGAGAGGAAAACAGGAGCCTGGAGCAGTTAGGCACTAATTTTAGGTAACTGGGAAAAGTTCAAATTCCTGCTTCATCCCTCAGGATCTCATCCATGAAGGACAGTAATTCACTAGGGTACCTCACGCTCAGAAATGACTACTGAGAACTCTGTTTTGGATTTCAGGCTGCTTATCTATTTTACTTATCCTTCTAAAATTACTTGCAATACATGTTCCTAACCTAATGAAAATGATTCTTTAAGCTATAATACAAATAGAATTATTTATAACCTGGTCTATAATAATAGGTGATCTTAACCTTAGTAAGTAGGAGAGAAAACAGGAAAGTTTAAGTGCTTGTATTTTTCTTAAAATTAATTTTAGACTTTGTTAGAAGATCATCAGCTTACACACTGATTTTATGTGTATGAAAAAATTTTAGGATAACTTCCATAAGAAAACAAATGTAGCAAGTAACTTTCAAATAGCTAGAGGAAACTTTTCTAAAAGGTGTAATTAAAACACAATTAATCCACAAAAGGCAGAGAAATAAAAAGGAAAAAAGAAAATAGAACACAGAAAATAACATTAATAAGTCCTAGAGGAAAGCACTCAATTCCTTAGAAAAGAGAGAGAGAGACCATGTGGGGAGGCCCGCATAGACAGGAACTGACTCTCCAGCAGTCTTTGGTCAACATCAACTGGCAGACATGTGGGTGAAAAAGCCTGCACATGTTTCCAGCATCTAGCCTTTGAGTCTTCCAGACACCATGAGCAGTCACAAGCATGTCCACTGCGCCCTATCCAAATTCCTGATCCAGAGAACCCATTTTTATAATAAATCGTGTTTTTAAGGCCACTAAATATGATGGGAGGGGATGTATTATGTAGCTATAGTAATATATACTGACACAAATAAAAAGACAGTACTAATAATAAAGCAAAGGGGTTTAAATATAAAGTATTAATGAACTCTTCTAAAGCGTATATGGGAGTGATTTTTACTGTTTGTGCAACTTTCTAGAAATTTGAATTTATATCAGAATTTAAAGTTATTGAGAGAGAAAAAGCAACAAAGAGAAATAAAAGAGACACAGGGAGAAGAAATAGAGGCATAAATAATGGAAAGACAGCTGAGTAATATTCCATGGTGTATATGTACCACAGCTTCCTTATCCATTCATCTGCTGATGGGCATCTAGGTTGCTTCCATGTCCTGGCTATTATAAACAGTGCTGCAATGAACATTGGGGTGCACGTGTCTCTTTCAGATCTGGTTTCCTCAGTGTGTATGCCCAAAAGTGGGATTGCTGGGTCATATGGCAGTTCTATTTCCAGTTTTTTAAGGAATCTCCACACTGTTTTCCATAGTGGCTGTACTAGTTTGCATTCCCACCAACAGTGTAAGAAGGTTCCCTTTTCTCCACACCCTCTCCAGCATTTATTGCTTGTAGTCTTTTGGATAGCAGCCATCCTGACTGGCGTGTAATGGTACCTCATTGTGGTTTTGATTTGCATTTCTCTAATAATGAGTGATGTTGAGCACCTTTTCATGTGTTTGTTAGCCATCTGTATGTCTTCTTTGGAGAAATGTCTGTTTAGTTCTTTGGCCCATTTTTTGATTGGGTCATTTATTTTTCTGGAATTGAGCTTCAGGAGTTGCTTGTATATTTTTGAGATTAATCCTTTGTCTGTTTCTTCATTTGCTATTATTTTCTCCCAATCTGACGGCTGTCTTTTCACCTTACATACACCATGGAATATTACTCAGCTGTCAAAAAGAATTCATTTGAATCAGTCCTAATGAGATGGATGAAACTGGAGCCCATTATACAGAGTGAAGTAAGCCAGAAAGATAAAGAACATTACAGCATACTAACACATATATATGGAATTTAGAAAGATGGTAATGATAACCCTATATGCAAAACAGAAAAAGAGACACAGAAATACAGAACAGACTTTTGAACTCTGTGGGAGAATGTGAGGGTGGGATGTTTCAAAAGAACAGCATGTATACTATCTATGGTGAAACAGATCACCAGCCCAGGTGGGATGCATGAGACAAGTGCTCGGGCCTGGTGCACTGGGAAGACCCAGAGGAGTCGGGTGAAGAGGGAGGTGGGAGGGGGGATCGGGATGGGGAATAAGTGTAAATCTATGGCTGATTCATATCAATGTATGACAAAACCCACTGAAATGTTGTGAAGTAATTAGCCTCCAACTAATAAAAAAATTAAAAAAATAAAAAAAAAAAAAAAAAAAAACTTGGTGGAAAAAAAAAAAAAAACTTGGTGGAAAATACACATAATGAAAGTATAAGTGGTTATGATTGATGAATATCTAAGTTAAAAGCTGAAAAGTAAAATCAAAAAAATGTATTCTATGTATCTATTTTAACTTCAAATGAATATATAAAAATATTTAAATATTTTTCAAAAAAAAAAAAAATAATGGAAAGAAAAGATGTAGCTCAGGTTAGGAATTTTTTTTGATGCAGAAGATATTGATGCAAGAAGGACAATGTAAGCAAGATAAAGAAAAAGAAATCCACTTGACATATTATAGGAAAACAGCAGAATACTAAAGACAATAGTCTTAAAAGCAGCCAAAAAGAAAAGCAATTATACAGAACGGAATGGCAATTAAACTGGCAGAAGGTTACTATACAATAGCAATCAAAGTCAGAAATAATGAAATAATATCTTCAAAGTGTTGGAGAAAAAAAAAAGCCATAAAACACTTACCTAGAAATTTGTACCCAGTTTAAGAATGAGAGAGAAACTGGCATACCTTTACTAAAGAAAATGTTTAAAATTGCACTTCCAGAAGAAAAATGTTCCCTGAAGAAGGTATGAAAGAAATGGTGAGCCGAGAAAGTGCTAAGTGTGTGGAGACTATGGTGAACATGGTGAGGAACCACACAGAGTCTCTTTCAGAAAAGGGCTGGTTGCTCCGTTAGCTAGAGAGCTGTCAGCAGATATCCTTCATCTATTGGCCCCTCCAGGGTGGGCCGCAATTTAAGAGAAGCACCTTAGTGAAAGTGGAAGGCGCTCAGTTATGTCCGACTCTTTGCAACCCCGTGGACTATACAGTCCATGGAATTCTCTGGGCCAGAATACTGGAGTGGGTAACCTATCCCTTCTCCAGGAGATCTTCCCAACCCAGGAATCAAACCAGGGTCTCCTGCATAGCAGACAGATTCTTTACCAACTGAGGTATGAGGGAAGCCCAGAAGCACCTTATTCAAGGTCAAAGAGCAGCCCACATCTGATGGTAAGCCAAGGCAGGGATATAGAGGCTTAGCCATTTTGGACAAACCTGGGACAACCCCGGCAGGCCACTGAGCTCCCAGTCCCTCTAGGCCTTCCTGCTTCCTTTCCCTCCATCTCCTGCAGGTGATGAACTCAAGGGTGCTTGCTAATGAGCACCCTTCACTCTAAGGGATGAAGGAGGGAAGGAAGGATGAAAGAAAGGGAGGGAGGGAGAGAGGAAGAGAGGGAAAGAAAGAAAGGACAGAGAAAGGGAGGGAGTGAGGAGAGAGGAAGGAAGGAGATAGAAATCTTAAATTACTTAGAAATGAAGGAAAATAAGAGCACTGCATATTGAAGTCTGTGAGATGTAAGGGAATGTAATAATACGAGGAGATAATTAATTATACTTATTGAAATTCAAGAAAATTAAAACTGCGAATTAAGATTAAAATTCCAATAGCTAATTGGAAGTAGCTAAATAGGAGATGGCAAGAGTAAACACTGACATTTTAGGAATCAGTGAACTAAAATGGACTGGAATGAAAAAATTTAATTCAGATGACCATTATATATACTACTGTTGGTAAGAATCCCTTAGAAGAAATGGACTAGCTTGCATAGTCAATAAAAGGGTCTGAAATGCAGTATTTGGGTACAGCTTAAAAGCAACAGAATGATCTCCATTTGTGTCCAAAGCAAAACCATTCAATATCACAATAATCCAAGCCTATGCCCCAACCACTAATGCCAAAGAAACTGATTGAACGGTTCTATGAAAACCTTCTAGAACTAACACACACAAAACATGTTTTTTTCATCATAGGGGACTGAAACGGAAAAGTAGGAAGTCAAGAGATACCTGGAGTAACAGGCAAGTTTGGCCTTGGAGTACAAAATGAAGCAGGGAAAAAGCTAACAGAGTTTTGCCAAGAGAACGCACTGGTCATAGCAAACACCCTCCTCCAACAACACTAGAGATGATTCTACACATGGACATCACCAGATGGTCAATACTGAAATCAGATTGATTATATTCTTTGCAGCTGAAGATGAAGGAGCTCTATATAGTAAGCAAAAACAAGACCGGGAGCTGACTGTGGCTCAAATATCAAACTCCTTGTTGCAAAATTCAGATTTAAATTGAAGAATATAGGGGAAACCAGTAGGCCATTCAGGTATGACCTAAATCAAATCCCTTACTATTATACAGTGGTAGTGACAAGTAGATTGAAAGATCTGACAGACAGAGTGCCTGATGAACTATGGACAGAGGCTCATGACATTGTATGGGAGGTGGTGATCAAAACCATCTTCAAGAAAAAGAAATGTAAAAAGGCAAAATGGTTATAAGAGGCCTTACAAATAGCTGAGAAAAGAGAAGTGAAAGGCAAGGAGCAAAGAAAAGATATACCCATATGAACGCAGAGTTACTGAGAAGAGCAAGGAGAAATAAAAAAGCCTTCCTAAATAACAATGCAAAGAAATAGAGGAAAACAATAGAATGAAAAGACTAGAGATCTCTTCAAGAAAATTAGAGATACCAAGGGAACATTTCATACAAAGATGAACTCAATCAGGACAGAAATGGTTTGGACCTAACAGAAGCAGAAGATACTAAAAAGAGGTGGCAGGAATACACAGAAGGACTGTACAAAAAAGGTCTTCATGATCCAGATAATCACGATGGTATGATCACTCACCTAGAGCCAGACATCCTGGAGTGGGAAGTCAAGTGGGCTTTAGGAGGCATCACTATGAACAAAGCTAGTGGAGGTGATGGAATTCCAGCTGAGCTATTTCAAATCCTAAAGGATGATGCTGCGAAAGTGCTATACTCAATATGCCAGCAAATTTGGAAAACTCAGCAGTGGCCACAGGACTAGAAAAGGTCAGTTTTCATTCCAATCCCAAAGAAAGACAATGCCAAAAAATGCTCAAATACCACAAAATTGCACTCATTTCACACGCTAGAAAGATCATGCTCAAAATTCTCCAAGCTAGGCTTGAACTCCCAGATGTTCAAGCTGGATTTAGAAAAGGTAAAGGAACCAGAGATCAAATTGCCAACATATGCTGGATCATAGAAAAAGCAAGAGAATTCCAGAAAAACATCTACTTCTGATTCATTGACTATAGTAAAGTCTTTGACTGTGTGGATCACAACATACTGTGGAAAATTCTTCAAGAGATGGGAATATCAGACCATGTTACTTGCCTCCTGAGAAACCTGTATGCAGGTCAAGAGACAACAGTTAGAACGAGACATGGAACAATGGACTGGTTCCAAATTGGGTAAGAAGTATGCCAAGACTGTATATTGTCACTCTACTTATTTCACTTATATGCAGAGTACATTATGCAAAATGTAAGAGTGAATGAAGCACAAGCTGGAATCAAGATTGTCAGGAGAAATATCAATAACCTAAGATATGCAGATGACACCACCCTTATGGCAGAAAGCAAAGAGGAAGAAAAGAGCTCCTTGATGAAAGTGAAAGAGGAGAGTGAAAAAGCTGGCTTAAAGCTCAACATTAAAAAAACTAAGATTATGGCATCTGATTCCATCACTTTGTGGCAAATAGATGGGGAAACAATGAAAACAGTGACAGACATTTTTTTCTCTTGGGCTCCAAAATCACTGCAGATGGTGACTGTAGCCATGAAATAAAAGACACTTGTTCCTTGGAAGAAAAGCTAAGACCAACCTAGACAGCATATTAAAAAGCAGAGACATTACTTTGCTGACAAAGGTCCATCTAGTCAAAGCTATAGTCTTTCCAGTGGTCATGTATGGATGTGAGAGTTTGATTATAAAGAAAGCTGAGCACCAAAGAATTGACGCTTTTGAACTGTGGTGTTGGAGAAGACCCTTGAGAGTCCCTTGGACAACAAGGAGATCCAACCAGTCCATCCTAAAGGAAATCAGTCCTGCATATTCATTGGAAGGACTGATGCTGAAGCTGAAATTCCAACACTTTGGCCACCTGATGTGAAGAACTGACTCATTGGAAAAGACCAAGATGCTGGGAAAGATTGAAGGCAGGAGGAGTAGGGGACAATAGAGGATGAGGTGGTTGGATGGCATCACTGATTCAATGGACATCAGTTTGAACAACTCTGGGAGATTGTGAAGGACAGGGAAGCCTGGCATGCTGCAATCCATGGGGTTGCAAAGGATCAGTAACAACTGAGGGACTGAACAACAACAAAGGAACCATTACTATGATGCTAAGATTGAGCAAGATAGAAAAAGAGAAACTACTTTAATTGACCTCACTGCAAATGTGATAACTTATTAGCAAATTAAATCCAAAAGTATACATTAAAAAAATTTATCTTGATCATTTTGGTTTTATCCCTTAACGCTAGGGTGATTCAACTTAATAAGTATATTATTTTCATCCTTTATGTTATCATATTATAGGATCCAAAATGTAATCATGAATCTTGCAATCATCTCAAGGAAAGACCTAAACAAAAGGTCTCAGAAAAACTCTTGCTGTTGCTTAGTCTCTAATTCATGTCCAACTCTTTTGAGACCCCATGGACTTAGCCCACTGGGCTCCTCTGTCCATGGAATTTTCCCAGCAAGAATACTGGAGTGGCTTGCCATTTCCTTTTCCAGGAGATCTTTCTGACCCTGGGATCAAATCTGAATGTCTTGCATTGGCAGGTGGCTTCATTACCATTGGGCAACCAGGGAAGCCTGTAAAAACTCTTGGTAAAATATAAATTGAAAGTCCTTAACAAGGTGAATTACATATGAATATATTATATATAATATATATGTATATACATGGAAATGTAATGATAATCCTTAGAAGCATTCTTATCAAAGTCAAGAATAATGCATGAATGTCATCTAGCAATCATGCTTTACAGACTGTCGTGGAAGTTGTCAGTGCAATAGTTTTTTTTAAAAAGACATTGTGAAAAAGCGACAAGCATCATTGTTTATGGAAGAAATAATTGATTCTCAGAAGATCAACTGAGAAATAATTAGCACTAATAAGAGGTCTGTAGGGGGCCAATATAAGATCAAAATACAAACACTAATTGATCTCTGGACACAAAAGTGATCAGTTATGAAATAACATAGAAAAGTATATTCCACTAATAATAAGACAAAGACAAAAATAAGATACCTAAAAAGATTCTAAGAAGAAACACAGACATATTACGTCACATTTATATTTACTTCCCTATTATATCTAAAATTTAATTTTTAGTGTGATATGAGGTTAACACCTAACATTTCTTTATAATTGGATATTCGGTTACATCAGAAACATAAATGGATTGATATATGCAAATTTTTTTAATGGAACAACTCATAATGTCTTAAATATGTAATGTCTCCCCAAATTGATATAACAATTGATGCAATAGCAGTAAAATTTCAATAGGGTATTTTATGAAACCAAATAGTCTAAATGCAAGATTCATGTTGAAAGGAAAAAGTAATAAGCTTTTTAAAATATAATAAACTTTTGAAAAAGAACAGAAAATACAGATGTGGCAGATATAAAAATCTATTTTAAAACTATGATAATTTAGATCTTGAGATAATGGTACCATATTCAAGTCACTGTGGGAAAGGTAAGCTATTTAGCAAATATTTGGCCCATTAACCTTTCATTAGAGGTGAGAGGAAGCAAATGAAACCATAAAATATAAAAACACTGGAAAATAATTCTATGGCAATGGAATGGGGAGGACTTTGAGGAAAACAGCTTTAATAAAAAGAAAGATTAACATTTTAAAATATAAAAATGTGTAACTTCTGTCTAATAAGGACCACAAAAAAATTTTTTAAGTAGACAAAGAAAATATTTACTATATATAAAACACAAAAAAATAAAATCTAAGTATAAAAATAATTCCTACAAATCAAAACTAAAAGACAAAAGAACTCAATATATAAAGGAACAAAGCTATAGGAATAAGCAATTTGTAGAGGAAAAAACATAAAAGATAAATAGATGTTAGGTTTCTGAACCTCTCCAGTAATCAGGAAAATATAAATTAAACTACAAGGAAATAAAATTTTTCATTCAACAAATTGGCATAAAATAGAATATTAATATGATTTGACTCTGAGGAGAGTATTGGGAATGGACATGCTTTGTCAAAATACAAACACGTAACAGCTTTCAGGAGGTGATATAAATTGCATCTATCAATGATTAGGCACCTATCCTAGATACAATTGTCATGAATGTGCTCTAAGAGTTATGTAGAAATAAATCATTCTTGTATCTATTGTAACAGTGAAAAAGAAGTATCCTAAAGGAACACCGATAATGCAAGAATTAAATCACAGTATTAAATAATATCACGAATGGCTTTGCAACAACTAAAAAGATGTCAGGAAAATCTATACACACTTGTCTGGAAAGATTTCCAATACACTTTTAAGTGGAAAAAAGCAGTCAACAGAACACTTACAAATGGATCCTACTCGTGGTCTCCAAAAACAACCTATTGGTCCATATGCATACAAATAAGTGTAAATGGATAGAAAATAGAATAAAGACGTATATATAACACACTGCTAACTGTTTATTTCTGGGGAGAAAATGGGATTTGATATGGAGAAAATATCTTTAACCCCTTAATTCCTCATACTGTTGAAAAATTTAATGATGGAAATTTATTTACTGCTCAAGTTAAAAAAAAAAACTTAACTATGTAACACTTGATTTGTGTCATATTTAGCATATTTTATACTTACATTTCCCTCTGAGTAACTTCTTCAGCTCACGTACTTCCAAGTACAGAGTACAAGAAAACTTTTTCCTTTTGGGGGACTCTTGCACAATGCCTCCCAGGTGGCGCTAGTGGTAAAGAACCCACCTGCCACTGCAGGAGATGTAAGAGACTTGGGTTTGACCCCTAGGTTGGGAAGATTCCCTGAAGGAGAACATGGCAACCCACTCCAGTATTCTTCCTAGAAAATCCCATGAACAGCGGAGCATGGAGGTCTACAGTCCATAGGGTCACAAAGAGTTGGATACAACTGAAGCAATTAGCAGGCACGCACAATTCTAACTCACAAATTATATTTACCAACTTAAATGAATATAGATCTCACGTTGTTTCATAAAACAAAGATATAAGTATAGAATATGGAGCTATGAAATTGCCACAAAGCCCAGTTTGATTACTGACTTGAAAATTCTACAGTTTTGGTAGTGTGACTGCCGTACTGACTTTTGAACATCTTACTAGTCAGTACTACATAGTAGAATGGGCTCAGCATTTAAGCTCAGAAGAGCTTAATTGTATGAGTTTTTGTGTACATTATTTAGCTTTCTTTATGTTCTTACCAATTGTACTTTCTAATTGTATTAACTTGGGTAAGTTATTCAATATTTCTTACATTCATTTTTTTTCTTCTATAAAATGGGAAGAATAACAGTATTACCTCTTCTTACACAGTTAATCTGAGGACTGAATGAAGTCCCACGGTCATCTTTAAAGCACTACCATGGATCTATTAATATTATAGTAGCATTTCTTTCAGGTAAATGGTGTGCAAAGACCAAAACAAAAACACAAAGAACTTTTCACTAAAGACAGATTAAAATCTTTCCAAAACGCAAAATTTGTGTTGCTCCTTTTAATACTAGATGAAAGAAACAGTAATACTGCCTGTTTTGTTCTGTTAACACTTGCTAATGTGTAAAGAAAAGTATTATATAGAATCTATACTATTTTGTGTGGTCTCTAAATAGGATCTGCTATGTTTAAAGAGAGTTCAGAGAATTTACAAGATTTTCTTCCTAAAATTACTGTTGTACCACATTATAACACAAGGGGGCAGTATTTCTTTTAAAAAAAAAATCCCTTTGTCAAAAGCATTATTCACTGAGGTGATGCAATGGAATATCTTGTAATAATATGTCAAGATTAGAACAATATAGCATCCATGTCAATTGTAACTCATAGCCATTGGAGAAAACATCATAGTATTACATTTCTGGAAATACTTGAATAATTCCTAAATCAAAAAGCTCGTGGGTTAACAGATGTAGAGAGGAAGTGTGTGCCAACCAGAGGAGAAAGAACAGATACTGCGTTCCAATCCCAGCCACTCAGCTGCCTTCATACTAGAAGCAGATAGGGGATCACTCTGCTGTTCTGGCAGCAGCAGCAATTAGTAGGTGCAAGAGAAACAAAGTCAAGTGTTACATTCCCCCTCCAACAGGGTCCATTTGGGAAATATCAAATAAATGAAATGGCTGTTTCCCTGGAAACAGACAGCAAGCATCGTCCCAAAGAATTCTCTACCCTGTGCTTAAAGGATTGACTTATATGAACTTCAGTTTAATACATACAAACTACCAGAGATATACAGTCCAGTGCTTCTTTTTACTGTGGGTCTAATGGCTTTTTACTCATGGGTCAAGTCAAAGGTCAACAGGAATAACCTCCCTAACAGGCTGAAAAAGTAAAACATAACACTACAACATGGGCTCAAACTCCTAATGGCTGCAATAATTCTAAATACAGGTCAGGTGGCAGAGGAGACCAGCCTCCTCAAGGCCAGAGGTGTTAATAATATCTGTGGAGTATTCACAAGCCAGGCTATCTTAAACTTCATTTAATTTATTTAGTCTTCTAATCAACACTGTTTGAGATAGGTACTGGTACAGAGGTTAAGTAAATAGCAAGGGCTGGGCTGAAGCCAAGATTAAACCCAGAAGGACTAATTCCAGAGCCTGTGCACTTAATCAACGCATGATACACTGCTTTTCACAAGGCTGAGTTCTGCACTAACATTCAGGCAGCCTGGACTTCAATCTTCCACTGACACTACACCTGTGATGCTGGGAAAACTGCATCATTTCCGAGCCTCACTTCATACCTGCCCACCAACCACCCACTACCATCACCTCCATAAATAAAGGAACTGGACTAGGTAATGTACAAGGTTTTTATTCAACACATAATTCATGATGATATTATGAAAGCAGCTATTAAGTTGATGCAAAATGTGAGATCTTGTATTTTTAGAAACCTGTGTGCAGGTCAAGAAGCAACAGAACTGGACATGTAACAATGAACTGGTTCAAAATTGGAAAAAGGGTACACCAAGGCTGTATATTGTCACCCTGCTTATTTAACTTATATGCTGAGTGTTGTGTGTATGTGTGTGCTCAGTCGTGTCTGACTCTTTGCAACCCCAAGGACTGTAGGCCACTGGGCTCCTCTGTCCATGGAATTTTGCAGGCAATAATACTGGACTGGGTTGCCATTTCCTACTCCAGGGGATCTACCCCACCCAGGAATCAAACCCATGTTTCTTGCATCTCCTGCATTGGCCTGCCTTCTGTGATCTTTGATAGCAGCAAAGAAAATTTGTTTTCCTAATTTTTCAGTCAAAAGCATACAGTAAGTCAGTCACCAGTTTACTTGTCTAGAAAAACTTATGGCTATCTCTTATCTACTCTTTTTCTATAAACAAGTTCTGACACAAAAGGCTATATATGAACAGTGTACAATATATGAACACTGTACATCTATAATTAAATAACAATTGAAGGGTACTCACATCAAGAATATAAAAAGAACACTGAATATGGAAGTTCTGGACAATAAATATGAATTTCACCCACTATACTTTAAAACACCAACTATACCTGGCTGTAATCCTTCCATTGGGAATTAAACAATGTGACAGCTTTGAGAAGCTAAGCATAACATGACAGAAATCATATGAGCTTTAAAGATCCTCTGACTGCAATTGCTGAACTTTTCATTAATATTCTCAGAAATTTAATGCAAGACACCAAGGTCCTATTAGGTAATCTTACAATCATTTTAAGAGGTCTTTAGGGAGAAGGCGAGGGTGGGATGTTTTGAGAGAACAGCATCGAAACATGTATATTATCAAGGGTGAGACAGATCACCAGCCCAGGTTGGATGCATGAGACAAGTGCTCGGGGCTGGTGCACTGGGAAGACCCAGAGGGATGGGGTGGGGAGGGAGGTGGGAGGGGGGATCGGGATGGGGAACACATGTAAATTCATGGCTGATTCATGTCAATGTATGGCAAAAACCACTACAATATTGTAAAGTAATTAGCCTCCAACTAATAAAAATAAATGAAAAAAAAAGAGGTCTTCAGATATTCTGATAGAATATCAATTCAGCATTCAATTATATTGTTTCACATTCATCATAAATATTAAAATCATTTCTTAAAAGCATAATTTCAAACTGGCCATTCTTTTTTTTTTTTTCACTTTAATAATTCTCTCTTTATTTTTTTTCTTCACTTGTCTCATACATCCAGCCTGGGCTGGTGATCTGTCTCACCCTAGATAATATACATGTTTCAATGCTCTTCTCTTGAAACATCCCACCCTCGCCTTCTCCCACAGAGTCTAAAAGTCTGTTCTGTACATTTGTGTCTCTTTTTCTGTTTTGCATATAGGGTTATCATTACCATCTTTCTAAATTCCATATATATGCATTAGTATACTGTATTGGTCTTTATCTTTCTGGCTTACTTCACTCTGTATAATGGGCTCCAGTTTCATCCATCTCATTAGAACTGATTCAAATGAATTCTTTTTAAAGGCTGAGTAATATTCCATGGTGTATGTGTACCACAGCTTCCTTATCCATTCGTCTGCTGATGGGCATCTAGGTTGCTTCCATGTCCTGGCTATTATAAACAGTGCTGTGATGAACATTGGGGTGCACGTGTCTCTTTCAGATCTGGTTTCCTCGGTGTGTATGCCCAGAAGTGGGATTACTGGGTCATATGGCAGTTCTAATTCCAGTTTTTTAAGAAATCTCCACACTGTTCTCCATAGCGGCTCTACCAGATTGCCTTCCCACCAACAGTGTAAGAGGGTTCCCTTTTCTCCACACCCTCTCCAGCATTTATTGCTTGTAGACTTTTGGATAGCAGCCATCCTGACTGGTGTGTAATGGTACCTCATTGTGGTTTTGATTTGCATTTCTCTAATAATGAGTGATGTTGAGCATCTTTTCATGTGTTTGTTAGCCATCTGTATGTCTTCTTTGGAGAAATGTCTGTTTAGTCCCTTGGCCCATTTTTTGATTGGGTCATTTATTTTTCTGGAATTGAGCTGCAGGAGTTGCTTGTATATTTTTAAGATTAATCCTTTGTCTGTTGCTTCGTTTGCTATTATTTTCTCCCAATCTGAAGGCTGTCTTTTCACCTTGCTTATAGTTTCCTTTGTTATGCAAAAGCTTTTAAGTTTCATTAGGTCCCATTTGTTTACTTTTGCTTTTATTTCCAATATTCTGGGAGGTGGGTCATAGAGGATCCTGCTGTGATTTATGTCAGAGTGTTTTGCCTATGTTTTCCTCTAGGAGTTTTATAGTTTCTGATCTTACATTTAGATCTTTAATCCATTTTGAGTTTATTTTTGTGTATGGTGTTAGAAAGTGTTCTAGTTTCATTCTTTTACAAGTGGTTGACCCAAACTGGCCATTCTTATAAACTGAAGGAAATACTTCTTTTAAAGCATTTTGGCTGTGAGTATTTTAAATACTTTGAAATTTTCAGACATGAAGTCAATTTATTTCTGCTGTATTCTCAGGCTGATGTTGCCAGAGACTTATTGGGGAAAAAAAGATATTATTTTTAAATATAAAAAATGTAGAGCTCAATTAAATATCAAAACAGCTAAATTTTCAGATTTAAAAAAAAAAATGCCAGAAGCTAAAAAATGCAGAAAGTAGTTTTCTAATCAAATTTAAAATGTATTGTACTTAGTACTCTATTTATTAAATAGCAATATCATCCTTGGAGATTTTATAATTCTTGATTCATGAATTAATTCTGGCCTTTTCTCCCATAAGTTAAGTGATATGGAGACAATTATAAATTTGAGAATAAGCTTCATTAAAGCTGACTGTGTGGATCACAACAAACTGTGGGAAATTCTCAAAGAGATGGGAATACCAGACCACCTTACCTGCCTCCTGAGAAACCTTTATGCAGGTCAAGAAGTAACAGAACTGAACATGGAACAACAAGCTGGATCAAAATTGGAAAAAGAGACCGTCAAGGCTGTATATTGTCACCCTGATTATTTAACTTACATGCAGTGTTGTATGTGTGTGTGCTCAGTCGTGTCCGACTCTTTGCACCCCCATGGACTGTAGCCCACCAGACTCCTCTGTCCATGGAATCTTCCAAGCAATAATACTGGAGTGGGTTGCCATTTCCTACTCCAGGGGATCTACCCCATCCAGGAATCAAATCCATGTCTCTTGTATCTCTTGGATTGACTGACAGATTCTTTACCACTGTGCCACTCGGGAAGACCTATATGCAGAGTACATCATGAGAAATGCTGAGCTGGATGAATCACAAGCTGGAATCAAGACAGCTGGGAGAAATATCGACAACCTCAGATATGCAGATAATACCAACCCAATGGTTGAAAGTGAAGAGAAACTAAAGAAGCTCTCGATGACAGTGAAAGAGGAAAGTGAAAGAGCTGGCTTAAAATTCAACATTCAAAAAACTAAGATCATGGCAAATAGATGGGGAAAAGTGGAAGCAGTGACAGATTTTATTTTCTTGGGCTCCAAAATCACTGTGGACAGACTGCAGCCATGAAATTATAAAATGCTTGCTCCTTGGAAGAAAAGCTATGACCAACCTATACAGCATATTAAAAAGCAGAGACATCACTCTGCCAACAAAGATCTATCTAGTCAAAGTGAGGTTTTTCAGTAGTCATGTACAGATGTGAGAGTTGGACCATAAAGACTAAGCTTCAAAGCATTGATACTTTAAAATTGTGGTGCTGGAGAAGACTCTTTAGAGTCCCTTGGACTGCAAGGAGATCAAGCCAGTCAATCCTGAAGGAAATCAACTCTGAATATTTATTGGAGGGACTGATGCTGAAGCTGAAACTGAAACTCCAATACTTTGGTCACCTGATGTGAAGAGCCACTCACTGGAAAAGACTCCACTGCTGGGAAAGATTGAGGGCAGGAGGAGAAGCAGATGGCCAGAGGACGAGCTGGTTGGATGGCATCATTGACTCAATGGACACGAGTTTGAGCAGGCTCCGGGAGACAGTGAATGACAGGGAAGCCTGGTGTGCTGCAGTCCATAGGATCGCAAAGAGTTAGACAGGACTTAGTCAGTGACTGAACAACAAAAGCTGAAGAACACTTCTTTTCTTAATAATTCATTTCTTGTAATCTAGTACCTACACAAATCAGGAACTCAGTTCCTAATAATTTGAAGGACTAAAACTATTCTTTCAGAGGCTATGCATTGCTGATAGAAATTCACCATTCACATTAGTTATTATAATTAAAAAAAAACTTTTTTCTAATCAGATAGATGAGAAATGATATCTCACTATCATATTACTTTTATTTCTTGCCTACCATCAACATTTTGCTTATAACATTTGTCATATATAGTTTGCCCATCTTGCTGTTTTCTTTTAATTTTTTTAGAATTTTGCCATAATACTTTACAGTTGTATGAATTAAATCTACTTGATATTTTACACACACACAAAAAAAGTTTTGCCATTCAGCCTATTTTGTATTTTCCTACCTGGAAGTAAGGAAGTTAGCATGGTATCTATAACATAAAAACTGATCATTATATCACATATATCATTACCATTATAATCTTGTGGTAATCCTACAAATGTTGGGGATAGTGAACATAATTCTAACTATCTTAAAGAATTACATACATATCAGTGTATTTTTCAGAGTAATAGAGAACCAAACTTTCATAGAATTCTTCCTTGAAATTCACTCAAATCTAATAATTCTCAAAAGGCACATTAAATCAAACCAAAAAACTTCTTCCAGAGTCATAAACAGACTAAACTAGAAAACAGGAATCCAGACAGTAATAACATAATGAGCAAACCAGCTCTACCTATGCCAAAGTTAATTTAAAAGTTGTTTGGATTGATTATTAGCTTGATTTAAGCTACATTTAAACAAACAAAAAAAAACCACCCAAAACTATATTCAGTCAAGAGTACTCAACTTTAATAAACGTCAAAAGCAATTTTGATGTTTATTACCTTATTCTCAATCTGTAGATTATTATTATATTTTTTCTTAAGTTGCCATGTTTGAAAGGAGAAAAGGAAACTACCATTTATTATGTTATAGTAAAATGCCTTTAGAAACGGTGAATTATCTAATTTAACCCTCATAACTTCTCTGGAAGGAATACATTATTTTCCAGAGAATTCAGCTGAGGGCCTTCAGACTTGAAAATAATGATACTATGCTATTTATCAATGTGCACAAAACAACTGATTTGGGAGGAACAATCTTTCCATAGCATGCTTCTAGTCTCTTTATGTGGAAAAATACTTGAACTCAGTGATTAATTTGAAGTTTAGAAGACACAGGATTGGCAGGCAAGAGCTGACCATTCAACCAATGTTTAGTGAGGGCCTTCGGAGGCCATGGCTGGGAACTGAGAGCCCCTGCCTTTAAAGGGGGGGCATTTATAGAGTTACTTAAGAGCCAAATACTTACTTGGGTTTCCATAAAAATCTGGTCCCATTCTCTTTCTAACCCAAACTTTTCCCAAGTGCCTTGTAAATATAGGTAACTCGGACAAATCCCTGCCATGCTTCTGGTCTTTGATGATCATAACTAGATGTCTTACATTCCCACATGAAGCAGCTTCTCTTTGAGCATGGTGCTATTCTTTAATAGCACATTTTGGACCTCTTCCCCAATTACAGGATGGCAGGGTCCAGTTATAACAAACCTAGACTTTCCAGACTAACTGCAAGAAGGCTTGTGCTGCTGCTGCTACCACACACAACGTGGAGATTACATGTAATCTTGACTCTATGGTACCATTTGAAGGTACCAGAATAGGTTTCTTTCCAGCTCCCTAAAGAGCTCCTTTATTGCTTTTAACAGTGCTTGCAACTGCAGTCATAATCATTCTTTCACCAGATACAGAGCAGAGTTACCCCAGGATGTGTGCCTACTTGTTTCTCCTATGAGATGTGTTGCACTTAGTCACTCAGTCGTGTCAGACTCTTTGTGACCCCATGGACTGTAGCCTGCCAGGCTTCTCTATCCATGGGGATTCTTCAGGCAAGAATACCAGAGTGGGTTGCCATGCCCTCCACCAGGGAACCTTCCTGACCCGGGGATCGAATCCAGGTCTCCTGCATTGCAGGAGGATTCTTTACCATCCAAGCCACCAGCCCTCAATTGTCAATCAGGATCTCTCTCCAGCACCTTTGGGTGTTTCCCCAAAGCAGAATTACAGCCCAAGTACCGAAGGAGACTGGCAGGCACACCCCTCTTCAAAGACTGTCTCTGGGTACCACCTACTTACTGGTCCTGGCTGAAAAAAAGTTCTCCTAAAATCCAAATATCTAAATTCAAAAGGGAATTGCCATGGTAGATTCCAATCAATTCTGTTGCCAATTAAGAGTAAGAGGTCTTTGATGTGAAGACTGGTCCTGGGGCAACTTTGGGTGGGTGGGGGCAAAGATCAACCTTAGAACAAATTCCAGTGAGCACACTGGGAGCTATTACAAGAAGCAGCGACCCCACTTGTGGAAGGCAAAAAAAATCTCATTTGCCATAAAAAGTAGGTAATGCATCGTAAACAGTTACCACCTACCCCATTTCCACCCTACTTCTTGCCTTCTTGCTTTAACAGGCAAGAAAAACTTTAAGCCATCAATAAAAAATGATAAAAATGTAAAATTTCTTCTTTGGGACTAAAATTTTTATTAGAAAGCCATGAAATTTTTGCAGAACCAATTGCAATTCCCACTAATAGAAATCTCCACATAAGGATAAGCAACATGTTCGACTCTTTACGACCCCATGGACTGTAGCCCACCAGGCTCCTCTGTCCATGGGATTCTCCAGGCAAGAATACTAGAGTGGGTTGCCATTTCCTTCTCCAGGGAATCTTCCCGACCCAGGGACTGAACCCAGGTCTCCCGAATTGCAGGCAGGCGCTTTAACCTCTGAGCCACGAGGGAAACCCAAACAACAAAATAGCATATGAAAATCTTCAGTAAGTGAAAATCCAAGTATTGCCATTTTGATCATCTCTCTTAATCTTTCCTCCATACCGTTTGCTCCAGCAACATTGTTCTGCTTGTTGTTCTTTGAAAATAATAGAAACCTTAGTGCCAGGGGCCTTTGCACTGAGTGTTCCTCTTAAGCCAACTCTCTCCAGCTATTCACATGGCCCACTGCCTCACCTCCTTTCTGCCTTTGCTTAAATATATCACCTTCTTGAAGAAGAAGCTATTTAAAATTGTAACCTATTTGCCAATTGCTTCCCCACCTGGCACCTACAATCCCCCTTGCGCTGCTCTATTTGTTGATGGTATTTATCATGTTATATTAAACTATGAGATTTGTTTACTCTTGTACAAGAAATTGTTCACGTAGAAGGTTTGATGTTGGTCTTTAAAGGGGCCTGCTTAGGGGAGCGGTCCTTGGCTGGGCCTGAGATATTTAGAATCTTCCCAATAAGATTGGTTGCCAAGGCTACAGGCAAACCTCAGAGATATTGCCAATTCATTTCCAGACCACAACAATAAAGTATTGCCAAAACAGTGAGTTACAAGAACATTTTGGTTTCTCAGTGAATATAAAAGTTGTGTTTACACTATACTGTGGTCAAATTATGTGTGTAACAGCATTGTCTAAAGAAAAGTACATACTTTAAAAATTCCTTATTGCTAAAAACACTAACCATTCCCTAAGCCTTCAAGCAAGTTATAATCTTTTTGCAATAAAAGCATCAAAGATTATTGACCACAGGTCACCGTAAAAAATATAATAATGAAAAAGTTTGAGATATTGGATAATTGCTAAAATGTGACCCAGAGACATGAACCAAGCAAATCACTACTGGAAAAATGAGGCTAATAGTCTCATTCCACACAAGGTTGCCACAGGTCTTCAATCTGTAAAACACGATATCTGCAAAGAGCAATAAAGTGAAGTGCAATTAAACAAGGTCTGCTTGTATTTGTGAAAAACAGTGTGATTTACAATGAACAGGTTCTTTCCTTCTGGGAGTATGGAATTTGGTAACATGATGCTGGTTTCAAAGGCACAGATTGCCTATATGACTGGCCCCTAGTTATAACGCTGGATGTAGTCTCAAGTGGACTTCCCTGGGCAGAATCAATGGCATTGCACACATGTTGCTTCATTTGATCACTGGAAGAAGCAGCAAGTTCTCTGCAATGTGCCAATCCCTGGGATGAGAGACCCTCAAAGGCTGTACCTGGAGCCCTCCAGACTCTGCCCGAGGAGTCTTTTTCCTGCAGATCCTGACATGTGGCCAGACCTGTGAGTACAAACTCCTTTGAGTCTATTCAGTATGCCCAGCAAGTCACCAAACGTGAATGATCATGTGACCTTCAACATATTATGTTTGTTGTTGATCATATTTCCTCCCCCTAGAATGTAAGCTCCCCAAGGCCAGGGATTTAGAAATCCCTTTAGCTCACTGATATATCATTTATCTATATAAAACCTCTTTAGCTCACTAACATATGCCCACTGCCCAGAACAATGCCTGTTGCATAGTGGGCATTCAGTTAATACTTGTTGAATGAATGAGGGATAAAGCAAATGTCCTAAGAGATAGATTTTTTTTTAAATAACTAAAATATCAACCTATACTGTCAAAGATCTTTAAGAGATCATTGTATTTATAAAGAGAGAAAACTGCCTGCTAGCAGGAAATACTGCCTTCATGTGAAAGGAAGGAGATGGATTACAAACATGAAGTTGATAACAAATAGCAGACTGCATACTGCCGAAATATCACAAATGTGAATGAGAACAGCTCAAAAAATTCCCCTCAAATTCAGCAGAAAAGGATAAAGAGGTAAACGTAGTAAGTGAAAATGAATTGAAATGTCAACAGTCAAAATTATAAACACCCAAGAAGGAAAAATCAAGTTACCTACATTGCATATTGGAGGCTTCCTATAATTGTTGAATGAATTGAATGAATAGAAATCATATTGGTATCAATATATCCTCTTCAAGTTTTCAGTGAGAGATACAGAGGTGCAACAAGTTCCAGTTTGTCCTCCTTCTGTTTTGCTCCACGTCTAGCACTTTTTCCTGACTGCTAACCATGCTAACCAACATTGGCTCCAGCCCATTACCAGACACCCAGATTCTCCCCTCCCTGGGTGTACATGTTGCCCCTTCCATCAAAAGGTAGAATTTGTTTCTCCTCCCCTTGACACTAGGCTAGACTTGTGAATTGACTAACAGAATGCAGTGGAGGTGGCTTCCACCTTTGCAGTCTTAGAAGCATGCGTCCATGCTGGAAAGAAGTCCAGGCTCTCTACCTGGAGAGAAAGGCAATGTGGAGAAGACCTGAGGCATCCAGACAACAGTGAGCACTAAGCTTTCAAACATATGAGAGACCTTCTCAGACTTTCTAGCCCAGTTGCCACAGAACTCCTGGTTGCATAGGATGATGTAAGCAACCTCAACCAATACTACATGGAGCAGAAAAACAGTCCAACTCAACCTAATTGACCTACCGAATTGTGAGAAATAATTAACCGCTTCTGTTTCAAACACCAGGTTTTATGGAGGCTTGTTGCACAGCAGTGGAATTCCCAAGTGGCTCGGTGGTAAAGAAACCACCAGCCAAGGCAGGAGATGCAGGAGATGTGTGTCTGATCCCTGGGTCAGGAAGATCCCCTGGAGGAGGATATGGCAACCCACTCCAGTATTCTTGCTGGAACAATCCCAGGAACAGGGGAGCCTGGTGGGCTACAGCCCATGGGGCCCCAAAGAGTCAGACACAACTGAGTGACTGGGCGCAGATGTTGCACAGCAATACGTAACTGAGACAGAGGGGGTGACTTACACTGTAAAGATGATAGTGTTACCCTCTTTTCCTCATCTCCTTTGGGCCTGAACACAAGCATATTATGGTCATCTTTGTGAATATTCAGGGATAATAGACAATAACTTTTGAAAAACTAAAATGAGGGGATACTTGTCCTACCAAACACTAAAGCATCTCTGGACTTTAATAATCAGAAAAAGAATAGCAGTTATTTATTGAATGCTTACAGTATCTTGCTGCTGCTAAGTCACTTCAGTCGTGTCCGACTCTGTGCGACCCCATCCCTGGGATTCTCCAGGCAAGAACACTGAAGTGGGTTGCCATTTCCTTCTCCAATGCATAAAACAGTATCTTAGGCATCATTTAAAGTATTGCCATGACAAATAAATAATGGTATTATTCTTCACACTTCCAGATGAAAATCTGAAAGTAACTTTCTAAGCTTTTACAGTAATAGGGCATCAATGCTAAACCAGAAAACAGGAAAGATAGCCAACAAAGCTACACATGTATCAGGATAGAGCAGGTCAGACGGTCTGAGGTTATTAAGATGAATTACATATGTAAAAACATTGGACCTGCCCATGCATTGTACTGAATAAATAATCATTGGAATTGAAAAGCCTTCAGCCTTCTGAAAAGTCTCCTAAGGGATCTGAGACAACCATGACTCTCACCTAAGGGAAAGAAAGGTCATGAGAAAAGAATGAAAACTCCATGATTTCAATCACTCTGTCATCTTGCTCCGCACAACTGGGTGTAGCAGGGAAAGAATTATCAGGAGAGCATCAAGCAAGATCTCTGCTTGGCACAGAAACTTTGGGAAGGAAAACTCACCCCTTAGGGAAAAGAGCAGATCTCCTTCATTTACAAATTAAATCTGAAAAAAAAATAAACCTTTGCAATCAGAGAGCAGTACCTTCATTTCACAGGAGAAAATGATGCCCAGTGGCTAATGTGGTTTGCTCAGGGTCATGTTTGGTGC
The DNA here is from genome assembly GCF_910594005.1 of Cervus elaphus. NCBI lineage: Eukaryota > Metazoa > Chordata > Mammalia > Artiodactyla > Cervidae > Cervus > Cervus elaphus. The sequence goes on from NC_057847.1 coordinate 20,456,122, forward strand.
CAGAGCTGTTTCCTACTCTCCTCCAGAGTAATTCTTTCCCTATATCCTTTCCACTTCAAACCCACTTGAGAAGCACCCTCTCCAGCCCCAGCCCCTTCACTTTCATGAACTGATAGCAACTTAAAGAAGCAATAGCACCAAGGCAGTGTCTGTCTTGTTCACCCCTGTCTCAGCACCCAGCACTAGCCCTCTCCACAGAGCGCACTCCAGGAGCATTGATCTAGGGAAGAATGGGAAATGATGTCAGTCAACAGTTATCTCCACCTCTCCTCAGCAAAGGCAAGCTACAGCATTTATAAAAGTAATTTTGTTGAATATATCAATCATCCATTAGCACAAGTATTAATTAATTTCTACCTATGATTTCTTCCTGTAAGCTCTAAGACAAAATATTATCCTTTAAAACCAAAGATTTGTTTTTCTAGCATAATTATGTTTTGCTTTCACAATGAATATAGTCATTAAATAGGAAGAGTTGATTCTTTTCGTTTCTCACCAAGAGGGCAAGATGTTTCCTTATAATTGATGTTCTGAACTGGGCAGCCTGCGCTTTGCCTGAAGTGCCATTTCATCTGCAGTAATGAGACTCTCGGTCCATGAAGCCACATAAAAACCTTATGTTTCTTTATTTAAAGACAAGTGCTCACCAAAGGCTACGCCAGGATAATACTGAAATTCAAAGGAGATCAGGATGTATGACTAATGAAAGGATTTTCAGGATCATGAGTTTTTACAACACCTTAACAAAGAAAACTCTCCCTTGAAGCCCTCAGACAGGCTGAAATACATATCATGTCATAATATTTTCTTCTCCAAATAATCGTTAAACTAAAGAATTAATTGAAATAAATAAATAAATATGTAAAAAAAATTGATTGTATGCTGCTCATGTTTTCAGGAATTGTTGTATCATCAGCATTCCAATGTCCTTCCAGTAGAGAGTCATGGACATTCCCTCACCCATTCTTGGCAGAGATCATCCACCAATATTTCTCCTCAGGGCCACTTGCACAAATTGACTGGGAAGATTCTTTGTTATTTAGGAATTTCTCATCAACTGATGTCCTTTAGATTTCTACAGCATCCCTGGTCATTTGTTGTTGTTTTGTCACTAAATCATGTCCAACTCTATTGTGACCCCATGGTCTTTAGACCAACAGGTTCCTCTGTCCATGGAATTTTTCAGGCAAGAATTCTGGGGTGGGTTGCTATTTCCTTTTTCAAGGAATCTGCCCAACCCAGGGATTGAACCTGCATCTCCTGCATTGCAGGCCGATTCTTTCCCACTGAGCCACTAGGGAAGCTGATAGAGACAATAAAAATACCCTTATTTTTCTCGGTTTAGACAGTCCACCAGACTACTCTTGGGTTCCCCCTGCCAGCACACCATGGTCTGGGAGCTCTCTCAATATAGTCAGCTGGGGCCATAGCAGGGCTCATCTCATTTATTCCCTGTTTCTCAAGGATTAGTGTCCTTCATTGTCTAATATTTTGAAAACTATTGTTTCATGTATTTTGTCCAGTTTTTTGTTTGTTTCAGGCAAAGCAAAAGTCAATATTCAGGTTTTTTTTTAAGTTTAGTGTGGAGGTGAGTATGATGCTGACCTTTTTAAAATCAAGATCCAGACTTTGATGGAGATAAGAAAGAAAAGTGACCTGAGGGACTATCTGAGGGGAAGAGGGCATTAGGGGTGGAAACCAAGAACAGAAAGGCATCAGACACCAAACCTACTCTACCTTCCAATGTGTCCTAGGGATGACCTGAGAAAAGAGTTCCAGAAACTCTAGATTCCAGTGCTATGTCTAGGCTTATATTTATGATTCAGCATTTACAACAATAAAGAGGCAATTCTTTACTCTTTAAGGTGACCTAGCCTATGATACACAAATAAGAAGCTTATATAAAGCCATCTTCCTTACAACTTGTGTTCTATAAACTGTCCTTTAGTCTATACTTGCTGATGGGCAGCTCGTTGCAAAGCATTAGGACTCCAACATGGAGATAAGGGCATCAGCTCCCCCAATAGACAGAATCTATAGGAACCTCTGTGTTTTATATCCCAATTCCCCACCACTCCTCCCATCATCCTCCTCAGCCTCATTCAAGTCACAGAGCACCTAATAATTATCTGACTGACCAGAATCAATCCCTTAAAGATGTCTGTCATTCTAACCTACATAATCTTTTACATCTCTTGAAGAATGAAGCAGTTATGTGGATGAGTTTAGGAAAACTTAATGATTTTCAAAGAGATTTTTCCAGTGCAGAGAGCAGAGGAGACACTTACTGAAGTTTTTTTTTTTTTTTTGAAGTTTTTAATTATTATCTCAATAATAAGAAACAGTATAATTCGCATGTCCAGTGATGTTTTCCTTATAACGGTACCAGGACCCTGGCCTGAACATATGGTAGGTTAGATGGAAAACTTTTGGTAAAATAAGTCACTGATTCATTCCAATGAGATGTGAATCTTCTCTAGTGCCTGCTCATGGTTAAAATTGTTGTTGTTCAGTCACCAAGTCATGTCTGACTTTTTGCAACCCCATGAACTGCAGCACACCAGGCTTCCCTGTCTTTCACTAATTCACTGAGTTTGCTCAAACTCATGTCCATTGAGTCAGTGATGTCATCCAACCATCTCATCCTCTGTCGCCCTCTTCTTCTCTTGCCCTCAATCTTTCCCAGCATCAGAGTCTTTTCCAATGAGTGAGCTCTTCACATCAGGTGGTCAAAGTATTGGAGCTTCAGCATCAGTTCCTTTGAGTGAATATTCAGGGTTGATTTCCTTTAGGGTTGACTGGTTTGATCTCCTTGCTATCTAAGGGACTCTCAAGAGTCTTCTCCATCACCACAATTTGAAAGCATTAATTCTTTGGTGCTCAGCCTCAATAAACCAATCCTGTCTCTTTATTTGAATAAGAATTAGAATTCTGTCCTCTGAATGTTAATCCATGCAAATCTCACAGACGTTATTTGAATGAACGGAAACTGTCAGCATGGCTCCATTTAAACAGCATGTTGCTTGGATTTTTATGCATGACAGAGCAGGGCTGGAATGTGGCAGGTGTGAATAGGCCAGATGACACATTGAGTCAGACTGTGCTCAGGGGGATGAGTCTGATGATGCAAACTATTTAGAGGGAGGAAGAAACACCAAATAATAAATATGCTCTCCTTAAAGCAGAACCTCAATTACCGATTTAGAAGGGAAAAAATAAAATAATGCTTAAGAACTGGGTTGACAGAGAAAGTCCACTAGGAAACAGCATAATATAATGAGATCTAATCTGCCCTCCTCTGAAGGAGACGAGCAGTGCCTAAGGTATCATTTCTATATGAAGAGGCTTTTGTGTGGTCTTCTCTACAAAGGGTAATTGCTACTGCCATACCTTCCACATACTTCTGTCCAAATTCATGTCCAGAAATAAAATGTACAGGCACAGTAACTCTTCACATTTTTAGCCATACCTAACTACAGTCTCTTCATACACAAGTTTGTGTTCAGAAGTTTCTAAGACAGTTATAGCCAGGGTATTAACTACAAAAAAGAATCTCCTTGATGGTTGTAACTTTAATCTGATGCTAAAGGTATGGTGTATGGCAAGCATGAGCTCTTAGCTCCGGTAGGCCCTCCGAGTAGCATATACTCTCCAAACCCCTACTGGGATAGCTAGCCGAGACTAGAAGGTGTTGTTGTTCAGTTGCTGAGTCTTTGCAGCCCATTAAACTGCAGCACACCAAGCTTCCCTGTCCTTCATTATCTCCTGGAGTTTGCCCAAACTCATGTCCACTGAGTTAATGATGCCATCCAACCATCTCATCCTCTGTCGCCCCCTTCTCCTCCTGACCTCAATCTTTCACAGCATCCAGGTCTTTTACAATGAGTCAGCTCTTCACATCAGGTGGCCAAAGTATTGGAGCTTCAACTTCAGCATCAATCCTTCCAATGAATATTCAGGGTAGATTTGCTTTAGAATTGAATAGTTTGATCTCCTTGCGATCCACAGGATTCTCAAGAGTCTTCTCCAGATGTGCCTCAATTTTTTGTTCAGTACTTTAGTCTGAATTTATGGCTGTTTTGTTTAATGAGGATTGTGATCATTGTTAATTATTTGAAACTGCTCATTTATGGAGAGATGGAGCCCTCTCTCCTGTAGTCTCGGTCGTAGTCTGGAATCTGATTTGGAGTAATGTGATGATCTGGAGAATTTGTTACCCCTAGCTTTGCATGTCAGTCTTGCCTAAATTACCTTACTTCTACCTACCATCTTCCAGACTGGGCCACCATCAGGCCAAAGTTGGTTCTGGGCATTACTGCTAATTACCCAACTTGAAGGAAAACCTTAGAGACAAGGCTCTTATCTCTATGTCCACAGAACTCTAGGTAACACATGGATGAGGTTCTGAACCCTCAACACTAGTTTTATGTATAGATAGTTTTGGATATAGGCAAATGAATTTTCTTCAAAGTTTCAAAGGAGCATTGCTCAGAAGTTTAATATCCACCATCCAAAAGAGAAGCCCATTCTTCCTGTTCTGGCCCCTCATAGTTTTAGTTTCTTTCTGCTCCCTACTGATGAGTGTCACTGAAATCCTGAAAAGTACAATGAATGAGCCAGACAGAATTATAACTACTTCAGAGCAGTTTTATTAGTCAACTACAGCATTACAAAATGTCCTCTTTACTCCAATTTCTTCTTCACATATCCCACTTGTGGTTAAGAAAAAGCAGCAACTTATATTACTTAATGATACAACATTCTAAGGCAACTTCTTAAAGGATATTTAACTGATTTTCATCCAATTAAAACATTTGTTCAAATTGCACAGGATGCCAGTGGAGGGTATCAATTTCCAAGAATATTCTCTGCCACAAGTTTAATGTTTTTTTTTTCCTTTGCTTGACTGTTCCTGCTGTTTTGATTAAGCTATCATAGTCTAAAGGGGTAAAATTCAAACGTAGTCACAGTTGACATTGAAGAACTTAAACACATACTAATTAGCTTCTTTATTTGAATGTCCTCTCATACTGACTTTATGATCTTCTGAAATTAAAACTCTCTTATTAAATCACAGTTCCTGGTTTGTCTCATTTTTTTACTGATTCCTTTTTTTTCTTCCACTATTTTTTTTATTACAGTAAAATACAATAATGTAAAATTTACTATATTGACCATTTTTCAGTTCTTACTGGTAGCTTCTTACAATCCTTACTATGGCTTTCCAGGTGGTGCAGTGGTAAAGAATCCATTATAGGACATCATTCACAGGTATTAAAAAATACACTATTTTTCCATTAGATTTCATTTTCACCTCAAATGATAAATCTGTTGATATGTTTTTATCAGACATTTTTCTTCACACTGTGTCCAGCTCTTCCCCACTCCTCCCTGGAGATGAAGTTAACACAGCTCCCTGCTTGGTTGATTCTGCAGGGAAATTACCAAGAAAGAAGAAAAAGTCTTCTCCTTAAACTTTTCTAAGTTCTTTTTTTTTTTTCTTTCAGTTTTTGATTCTTTATAGCCAGAGAGTCAAACTACCCACAGAATCTACCAGTAAAAATCATCAGTAAAAAGGAAATGTATTTCGTTGTCAGTTACAAGAATGAGGTCAAGGTTTGAAACTCCTTACAATAATACTTTTCGGTTTCATTATATCAAAAATGATTGGCTATGCATTAAGATAAGCCATGTGTATCTGATTCCTAATTAATAAATATTATCTTTTCATTTAAATTAAATTAAATTTAAAACAACTTTCAACAAATGAATTTCTTCTCAATTGAGCTATTTTTGCTGGAGAGAAAAGTTACAAAAGGCAGGGGTATATGGGTACATGTATCAGAATTTTGCTCTATTTTGTTGTTATTGATTTGTCAAGAGAACAAAGAATATATACACATACATTTATATTCCTGTAGGGAACTGTTCAGTATTTCAGCATGAACACTGTCAGCAGAGAGCAGAATGGAGGCTTATGTGTCAAAGAAGGTAAACAGTGGTGGGGAAGACAAGTCTATGGAGCTAGCTTTAAAAGTGAAGTTTAAAAAAATTAAAAACAAAACCATTACAGACCTTCAGAGCAACCCAAGATGTGGCCATAAAAGGCCTTAAGAAGGCCATACGTCCTGGGAAGAAGTAAGAACACAACTTTGCATACTCCATTTCCAGCTATGGAATTGTAATCAGAATTATAAATGACTTCAAGATTGAGTAGCCGTATAAACAACTGAAACTGTGTGCATTTAGTAACAAGGAGTGGTGGCAACAGTGACAAACTAAAGATTCCACATCCAAAAGCCTCCAAATGTAAAGAAAAAAGGTGAAACACTCAGACACTAAGTCATAAAGATAAAGACAAATAGCATATGATGTCACTCAGATGCAGAGTCTAAAACATGACACAAAAGAACTTATCTGCCAAACAGAAACAGACTCACAGACATAGAGAACAGATTTGTGGTTGCCAAGCTGGGGGTGGGGGTACGGAATGGATTGAGAGTTTGGGATCAGCAGTTGCAAAACATTATATATAGAATGGATAAACAAGGTCCTACTATACTGCACAGGGAACTATATTCAACATCCTGTTATAAACCATAGGAAAAAAGAATATGAAAAAAAATGTGTGTCTGTGTGTGCATAGCTGTATCACATTGCTGTATGGCAGAAATTAATACAAATTGTAAAGCAACTACACTTCAATAAAATAAATTTTAAAAAGAAAAAATAAAGGTGATATAAGTGATAGAGGCAGATTTACGTAGTAAAATTTGCCTTGTATTCAAAAGAACTCTGAAGCATTTCATAAGAGCATATGGGGCACAGTCTTTTGGTAGGAAGCTGAACAGAAAAAGGGGTATGTTTGGGGAAATGGTGGGAAATATTCAAACAATCTGAGATAAGCCCTGCGGCTGAGAGATGACAAGGGCAGAAAGGAGAAGAGCAGCTGCCTCTGGAGCAGATAGCCTTACTCTCTCCACCTCTCTTCAATCTTTACCCTCCTGTCCCCATAGAATCTGTGTTAAAAGATGGTGAAAGAATGAGCTGGATGAGAAAGTTTTGAGGAAGGAAGAGTAAAGGAAGCATGCTGGTGAGAAGACCCTAGGCGGGAAGAGACAAAAGGGAGGGTGCAGCCTGAGGCCAGGGAACTCTGCATGATCATCCTGATGAAAGAGACATCCATTATCTGTTTGGGCCAAGTGTCAGCCAAGCAATGCCACGGTCTGTCACCTGGATTCACGGAGGTTACTCTGTAAATATCACAGCAGTGATGTGAACTAAGCATTTCCAAAGAAATATCCATAGTTAGCCACTAATTTTAATGATGGTTTCAACCTACTTCCTGCCTTTGTAGCATAATTTCAGTGTCATGTAATACTAGATTCAAACAACTGAGAAAATATTTTAAATACTCACTTGGTTTCAAATACAAGGTTGTGTGTGTGTGTGTGTGATTCCTGGTTGGTTTATATTACTGAAATCAAGAAGAGAACTTTTCTGTATTCTTTAAAAAAAAAAAAAAAAAAACCAACAACAACGATTAACTAAAAGGCAAACTCTGTTAACCAATAAACAAATGAATCCAGAAAAAAAAAAAGACAAGAAACGGAGGGTAGAAGTTGGTCTCTAGCATTCACTTTTGTAAAACAACAAAATCATATTAACTGGAACCTGTGACCTTCACTATTTCAACATAGAAAAAAGAAGTTAGCATCACTAATTGACAATTCTGCTTGGAAGTCTCGCTTATGATGTTTAACTTGGTTGGTACAAATGTTTTTTGCCAATTAAAGTTGTGCAATATTCTCAGAGAATAAAATATTCTCAGCAACTACATCTTCTTGGAAAAAAATAGCTGGGTTTTTTAAGTTCTTAATTTAAGAATGTTTTAAGAAGGCCTCGCCACTAAATATTCATTTTTTAAATATCATAATTATTTTCTAAATTACTATTTGGGGATGTTGAGAATGAAGACCCAGAAATTTCTCCATTATCAAAGCATGAAACATATTAAATAGTTAGTAATATTTTGCTACATAATACTCTCATAAGCCTGAGAATTTCTGAGTCACTAAAGCTATTCCTGTTGATCTACTACAAGTTGGTCTTTTGATCTGCTGCAAGTCCAAGTCAGTAGAAACAATCAAGAAACATCAATCTGATTTAAATCAAATAAAACTGCATCAAGTAGCTATGTAAATAAAAGAAACAAAAAGAAATGTGAAGAAATGCACATAAGAAGTGCAAATGGACAATAAACATTTGGAAAAAAGACAGCTTAACTAACAGCCCTTAAGAGCATGGGACTCCAGACTAAGGTTACCTACATTTAAGTCTAGACTGTTATTCCTGGCTGTGACCTTGGGCAAGTCACTGATCTATGCCTTAGTTTCATCTGTAAATATAATCAGATAACATACCTCACAGGGATACTGTCAGGAGGGCAGGAGAGAATTCTCTTAAGGGATTTAGCAAATAATTACCATGGTATATATACTTCATAAGTATTGGATATTATTACTATTATCAAGAAATAAACTCACACTGTTAGTAATCAGGAAGCCACAAATTGAAATAAGATTTTATTTTGCCATATTAGAGTGGCAAAATTTTGGAAAGGAATTGATGGTACACAGTGTTGGCATGAGAGTAAAGAAAGTGGTACACACATACCCAATTAGTGGGAATACTTATTGGTCCTGCTTCTCTGGAAAGCAACTGTAAGTGAAGGCAGAAGTGGGCTGTAGGGGAAAAGAGAGGCAAAATACACAGGTGCAATGTACCAAAACCACTTCACTGGGGACTTTTTAAATCATCACCTTCATTTGTTACATTCTATTCTGCAAGGCATTTACTGAAAGCTGTTCATTTAGGCATTAGACTTGACAAACCAAGATAAGATCAAAATAAACTGAATACAAAATTTCACTGCATATTTGTGGGAGTGCTCTTTTCTAATCCAATGATAGCACCTTTCTTTTAGTAAATCCCTATAGATCTTTAAGTTGAACCTATATTTAATAAAAACAACCATGTGGCATCTATTGAATACTGTAAATAGTCTTTGATATATAATACTTAATCAACACTTTTTTTTTTCTTTCTCTTTTCTTTTTCTGTTGAGAAATGTTCCCAAGACTTCATATATTTAAACTGAATCAAGCTAACTTCATAAATTATGGTGGGGAAATTCTCTTAGTCACAACCTTTTGAAAAAATAAATAAGGCATAAAATAATAAACTGCTAAGTAGCAGCCATGGCATAGTGGAAAGCAAACTAATCCAGTCAGGAAGCCTGAGCTGTGCCATTTTGAGACCTCAAGCAAGTCTCTTAATCTGGCCAAGACTGCAATTTTCTCATCTATAAAGCATAAGACTACTATGACTTGCTGAAATCATAATTCAGGGAAAATATATCACCCCAAAATTGCTGTTTCAATTTCTGAAACAGTTTTCTCCTCCCAGTTTCTGTGGTAATAGGGATATGGCCTTGTTGATGCTTGTCTTGATGTCTTAGTCTAAGAAGGGAAAGACTATCTATGGATCAGTGCCAAAATCAAATCCTCCAGAATTCAACCTTGCCATCACTGTGGGGAAGGGCTGGGAGGGAAAAGAGGGTTGAGAGAGGGGGAAAGGTATGATTTTTAAAGGGCACCCAAGTTCTATCCCCTTCATTTGACCTTTACAAGGAGAAGGAGAAACAAAGGATTATAAATCAAGCCAGATGAATCAGGTCTCTCTTTACTGCCCCTGGAGGAACAAAATCAAGCATGACAGTGGGAAGTCTGAGGGTGGGAGGTGGAGGAAAGCTCAGGTTCAGTCCTTCATCTTAATGTAGCACAAAAATAACCCTCTGATCTTAGGTACGGGGAAATAGGAATGAAGCACAATCACATGCAGTGGTTGAAAATTTGCCATGACTTGTTCTTGATGTTCTAAGCACGATCCTAAGTGACTCAAAGGGCATGTGAGAAATTTAGGTGGAAGATTTGGCTCTAATTTGCTTTAAAAAAAAAAAAAAAAAAGATTCAAGCTCTAAATCATTTTTCTTCCCTCCTTGCTTCTTGCTTCCAAAACATATACACCTATAGTACCACATTTCCACATATATTTCCTGTGATAATCTTTAACTCCTTCAGTCTTAATGTAAGTTCTGACTTTGGGGACAATGCTCAGGAGCCTGGTCTTTCACTCTTTGGGGCCTTCAGATATTTGACAACCTGATCCAGCTAGAGTTTGGGGCTCCAGGAACAGAGCTCTAAGGATTATGTTTACCTCCATGATCAATATCACTTTGATGCACCTAGAGCCCCCAAAAGGATACTGCCTCCTAGAATTATTGTTTCAGTTGGGGCACTGAAATTGTTTTATAAAGATCCTACATTTCTAAAGGCTTATTTCTTAAACCAAGATGTCCTATGAGCAACTTAAAGTGAGGGTTCCTTAGAACATCTCATTCCCAAGCACTTACTCTGAATAACTCTGGGGACCGGTATGGGAGGTACAGGGAGTGCTCATGTGGATCATTAAAAGTGATAAATGCCCACCATTTCTTGCTGTAATGGGTTGATGCAATCTGAGAAAGTGTCCCAAAATAATAAATGGTGTTATTTAAAAATTAATTAGCTAATACATAACATTTTGACTTTTATATGTTTTAAGATTCAGAAATTGGTGATGCCCAGTTTGATGTCAACAGGGCAGAGTTAGCTGCAGGCAAATTTATGAAAGAGTGAAAGTTTTCTTTGGCACCCTCCAAATATCATTTCTCACTCTGCACTCTGTCTCTTACAAAGGCCCCTCAGCACTCAAATTCCCTCAGTGGCTCCTGGTGGACTGGGCACTCCCATGCAGCGTCCTCCTCTGACCGGCCCACCCCAAGCAGGGCCTCATTCATGAGATCCGTACTTCGCACTAGCCTCTAATCAAAACTTAGCTTGCCATATATTCTACTCTTAGTGCATTCTTTTAGCTTTAAAAACTGTTTATTACTAAGAAGTTAAAGTCCATTAGTTATTATTTGTCATTAGATCTGGTTACATTATTAAGTATTAATATATTAAAAGTAAATTCATAAAATCCACACTATTTTTTCACAAAACGCTTTGCAAGAATGTGGAGTAGAAAATGGCAACCCACTCCAGGATTCTTGCCTGGAAAATTCCACGGACAAAGGAGCCTGGCGGGCTATGGTCCACGGGGTCACAGAGTCAAACGCCTTTGCAAGAATTAGTGACAAAGCAGTCTGCAGCAGTATCCAGTCTGCAGCAGTATCCCTACTTCAAATGCCTCAAAGCTTCTGTCACGTGTCAAGGCATGATGCCATAATAAGAGCAAACAGTAAGGCCACCACAAAATGATCCTCTGAATTTATCTGTTTTTTGTCAGTATAAACAGAACATTTTATGGATGAAATTAAAAGATCATAGAAAAATAATATTATATCCTGCATTGTTTTCTTCTTTTGGAAAATTTTTGGTGATCCAGCCTTTTATTTCAGGGTACCTCTATCATTAGCTAAGGGGACCAGGGTTCTAGCCCAAAGACAGAGAAGACTAATCTGGATGCCAAGACTCAGTTCTTGTGGTAATTTTAAAGGATTCTCATAAAAAAGATATCTATATCTCTCATCCTGGGAGAAAAGTGGGAGAAGATTTCAGATGGAAGCCCTGGCTAGGAATAAAGGTTGCATTCAACCAGAACTGTCTTCATTATCGTATCTCTTGAGAATCTAATTACAGCAATAGGGACTAGAAATTATGTGAGTTTGATGGAAGCAAATAATGTTTTTCAGTGTATTACCCTGTTTTTTCCCTAACAATAAACTACATTATTCCAACTATTTCTTGCTCCTTTCTTATTTTGTTGCTTTCACACAGAATACCTAAGCAACAAATCAGCCTCTCTTTGTACCCCCAGTTCACAAATTAAATTTCTCTTTTAGTTAAGCAAAAAAAATCTTTCCACTTCTCTTCTTTTTGCAACCAGAATTCAGCTCTCCCAACAATGTCAGATCATTGGAAATCAGATCACTGGAAATCCAGAGGTTTTAGTCTCAAATAATCTTCACAAAAATAAATTTATAACTGTTGAGACAGTCAGAACTTGCCAGTGAAGATCTTTCAGCTTGTGCCATTTCACACAATGGTAAAAGACTAGATCCTTCCCCCTAAGATCAGGAATTAGACAAAAATGGCCTCTTTCACAACTTCTAGAACATTCAAGATTATAGTAGAGGTTTAAGCCCAGATGATTAGGCAAAAAATAAATAAATAAAAGACATCCAGATTGAAAAGGAAGTAACTCAGCTCATCTCCCGTCTTTCGCTGAAAGGGATTTACTTACATAACTTAAAAGCAGATGCCTGAGAGTCAGGCTTCTAACTTTAGTAAAGATCTTAGGCTTGGCTGCATCATCCTCAGAGACTGAGGAAACTGGCAGACATCTCTAGCCTTCTCCCTCCATTCTGCTCTGACAATGAAACCAAGTTGCTAGTATCTCCCTGGAAAGAGCTTATATACACATAAGAAACTCAAGCTTTTGCATATGCCACCAGGGAGACAGGCCTTGAGACTGCTTGGCTCTCATAGCCAATGAAGCTTGTATTCACAAGTTCCACAGCAGCAAACAAAGAAATAGTTCTTAATGGGCACAGAACTATCTCTTGTCTTCTTGGTTACATATGCAATTATCTCAATAAATGCAGAAAACTAATTTGATAAAATTCAAATACTTTTCTGATAAAAATTCTCAATAAACTGTATATAGAGGGATCATACTCCAGTGTTCTTGCCTGGAGAATCTCAGGGACAGAGGAGCCTGGTGGGCTGCCGTCTATGGGGTCGCACAGAGTTGGAAATGACTGAAGCGACTTGGCAGCAGCAGCAGAGGGATCATATGTCAGTATGATAAAAGCCTGTATGACAAGCCCACAGCTAACATTATATTCAACTGAGAAAGGCTAAAAGCTTCTCCTCTAAGATCAGGAAAAAAACAAGGATGTCCACTTCCACCATTTTTATTCAACAGTAGTGGAAGTACTAGCCAGAACAATTTAAGCAAGAAAAAGCAAAAGCAAATTGGAAAGGAAGATATAAAATTATCTCTATTTGCAGATGATATCATATTATGTATAGAAAATCCTAAAGACTCCAGAGAAAACTTAAAAACTCAATAAAATTTCAGGCTACAAAATCAATATAAAAATAAGGGTTTTTTTTCTGTACACCAATAATGAGCTATCAAAAAGAGAAAAATATTTTAAGTCCCATTAATAATAGCATCAAAAAGAGTAAAATTTTTAGGAGCAAATTTAACTAAGGAGTCAAAGATCTATACACCAAAAACTCTAAGACTTTTATGAAAGATATTGAAGAAATCATACAAAATTGGAAAGATATTTTATGTCTCTGATTGGAAGAATTAAGAGTGTTAAAGTGTTGATACTACCCAAAGCAATCTAGAGGATCAATACAATCCCTATAAAAATTTTAATGACATTTTTTCATAGAAATAGAAAAAAACAATCCTAAAATTTGTTTTGGAACCACAAAAATCCCTGAATAGACAAAGTACCTTTGGGGGAAAAAAATGCCTTCAGCATCACACTTACTGATTTCAAACTATATTACAAAGCTGTAGTAATCAAAACAGGATGGTACTAGCCTAAAAACCAACACATAGATCAATGGAACAGAATAGGGAATCTAAAAATAAACCTCACATATATGGTCAATTAATTTAAGAGAAAGCCAAGAATATACAATGGAAAAAAAAAAGATATTGTCTTCAATAAAAGATGTTTGGTAAACTGGACTGCCACATGCAAATGATAAAGTGGACCTGTCTCTTACATCATACTCCAAAATCAACTCAAAATGGGTAAGACCTAAAATCATAAAGCTTCTAGAAGAAAATGTTGAGATAAACTCCTTGACTTTGCACTTGGCAAAGGTTTTCTGGATTTGACACCAAAAGCAAAGGTGACAAAAGGAAAAATAAGCTAATGAGACTACATGAAACTAAAAAACTTCTGCACAGCAAAGGAGACCATTAACCAATTAAAAGGCAATCTATAAAATGGAAGAAAATATCTATAAACCGTATATCTGATAAATAATTGATATCTAAAATATACAAGGAAGTCATACAACCTAACAGCAAAATAAATAAATAAACAAACAAATAATTTTAAAGTGGGCAAATGACCTGAATAGACATATTTGTTTTTCAAAAAACACATACAAATGCCCAACAGGTGCATGAAAATGTGCTGAACATCACTAATCATCAGGAAAATGCAAATCAAAACCACAGTGACCTATCACTTCATACCTGTCAGGGTGGCTATTATCAAAAAGACAAGAGATAACAAATGCAAGTGGGGATATGATGAAAAGGGAAACCTTGTACATTGTTGGTGGGAAAATATTGCCACTATGGGAACAGTGTGGAGTTTCCTCAATAAATTAAAAATAGAATTACCATATGACCTAGTAATTCCATCCCTGGGTATAACATCCAAAGGAAAAAAACCATTATCTCAAAAAGCTTTACTCCAGTGTTCATTACAGCATTACTTACAATAGCCAACCTATCCACTGACGGATGGATGGATAAGGAAAACGTGGCATAGGTACAGAATGGAATACTATATAGCCTTAAAAGTAGATCCTGTCACTTGCAATAACATAGATGAACCTGAAGGGCATTATACCAAGTGAAATATTGCAGAGAGAGAAAGACATAGCATCACTTACAAGTGGAAATTTAAAAAAGAAAAAAAAAGGTCATCAAAACAAAGTAGAAAAGTTACTGAAAGATGGAAGAAATAGAGGTTGGCAAAAAGTACAAACCTTCAGTTACAAGGTGAATAAAATCTGAGGTTCTAAAAAAACAAACAAACAAAAATCTGAGGTTCTAAATTAAAAAATGGTGCTTATGTTTAACACTATATTGTACAACTGAAATTTTCTATGAGAGTATAATTTAAATGATGTCACCAAAAAACAATGAGGTGATGGTTATGTTAATAAATTTGATGGGAGAAATCCTTTGATGAGTGTATATTTATATCAAATTATCAAATAGTATATTCTAGAGATCTTATAATTTTGCCAATTATACCTCAATAAAACTGAAAAAAATTTAGACTAAAAGCAATCCTTCCTTATCAAATATTGAGCAATCCTTCATCCAGTGACAAAAGCAACATAAGAAGCTAATTTTAGTAACAGGCAACCAAGTAAGCATCATCTTTTTCTCTCAGTTTTTTAATAAAAATTTCTCTACCTGGGTAAGTATCTTAATCTCCATTCTATAGTTTAATATACTATCACTATCCCTTACCACTCAAGAATCTCTCTGCTTCTCTTTTCTCTGAGGAAGGATGAGTATGGCTTAGAGCAGGTGGAGAGCCCTAGTTAATTCCTCAAGAAACTGGTCATCACCCATGAGGTTTAGACATGAGGCATGGTGGAATGAGATGGAAGAAGCAGGATGAAGTCGAGCTGAGAAGGAATGAAATGCACTGCTGGACCGGGCTTCCTGGTAGGAGGTAGCTCTCCTGTTGTTCAGTCGCTGATTCGTGTCCAACTCACTGCAACCCCATGGACTGCAGAACACCAGACTGCCCTGTCCTTCACTATCTCCCAGAGTTTGCTCAAACTCATGTCCTTTGAGTTGGTGATGCCAGCCCTCCTGCTTGAGGCCAAATCCAAGTACTCAGAGGAGTTGAAAAGCTCTCAGTAAGTCAAGGATGGCATCATTACTCAAGGGAGTTCTGCTGGTGGTTTGGCATAGCTACAGCAATGTCTTCTGTGAACATTTTTGAGAGACAGGCAAAATGCAGTACTCATGAGAGGCCTGGTCAAAACAGTCCTCCAATTATTGACTTCCTGTTGGTAAGTGGCCTCCAGTTTCTGGGAAGAAGGTATCGCCACGTGGGCTTAGGAAGCGCCTAGGATTCCCAGCCAAGGGGACAGAGTTCAAGGCAGAAAGAAGAGAAGCTAGAGTACAAAACCAAAAAACCAAGATAGAAGTCTCCTCATGTGGACTTTGCAGATACAGTTAAGAGATGAAGGAGACTGAAAAGTACTGTAGTTCAGCGGTAAGGCTCACTCCAGACATAACAGACTTAGTGCAGAGAATTCTGGGTCAAGTAGCAAGGGTAATGTGAAGAACATTTAATGGCTAGGAAGGAATGAGCCCTGACACTCAAGACAGATGTAGTTATAAACACACTGATCAGAGATACCCGTGCATACCCCTTAATAGTACCCCTTCAAGGCAGAATATTTTCAGTTCAAAATAAGTAAACATTTCAATCCAAACCTAAAAAACTAAAAATGTTTCTCAGTTGGAGAGATGGCACTGCTATTGGCATTTTGGCTGGGACAATTCCTTATTATTATTATTATCAGCTACTCTTTATCTCACAAAATGTTTATCATCCCTGGCTTTAGGAACTAAATGCCAGTGGTCA
Source organism: Cervus elaphus (assembly GCF_910594005.1). Taxonomy (NCBI): domain Eukaryota; kingdom Metazoa; phylum Chordata; class Mammalia; order Artiodactyla; family Cervidae; genus Cervus; species Cervus elaphus. Next base: position 20,472,608 of record NC_057847.1, read on the forward strand.
TAGCCTACTGACAATATCATCTCTTACAACCTAATGACATTATCATCTGTTTCTTCCCACAGTGGATGGTACAAATCTTGGTTTGGAACTGCAGCTACACAGCTCAAAAGTAAATGTCAGGTCAGGCTTAATCTAGACATTTATAAAGTCAGTAGTGTATCTGTTCCCTTCAGTTCGTTCCCCTGTTTCCTCCACCAGGCAGCTCTGCTCTCAGATTGGCCCCCATAGAAACAGTGGCTCCAGCAGTTCCAGATTTCACATTCCCAGCTCATTTTCCAGAAGGAAACAGAATCCTAACCCTAGTGTTCCCATCAAAAGTCCCCAGATCCCACTGTAATTAGACTGTTTTGGTCACATCCCATCCTGAAACAATACCAAATCCAGAGAGATGCACTGCTTTTATTGGCCTAACATTGATCACATGCTCCTCTGGTAGAGGGAGGGGCTGAAGTTGATTTCCCCAGGTTGAGGTGCAATCTTAAAGCGAAGATTAAAGGCTGTTGTGAAGGGGACAAGTTGAGAAATGAACACCGGGAATATAGTCAACAAATGTACACTGTAAGGTTGCTACTGAAAGTGTCAGTGCATGAATTGTTATCAACTAATGACAATATAAAAATATACTTATACCATAATATAAACCAACTGTATCCCTGAGTAGACTGCTGAGTTCAGCTGATATTTATTTCATAAGACTTTCTCAATGATATTGACATCCTGTGTCTCCTGAAAAGATACCTTGAAAAAACAGCACATCACCACTTTTGTGGTATTCTTACCAAATATGCACATACAATTTGAATCTAATCAGGACAAAACATCAGACAAACCCAAATTGAAGAGCATTCTACAAAATAACTGACCCATACTCTTCAAAAACGTCAATATTTTAAAAGACCAAACAACAAAAAAATTGAGGAACTGTTTCAGGGTAAAGGAAACAAATCAGACATGACAGCTGAAAGCCATGTGTGATCTAGGATTTCATCTTGCCACTGAGGACTGGTAAATTGGCAAAATTTGCATAAGGTCTGTAGATTAGGTCACAGTATTCTGTCAATGATAATTTCCTGATTTTAACTGTGTTGTGGTTAAGTAAGAGAATGTCTTTGTTTTTAGAAAATAAGTGCTAAAATGTTTAATGGTAAAGAGACATTTTTACAACTTCCTTACAAACCTGTATGTATGTGCATGTATATGAGAGTGTATGTGGGAAGGGAATGGAGGGAGAGGAAGACAGACAGAAACAGAGAGAAAGAAAATGATAAAGCAGATGTGGTAAAACATTAAATTCAGGAAATCTTGCTTAAAGGTATAAAATTCATTGTGCTATTCTTATAATTTTTCTGTAAGCCTGAAAGTATATTTACTTAAAATTAAACTAAAATTTCAGAATCCATAAATAGCAGCAAAAATGAGGATATTTCTATTAAAATATTCACTCAATTTGGTTAAAATACATATGCCATTTTTTGGCTACTGTCTCAAGGTTTAATTCTTATTTTTGAAATGCATGATGATAAATATGTGCATGTAAGAAGTAAATCAACTATTTAAGATATAAATGTTCTTTGTTTTTTTAGGAAGCCAGAAAAACATACATAAACACAATCCTACAGTGTGAAAAGTGAAAATGTTGTGCTTATTTCATGAAATCTGATATTTTTTAAAAAGTTCACCCATTCTTCCAGAAAATCAACTGAAAACTCTTTAGAGATAATGCTGACATTTTTAAGAAACCAATCCAAAAAAACAAAAAACACCCTGCAAATTTGCTAGAACCCTGGGCCCTGCAAAAGTGGAAGAATCTCACCCAGAGCGTATCTCCAGGAAGGCCCCATCAAATCTTTGGTCCACACTGATCACTGCCAAGATGCCCATTGGTACATGACTTACAATGATCACCACTTCCATGCCAGGCTTCAAGTCAAAGAAATTTCCGCTAAACTTTTTCTGGGGTCCCACCACCTTGGGTAGTCATTTTTGCCATTTTACCACCCCCCACCCCATGCTAAGGTTCTGTCATTGAATGAGGCCCAAGTTCCCTCTACTTGTAGACTTACCCAGCTCTGTCAGTCCCTCTCACCAAATGAGTCTTTTTTCCCCTCCGCTACAATATACCCACCTGCAAAGGTGCCTGACTTCAGAAGACAAAAGCTAGCAAAGGCTGGGGGTAAGTTGTTTCTATTTTCAGACTTCTCACAAATCTTCCCTGAGGCAAGAGTGGTCTCTATCTATCTATTAATAACTGCAGGCTTGAAATGGAGGAAATATCAATAGAAGGTATAAGGGGAAAAAACAAAATGAGACACACTTTTACATTCACAAGAGAAGAATCTCTCCTGAAGAGAGAAAAGGAACATTTGTTTAGTAATTTCCTAGTAATTTTCCCTAATTTCATAACTAGTTGGTCATTTTTATTTAGCTCTGGAATGGAATGGTACCAGCTACTGCTTTAGGTGGTTGTAGTGAGCACTGCGGGCTTCCCTGATAGCTCAGCTGACACAGAATCCACCTGCAATGCAGGAGACCCCAGTTCACTTCCTGGGTTAGGAATTCCCCTGGAGAAGGATAGGCTACCCACTCCAGTATCCTTGGGCTTCCCTGGTAGCTCAGACAGTAAAGAACCGACCTTCAATGTGTGAGACTTGGGTTTGATTCTCCCGCAGCCTCTGCCGAGGTCACCTGCAGCTTCGTGGACAGTTGCCCTAATGGTTCTTCAGCATAGAATTCATTCCCTGAACACTTTCTCTGGCTGCAAGAGCGTGAAAGACCACTGCCCTGTTAGGGGCAATTCTGAGGTATGTTCTCCATGCAGTGCAATATGATTACTAGCAGAGGTAACTATTGACCCCTTGGAAGTAGCTGTTCCAAACAGATATGCAACTTACATGTAAAATATGCACTGGACTTCAAAAACATAGTATGAAAAAAAGATACACTATCTCATTAATGTATTTATTGATTATATGTTATAATATTTTGGGCATATTTTGCTAAGTAAAATATAACATCAAAATTAATTTTACCTAATTTTTAAAACTTTACTTACTAGAAAATTTAAAATTACATATGTGGTTTGCATTACATTTCTGTTGGACAACATTGTATACAGTTTATTAAAGGTTCTCCAGCAGAAATGAGCTACAACTGCCCACCCTAACAACCTGATCATTTTGACTCAATATTTTCCCCTTTCCTGAAAACATTAATTTGGGAATTGTGAGATTCTAAACAGGTTTTTTTGGATGGAGTTTGGTGTAGGTGAAATCATATTGAAATTTGTGCCTTTTGTTCTAGGGGTGGCAGAAAATTTGTATTTGGGAAAAGGCAGGTGTTTGGCTAAATGCATTTTTATAGACTTCTGGGTTTTACAAAGCAAAGGAGAAAATGAGAAGGGATATACTCAAGACAATGAGGAGGATCGACTCTATTTCTTTTTTGTGGGCGTGTGTTCTCTCTGAACAGATTATGATGGTGTGGTTGGTTTTTGCTTTCTTTTGAGACAGCTAGAGATAAAGTGGGCTGTGGGCCCTGGACCCTGAGAAGAAGGGCAGGAGGGAGGGGATATCCACCTGGAGAATATGAGTCAAGCCTCAGATCATGATATCAAGGCAGAGGAAAGGACAGAGTTGACCTGCCAAGGAGCCCCTTTGGAAGAGCATGACTAATGGTTTCCAGGAGAAATGGCACCTAATGTTTTGTCTTAGGTTTTCCTTTAGATGATTCTATTCATGTATGCATTAGTAAAGTTTTACAAAATGCCACAGCTGTGCTTTGAGCAAGTAAAGATTAGAAGCCATGTCTAATGTCTTTGGGGCATAACTAGAACGGGAAGAAAATAGCAACTGGATGAAGTGCTTGTAAGACAGCAATAGCCAGTGAGCAGAAAAACCTGAAGCAGTTATTTCAAGGAAAAACGTAATCAACAATCAGCTATTAATAGTAAGAATATACTCATGTTTACTGAGCCAGACACACTTGAACTAACATGTTCTAAGTATTTTTGTGGATTATCTCATTTTGTTCTCATGATAACCACATGATATGAGTCATACTATCACTGCTTTATGGGTAGGAAAACTGAGATACAGAGATGCTTAAGTAACTTGATCAAGATCAAACAGTTACCAAGTGGCAGAGCCAAGGTACAAATCCTGGCAGGCACTCTTGCTTCAGGGCCAGTCGCCTTAACCACTATGACATCCTGTCTCTTGTGACAGGTCTGTGGATCAACGACCTGTTCCCTGGAGATTTTCGAAAGTCAGATGGGAAACCTGATAAAAGACACTGTATGTCAGGCTGTTTGCAGAAACTCTCCATCAGATTTTTAAAAATCAGCTTTGACAAAAGCTCTCAACTAGATAGAAAGTTTAAAAGTAGAGAACATATTTCATAAACTTCATATTCCTCATATACCTCTTCTTATGACCTGTGCTTGGTAATATTTCCTATTTGTTGATCAAACACATAAATATGAGAAATGTCCTTCATTTCTTTTTATCCCTAAATGTCTCAATATGTTGAACACTGACTTTTAAGCCATCCAGACAGCAATTTTCTTAGCACAGCTTTGATTGTATGATAGAATACTTATAGTATTCAAAGATAATGTTAACTAATTTGCTGATTTCAGATACACAACTTTTAAAATACTACCAAATGGTATTAAATACGAACTAAATCTAAACCTAAACTCTAGGCAGTGAAATCCCCTTTATTGCTTTTTCAAGATACTGTCATTTTACTTAATCCAAGGATTACAGAACACAAGCTGCAGGGTTCAATAAGACTGTAGAGCTCTTCCTTCTGCATAATGTAGTCTGGTCATTTTCCTTCACTGAATTGCTTATTCAAATGTCCTTAATTCTCATCAAATTGCTTATTCATAAGAATTAGAAAACAAAGATATTTCTAATATATGGTGCCTGAATGAATAAGGGAAAAGTTCAGCACTGGTTCCACTATTCCTTCCCGGGACCTGCTCTTTCCCTAGTGCTTTCCCCATTTATTTGATATCCATTCCTAAACTTTCTGTTCCAAGAGGTTCTAGGCTTTTGGAAACCAAACTGGGAAGACCAGCAGGTCTTCAACTTCCCATTCAGCCATATATCCCTTCTGAAGAATAAGCAAAGGAAACTTTCTCTTGCATGGGAGAAAAGAAAGGGAAATTCCCTGGAAGGAAAAAAAATGGTCACTATTTCAAAAGTAAATGTGTAAGGCACCATGTTTGGCATTTTACATAGATTATTTTAGTTCATCCTCAAACAACATGGACCCAAAAAAAGTCTTTATTTTATTGTTTAATGTTGTAAATGCTATTATTCATCCTCATTTTGAAGAGAAGGAATGTGAAGGCAGATTGGGTTACTTAGTGGGTATGATAAACAAGTTTCTCAGATGACCTTCTGGTCTTCACGCCATCATTCCATATCCTAGTGACTTGATTCTAACAAAGGGGATAGACAAGATGAGTCAAGATTAGACTGTGCCCTCTCTGATGCTTTCCCAATTGTTTGCTCTGATGGAAGCCAACAGTCATACTGTGAGCTGCCCAATGGAGAGGCCCACATCAGTGGCAAGGAACTAATGTCTCCATAATGGGCAGCAAGGACCTGAGGCTGCCAACTGCCATGCGAGGAATCGTGGAAGTGCATCTTCTCCCAGTTGGCTCTGAGATGACTGCAGCCCCAGCGAGCACCTGACTGCAGCCTTGTGAGGAACCCTGAACCCTGGGGCAAGGTTAAGCTGCACTTGAGTCCTGACTCCCAGAAAATGTGAGATAATAAATGTAGTTTTAAGCATTAACCTTAGAGTTATTTGTTATGTGACAAATGACATACATGGTAAATTTAAACTTAAGACAGTCTGGCTCTGGGCATCATGGTTCAGCAGTGTGATCTACTGCTCCCTGGTACTTGGGATCAGCCTCTCAGCCTCTCTCTCAAAGGCCAGCATTTGCAACCAGGCTCAGTGCTCTCCCTCCTGCTTCCCAATGGCCCAGGTAGTGCTGTGATTTCAGAAGAGAGCACAGATCATCTCCTTCTCTTGTACGAAAGGAAGAGTTCCTGTCTGCTCCCTTGTACCACGAGGTCATTATCGATCCCTCCTCTTGAATTATGGCTCAGAAATACCTGCTCTTGTCATCATTTCATTTATTCTCTCTGTGTCTCTACTTTCGGGTTTTTTTTTTAGTGCTTCTATGGTTCTTTTTTGCTTTTCTTTGCTATTAGACACCATTTTTCTTTTCATCTCCACTTTTTCCTGTAAATGATTTTCTCCTGCCTCTGCTTTCATTTACAGAAAAAGCCACTATTTAACTTCTGGAAACTTTAACATTTATCTGGAAAGGACAGCTTTCTGGAAATATCGTCAGGAAAAAAAACACAGGTGGAGGGGGTGGGCAAACCCTCTTGGGCAAACCCTCTTCTTCAGTGGGTTTCTGTTCCTCCCCACATCCCATATCAAAACATCCCCTGTGGCAGTTAAAAGCTGTTGGCCACCCCAATTAAAATGTTTTCATAGAAACTGTCAGAAATAGTTCCAAGAGCACTTTTAAGTTATTACATGTGGGTTACATAAGCACAGGCAGCTTTTTAAAATGTTCAAAATATGATATGAATTGAGTCACACAACAGTCGGTCAAAGCTTTGGCTTTCCAGTGTGACTAACAGGATCATCTGAAAATCAGGCATTCTGGACAAAAACATATCTTAAAGAAAATCAATTAAAGAATATCTTTTGTTCCTGCCAAGAATCTGTACTCCCAGCTTTTCAAAACATTGCTATAATTATTTTGCATTTAGATTAACTCTGTTTTTAAGGATAGCTGTAACAGGACCAATCACATTACAGACTGATAAGGGGAAGAAAAAGTAATTCTTTATTTGATTTAAACTAATCTTACCTTCCTCAAGAGCCCTCCCCTCTGGGTTGTGTGGGGAAACTAAACAAAACAAAATAAAAAACTATTAAGACACTTCTGTAAACCCAAACAGATGGATTTAAACACCCCCCCTTTCTGTGTTTCTCATGATAATTCAAGTGGTATGCTGAGGAGATAGTGCTTCCTAGAGCTCTACAGACATTTAGCACCCTTGCCCGTCCTCACCCCTACCTCCTGTAAAGTGCAAGGAGTAGCTTTCAATAGCACGATGACAACCTTCACTGCCCTTACATAGTTCTAAACACCCCCTTGAAGGTTAGTACTTCCCACTCCCCTAAAAAAAATAAAAGCAACCTAAGTAGGCTCAGGTATTTAGGTAAACCTTCCCTGGTGACTCTGACAGTAAAGAATCTGCCTGCAATGCAGGAGACCAGAGTTTGATCCCTGGGTCAGGAAGATCTCCTGGAGGAGGGCATGGCAACCCATTTCAGTGTTTTGCCTGGAGAATTTCATGGACAGAGGAATCTGGAGGACTACAATCCATGTAGTAGTCGGACATGACTGAGTGACTAAAACTTTTTACTTACTTTTTTAACATGCTAGATCTATCCCTCCCCCACCTCCTCCCCAAGGTGGCATCTGAGCTGTACAGAAAAAGGGATTAGCAAGGATCCTCAGATCAGTACAGTGTTCCCAGGTCCTCTGGTCTCCATGGCAATGGTTATTACTCAGCTGGTTGGCCTTCACTGCTTTTAAAGTCAATAGCTAGTGCCATTCATGAGTTGATCTTGACATGTAAAGTTAACCCTGATAAAGTTAACCCTGACACACAATTAAATGAGAATTATTTTCAAATGTAACACTTCAAGTATGACATACTTGCACAGTTGATTTGCCCAATTATACTCAGGTAAAAAGGAGGAAATACTCTTATTGGGAAAAAAAAAAAAAAAAAAACAAAGTAAGGAGCCTCAGTAAAAATATCTCTTTCTCAATGCTTATGTATCAGTGGGAATCAAATCCCAAAGGCAGAGTTTACTATACTGAAGATTTGAAATAGCTACAGAAGAAAAGGAAACAGTTCTTTCATATATCTACAAAAAATAAAATGTTAAAATAATGCCAAAATATAGTGAATAAATTACTAAATTAATATTTCCCTCAATAATTTATTAAGTCTTCTGAAATACCTCCTATTTTGTTGGGCCTTGGATCAAGTAGTTAGCTTTGATGAAATATGTCTGCTTTTGGACAGAAAAGAGTCCTGGGAATCCTGACTTGGTACACTGGTACAGTCCAAAAGTTTCCTAAGCAATTTTACCTTGGAAGATTGTGCCCAAGACTCTTCTTTGACATACCTGTAGTTCAGACTACATAGTGCAGTGTTTTTCACTGAGATTACATTTTGTTAATGACATAATCACTATCCTGTTTTCTAAAACAGAGTTTCAGGCAAACTTCAGAGAAAAGCAGAAACCTGTTTAATAATGAGACTGAATTGCTGTAGAATTTACTATAGTACCAATAACATCAAAATGAAAGAGAGAAAAATTCTCTATTAGGTATATCATAAGAGTTTAGTCAATGTTTCTCATGAATCTATTATGGATGTGAGGACAATGACAAATTTCCAGGTTTTTCCTTACAATCTCTGAAATTCTTATATGCACTTAACCCAGGGAAGGATGAGACCTCTTCTGATCTGTCAATTCTCCCCAATGCAATACTCACAATGCTGCGCTCAGTTGTGTCCAACTCTGCAACCCCTGGACTGTAGCCCACCAGGCTCCTCTGTCCACGGGGTTTTTTAAGCAAGATTACTGGGATAGGTTGCCATTTCCTCCCCCAGGGGGTCTTCCCGACCCAGGGATCAAACCTGTGTCTCCTGCATCTCCTGTTTTGGTAGGCAGATTCTTTACCACCAAGCCACCAGGGAAGCCCCAATTTTTATAACAGCAGTGAGCTAATTAAGAAATACAGAACACACCAAACAAACTTAACTATTTCTAGTGTTAGTACTTAATGTAGCAGACATAGGATTGCATCTTTAAGATGTTCAGATCCCTCTTCAAGAAAGAACTCGTGGCTACTAGCTATTAACTCCTTCAGGTTTGGCCTCAGCTTTTGAGCTCAGGTCATGCCCTTCTTTGGGTGGCCTCAGCCAATGACCAAGCAAAATGTGCTATAAAGGCCTAGACTTTCACCCAATGCAACACACTTCTAAGAGCTAATCTTCACTTTGGACCTTACTGTTGGGCTTTCAGAGACTTTGTCATATCTGTATTGTGATCTGTGGACTCTTCTGTTCAGTCTTTTTTCCTGCCCTTTCTTTTCACAGGTGTTATTCCCCCAACACACTTTCTATTCTCCTTTCCACTTCTTAGAGGACCCAACTGGCACATTAGTTGCAGGAAGGACCCAAAAAAGCAAGTGGTAGGTTGAGATCTTGAAACCAGAACCCTCACTTCCTGATTGGCAAGAAAAAAAAAAAAAAGAGTCCATTCCAGATGGTATATGGGGAACAATTAATACTTGGCACAATATGGTAGTGTGAGAGCTAAAACTTTTCACTGGTAGAGAGCACTGGAATATAATACTGGATGGGGAGAGTTTGTGGACTTTGGGACATCCTCTTGAAATATAGAATTAAACACTCTCTATTCTGAATGGGTGAAGCAAATGTGCTGCTAGGATGACTCCCAGACAGCTGGAGAAAGTAATGGCTCCTGGTGAGAAAAGGAAATGCCTGACCTGCTGTAGCTGACTCTGGAGAAAAGACATAAAAAACTCAGGGAAGTGGAAATGCTGGAGTGAATATATTATGTGAGGCCAGAAAACCTACCAGAAAATTATTTTGCACTGGAGGACCCAGAGGACACATCATTCCGAAAGGCCAACAGGACTGTGCTCATAAGAGAGACACCAGCACCACAAAGCCATCCGAAGCTGACTTCTATTTACAGTGCAGGGCTGCCGATAGGAGAGCCTTCCATGGAACTTGGTTTATTAGTAGCAGTGACGATAATGGGGCCCTGACGCAATAGAGGATGAGCAACACTTAACCCTCAGAAGCTAGGAAGTCACAATTATAGTGACAAGAATGTAAAGGCAGCAGCCAAGAGGGAATTGTGAATATGGTTAACAGAATATGGTGATACTAGGGGCAAAATATGGGCTTTCCTGGTGACTCAGTGGTAAAGAATCTGGCTGCAATTCAGGATACATGGGTTTGAGATGGCAGGTTCAATTTCTGGGTTGGGAAGATCCCCTAGAGAACGAAATGGCAACCCAGTCCAGTGTTCTTGCCTGGGAAATCCCATGGATAGAGAAGCCTTGTGGGCTACAGTCTGGGGGTCAAAACAGTCAGACACAATTTAGCAACAAAACCACTACCACGAGGGGTAAAATATCTGGGCAGCCAACACAAGTGTTGCTCACATACATGATAAAAAGAAGGAATGGATGAGCAGGAGGCTGAGGGTGGTTGTCCCAATAAACAGTCACACTTTCTAGCCAAGTTCCTGTACCTGTACCAGTTTTCAAACCACTGGCTGAAGACTTAGCTGGGTCTCATGAAGAAGCACCCTGCAATACCCTATCAGGTATATATTGTAGAGACTCCTTTGACCTTTTCTCAAAGGGACTCACTTGCACTTATTTGAATGACTGTACACAGGTAAAGGGAAGTACCCATACATTTTGAGGAGTATTAGATACAGGTGAGAGTTGACACTGATACCTGAAGATTTGAAGTAACATCATGTCTCTTCAATCCCAATTATATACTTTGGAGTAATTTTCACATATTGTTCTTGACCTGTGGAGTAAGAGCTATCATATTTGGGGAAAGTCAAGTATAAGTCTTTGAAACTGCCTCTTCTGCCCAAGAGAGTAAATCTAAAACAATAAATCACAATGCTAGGGTATGGTGGCAATAAAAGATACAGGCAAAATAGCTTCTATCACATCTCCATTTCACTTGACAATCTGGAACCTTCAGAAACCAGATGAACTAGCAGAATAACTGTAGACTACCACAAGTTCAACCAAGTAGCAGCCCCAGTTGCAACTGCCACGCCAAGCACAGTAGTACTGCTAAAGCAGGATAATTAGGTAGACTTCACATGTTATGTGGGCGTCCCTTGTGGCTCAGCTGGTGAAGAATTTGCCTGAAATGCAGGAGACCTGGGTTCGATCTCTGGGTTGGGAAGATCCCCTGGAGAAGGGAAAGGCTACCCACTCCAGTTTTCTGGCCTGGAGAATTCCATGGACTTTATAGTCCATGGGCTCGCACAGAGACACAATTGAGAGACTTTCACTTTCACATGGTGTGTGGCCACTGCTTTGGAGAAGGCTTTCTTTTCTACCTTGATCAAGAAACACAACTAGAAATAACTGTCCATATGAAATTGCTAATTATTAATGTCCACATGAAATAAACTGACAATAGCATGCACTGACAGTCTAGCCCTGTTAGCTCTCCTCTTTCATACACAGTCCAAAGAGATCTAGGTCACCTGGAGATTCTGGATAAGGTCCTTAGGATCCATTATAATAATGAAATCATGCTGCTATAACAGACTGAGTGAGAGGTGGCTAGTGTGCTGGAGGTTTGCGCTATAGAGAGTAGGAAGTGAACCCTATGAAGAATCAAGGCCCTGTCCTTTTAATAGAGGTTTTAAGAGTGCAGTATTCTGGGAAGTGCTAGAACATCCTTTTCAAAGTAAAACACAAACTAACATCTCTTGCATCCCCTACAATAAAGAAGAAAGCACAAGACCTAGGAGGCTGCTTTGGGTTCTGTAAACAATGTACTCCAGACCTCAGACTACATTCCTGGGCCATAATATCTGGTGCAACTTGGCACAAGAAAGGGCTTTGCAGCAGGTATGAGTTCTAGTGCAAGTAGCCTGAATTGGACTAAAGGAACTGGCAGATCCTATGGCATTAGAATTGTCAGTTTCCGAAAAGATGCAGTATGAAGTTTATAGGAACCTTGGTAGGAAAATCATGGTTCAGGTTTCTGGGGTTCTGGATCAAGGTTGTACAACTTTTGAAAAATAGGTCCTGGGATGCTATGCTAAAGAGGGAGTACTTGACCATGACACTTGCACTGTGCTTAGTCACTCAGTCGTGTTCAGCTTTTTGCAACCCTTGCATCTCCTGTTGTCTCCTGCATTGCAGGCAGATTCTTTACCCACTGGGCCATTGGGGAACCTCACTGAGATACTTCGTGGTACAAAATGAAATATATCTTGCTGAACATACTATGTCATAAATTCTGGAGACCCAGTCACAATTCATCATCAGATGAAAGTATTATATTTGGTGTAGGAGGGTGCCTGTGACCATGATTTCACTGGTTGCACCACATGCTGCATGTCCCAGAAGCTGGTGGCCTAATAAAGCATTGGAATGGCCTGCTGAGAGTGAAGTTCAAGCAGCTGCTAAGAGACCATACTCTGGAAAGATGAGATACTGTCCCCCAGGAAGCAGTAGACCTTGACATGGCTCAGGGTCCCAAAAAGAAACAATACATGGGGCCAGAAAGCAATGGATTAAACCAGGAAGAGCCCCATTTATCATCTTCCCAATTATCCACTAGTGGACATAGTGTTTCCCACTTCTGTAGTTCTAAATTTGTGGAATTAGAAGTCCTAGTCACCAAAGGTGGCATCTTCCTGCTAGGGGACAGAGCAAAGGTCCCACTGAACTAAGCTTCATCTGCTGCCTGGAAACTTTGGCCTTTTTGAGTTCAGGGACAAGTAGGCAGGAAGAAGAGTCAACACCCTGGCAGAAGAAGCTAATTCTGATCAACAGGAGTAAGTAGGCCTCAATGGGGGCAAGTAAGAATATGTCTGGTTACTAAGGTGATCCACTTGGGAACCTCTTCTTTACCCAAAAGTGACTGTAAATGGACAAGTACAACAACGTCTGCCTGAGAAAGGGATTGTTACCTGAGACTCAAGTTTCTCAGCACTTAAGGTTTTCACATTACCAATTTAATTATTGAGACCAGCAGAGGTGGTAGATAAAAGAGAGGAAAATTTAGAATAAATAGTGGAGAAGAGAATTAAGTAATGAGTTCAGTTGTGGCTCCTGCACAGACCAACTGCAAAGATGGGAACTGCAGTTTGTCCCACAAACTTCTGTCTTTGAAGTTTCTGTTCAGGAAGAAAACAGTTCTGTGAATGTGTATGGAGAGTGAATCTCATGCAAGGGGTAGACTGTGACAAATGCAGAAATGTGCTGCTCAGATATCTCTTCAATAAAAGGCCTTTTGCCTGTTTACAAGAGTGTGGTTAGGTGACAGCCTCAGATTTTGAGTTGAGGTCACAGGCTTCTTGGGGAGACTCCAGCCAAAGACTAAGCAAGACTGTGCTGCAAAGGCCTTGCCATTTTTATTCCAAGGAGGGACTCTTCATCTTGGCTCTGAGTTACCTCTATCCCAACTATTGATAGTTTTCTCTGTTTACCTTTTTTTTTTTTTTTACATTCTTAATTCTATCACTGCTTGCTTCCTTGAGGACACAAATGACAAACCTAATCTTTCCCAACTCCATCCAGCTCCCCTTGGTTCTTTCCTGTTTCGATCAATAATTGTAGGGGTGGTATTGTGCTTTTTTCAGACATGGATACAGATGTTTACCAGATTCATCTCCTATGCCACATATAAGTAGAACTGAAATCTATCCACTTAAATAGTTTAAGACATCAAAATGTACCTTAAACTATGCCAAATATCTTAAATATAAAAAAGAATAGATAATACTATTATATAGTAGGAATTATCACAAATGCCTCAAAGGTATCAATTAATACAATCCTTAAAACTATTCTAGGGGGTGGGGGCTATTATCATTCCAATCTAACTGATCAGGAAGTGGGCATACAGTGCAAAGTAACCTGCCTAAGGGCAATAGTCCATGAGTATATCAACTGATTCATGATTTAAACATAAGCTGTTCTGTTCCCATGTCTTCATCCATAATCATTTGACTTCTCTACTTCTAGAAAGGTTTGAGGAGAACTCTAAAATTATAATACTTCAGTCTTGGAGAAACCAGGCCTGGCTTATACACAGTTGAGGAACTTACAGATACAGTTGTTTTAGGAAAGGTAAGTTTCCAAAAAAATAATGCAAAAAAGCAAAATGGCTGTCTGAGAAGTCCTTACAAATAACTGTGAAAACAAGAGAAGCGAAAAGCAAAGGAGAAAAGGAAAGATATTCCCATCTGAATGCAGAGTTCCAAAGAATAGCAAGGAGAGATAAGAAAGCCTTCCTCAGTGATCAGTGCAAAGAAATAGAGGAAAACAATAGAATGGGAAAGAGTAGAGATCTCTTCAAGAAAATTAGAAATACCAAGGGAACATTTCATGCAAAGATGGGCTCAGTAAAGGACAGAAATGGTATGGACCTAACAGAAGCAGAAGATATTAGGAAGACGTGACAAGATTACACAGAAGAACTGTACAAAAAAGATCTTCATGACCCAGATAATCATGATAGTGTGATCACTCACCTAGAACCAGATATCTGGTAATATGAAGTTTACTCAAACTCACGTCCATTGAGTCGGTGATGCCGTCCAACCATCTCATCCTCTGCCATCCCCTTCTCCTCCCACCTTCAATCTTTCCCAACAATAGGGTCTTTTCAAATGAGTCAGTTCTTCACATCAGGTGGCCAGAGTATTGGAGTTGGAGATGGACAGGGAGGCCTACCGTTCTGCAGTCCAGGGGTAGAAAAGGGTCTGACAGGACTGAGTGACTGAACTGAACTGAAGTTTCCAAAATAGTAACAAATAGTTTAATATTTATGTTCTGTAACTTTTGAAAAGCAATGATTAAGAAAATGCTTCTACTGATTACCTCAGACTTCTATTTCCAAGTCAGTCAGAAAGTTTTCTCCTGTGTCTCGCCAGCTGGTTGGTACCTTTACCTAAAATGGAGGCATCATCTTATCTACAGAATTAGTTTCTCCTCATTACTTCACTCTGGGGTCCGATATTTTCCTATTCACTTGGGTTTGCAATCTTGGAACCTGGTAGGCACTTAACACTTGTTACAGTTCGTAACATTTTTGTTTTGGTTCTTGGTTTGACGATTGTAAAAAGTCTAAAAAGGTGTCTGGTTTCCTTAAGATTTTCACAGAAATGTGGCTACACTAAGGTCTCCTTTTTTTGTCAACTGCAGAGAAATAAGTTTACAGTAAATTTTTAAAAATCTTAAGACAGAAATAGGTTACCGGTGAGCTTCCAGAGCAAACTCTACGATCCTTATCCAGAAGAACTATCATTCCCGTCGTGCATTGCTGCCTTCTCAGCCTACAACTGGGCACGTCATTTCCGCCCGCATTGGCGGAGGGTTCTGGATTTTGTAGTTTGTGTCTCTTTTGTCGCCGTCTTGGGAAGGGAAAAGTGTGGCCGGATCGACGGCTCTGAATCTGGTCTTATAAAACAATGTTTAAAATAAGTTAATAAAATAACGTATCAGAGTCAGTTTACGTCAGGTTTTTATGTATTTCACGTTCCGCCTTCCTCTCACTGCGGGGCCGGGGAAGAGGAAGTGACGTGCTTCCGGTGTGATGGCGGCGCAGTGGAGCTCCAGGTAATTACCGAAGTCCGTAGACTCGCTGCAGGCAGCGAGTTGGAGTTGGGGTTGCAGGTTGCCAGGCCGGGTGGGAAATGAAGGGGCCCCAGGAGGAGGTGGGGGCTCGCTGGTGTGGCCGTGGGCGCCTTTCGGTTTCGCTTGGGTCTCCCGCCGCGCGGTGGCCCGCGAGGTTGGATTGTGAGCGTCGGTCGGGCCGAAGAGCCCCAGTGAGTGGGATGGGGAGTGCGCAGTGGGATGGAGAGTGCCTGCGCGGACCGACTAGCTTCCTCGGGAGGTTCCTGGAGCTGTCTCTCCGCGGTGGCTTTTATGGTGGAATCCAGCACCAGCGCGGGTACCCTTTCCTTTCGTGTGAGGTGTGTTTTGGGCGCGGATCACTTGGAGCCTCTCGAGTCCTTGGTTCGGGGCCCAAGGACCCTTTCTTAGTGCCTGGGCCCCGAACCACAGGTGTGAGATTAATGAACCGTGGTTTATTAAAAAGCTGTGGAAGTTCTCTCATTCCTCTTTCCGGCGAAGTATTTTTGTGACTGCTTCAAAATTTCATAGTCGTTTCTTTTTCATCATTTACCACGTAGTTCTGAGGACCGTTCATTTATTATTATGTGTGTTCTTCTCTGTTATCCTTTGTCTTTTCGTAACTTGTGTTTCAGTCGTTCCGTCGTGTCCTACTCTTTGCCCCCGGATGGACTGCAGCACGCCAGGCTTCCCTGCCCTTCACCATCTCCCGGAGTTTGTTCAGACTGGTGTCCATTGAGTCAGTGATGCCATCCAATCATCTCGTCCTCTGTCGTTCCCTTCTCCTCCTGATTTCAATCTTTACCAGCATTAGGGTCTTTTACATTGAGTCGTCTCTTCACATTAGGTGGCCAAAATATTAGAGTTTCTGCTTCAAGGTCAGTCCTTTCAATGAATATTCAGGACTGGTTTCCTTTAGGATGGATTGATTGGATCTCTTTGCTGTCCAAGGGACTCTCAAAAGTCGTCTCCAACACCACACTTCGGAAACATCAATTCTTTGGCGCTCAGCTTTCCTAATGGCCCCTAATATCCATACATAACTGCTGGAAAAACCGTATCTTTGACTAGACTGACCTTTGTCTCCAAAGTAATGTCTCTGCTTTTTAATATGCTGTCTAGGTTTTTCATAGCTTTTTTCCCAAGAAGCAAGTGTCTTTTAATTTCATGGCTGCAATCACGATCTGCAGTGATTTTGGAGCCCCCCAAAATAAAATGTGTCACTGGTTCCTTTGTTCCATCATCTATTTGTCATGAAGTGATGGGACTGGATGCCATGATGTGTTTTTTGAATGTTGAGTTTTAAGCCAACTTTTTCACTCTCCTCTTTCACTTTCATCAAGAGGCTCTTTAGTTCTTCACTTTTGCCATAAGGGTGGTGTCATCTGCATATCTGAGGTTATTGATATTTCTCCCAGCAGTCTTGATTTCAGCTTGTGTTTCATCCAGCCCTGCATTTAGCATGATGTACTCTGTGTATAAGTTAAATAAGCAGAGTGACAATATATAGCCTTGAGATACTCCTTTCCCAATTTGGAACCAGTCTGTTGTTCCATGTCTGGTTCTAACTTGCTTCTTGACCTGCCTACAGACTACTCAGGAGGCAGGTAACGTGGTCTGGTATTCCCACCTCTTGAAGAATTTTCCAGTCTGTTGTAATCCACACTGTCAAAAGCTTTGGCGTCGTCAGTAAAGCAGAAGTAGATGTTTTTCTGGAACGCTCTTGCTTTTTCTATGATCCAGCAATTTGATCTCTGGTTCCTCTACCTTTTCTAAATCCAGATTGAACATCTGGAAGTTCTCACTTCATGTACTGTTGAAGCCTGGCTTAGAGGATTTTGAGCATTACTTTGCTATCATGTGAGATGAGTGCAGTTGTGCGGTAGTTTGAGCATTCTTTGGGATTGGAATGAAAACTGACCTTTTCCAGTCCTGTGGCCACTGCTGAGTTTTCCAAATTTGTTGGCATACTGAATGCAGCATTTTAACAGCATCATATTTTAGGACTTGAAATAGCTCAGCCGGAATTCCATCACCTCCACTAGCTTTGTTTGTAGTGATGCTTCCTAAGGCCCACTTAACTTCACATTTCAGGATGTCTGGCTCTAAGTGGGTGATCACACCATCATCAAGTTAGGTGTATAGGTGTATCCCTAACTTGATGTATGTCACTGCTAGCCTACAGCTAGTTTAAGAAAGAAGTGGATTTTGCTAATATAGCTGATCCCACTAGTGACTTTGAGGGCTTCCTTGTTGCTTTTCTCTGCTTCTCTGTTTAAACCTGAGAATCCTAGCATGGGAGGGTAATGGAATAAAAAGGCCTCTTGGCCTATTAGTTTTAGCAAACCTCCAGACTTTAATAAGCCTGTAACCTAAATATTTTATCTCAGTATATTCATTTCTCAAGTGGACATTGAGAGACATTTCAAGGCCTACAAGGAAGTTTGTATTTTCAAAGCCTTTTCTTCAAGAGTAATATACCAGGGGAGGAAGCAGTGATTAAAGCAAACCTTTGCTATTTGTAGTTAAGCTAAATCTTTTCCCATTGAACAGATACCAAAAAAATGGTGTGGGCTGCCTTGCCCGGGGGACCTAAGGGTCCCTTGATTATGAAATAGGTTGGCTAATGGGAGGGTGAGACCCAGTGGAGGTTCATCTTTAATTTGACTTTGAGCTTAACTCATAAATGGATCAGACTAGAGTTCGGTACTTTCACCTTGAAAGCTACCCTGTGAGTCCTTTCCTGAATTAGTTTATCAGGACAGGTTTATTCTAGCCCTGATGACAGGAGTCTCTGGTCTAGAATATAGTGCTGTATTTAGGGGCTACTTTATAAACTTCTCTGTGGAGGCCTCAAATTTTATTTAAAATTTAGATTATGATTTACTAAGTGCCTCTTTCATTTAATCATCAGCAAGCCTACCTTCAAAGCTGTGCTGTGAGAGTTGAGAGAACATATCTGGCCCTTATACTTACGTACAGCAAGCTGATGAACGCATTTTGGGGAGGGGGGCACAAAGTGGTATGAATGAAGGCATGCAACGTTTTCAGCAGTTAGACCTGTTTTAGTAAGTTGAAGTAACTACACCTTGAGGGTCAGATTTCCTCTTGGATTGGAACTGGTAGGAAAGGAACTGATACTTTTTTCATCTCATAGGGAGGTATATTAAAGCTACTCTCCAGGTTAACCGAGGGAGGGTGGTGGTGAAGACAGGGATGGTTTTGCTCCTTATGGTACTGTCTTGATACAGTTGATGGCAACAGCTTGGCCATTCCTAGAAGCAGGGGTTGATACGTGGGATGAGACTGTTGTGGTATTCCATGGTAAAGAAGTTGTCAGATATCATTATAGGGAGTTCTTCCTAGGAAGAATTAGGAGCAAGCATCAAAAGCTTACACACCTCCTTTTATATTTGATTTTAGAATTGGAACCTATGAAGTAGCAGGCACTGTTATACAGTGGATATATAGCAGTGACCAAGAACTTCAAGGATCCAGTGTTCTACAAGGTCTTTCGTGCCTCTGAGTCCTTATACATGCTATCTCATTGCCTGAATGACTTACTTGTCCTTCAAAATCCAGCTTCTAGACCGATTTCTTTCTGTGTTCCCCAGACCCACTACTTGCCCTTCCACTTTTCTAATAGTATTGTGTTTATAACATTGCTGTAGCACTTAGATTTCTCTGCTCTGCCTGATAATAGGCACTCTTTTCTCAGACCTCAGTGTCTTGTTCACAGCTTAACATACATCTCCCCTCACAAGATACACACACTGCCTTTGACCCTCTATTCTTAATTTGCTTCCAAAGAATTGGGGGTAAAGTAAAAAGAAAAAGACCATGACCATCCTGCTTTTTCTCAACCTTTAAACCTTTCTCTTAAGTGCTTTTCTGAACCACTTTTTAATATAAATATCAGTTCTTTTCATTCTATTTTCCTGTTTCTCCCATACAAAATTTTTCAGTTATAAAAAATCTCACAAAGGAGACTTTCCTCACAAATGCAAGCTTTAAAGACAAAACGAAAAAGGGACTGTTCAGTGGGTGGTTAGATGCGCCGGAGCTGTTTCTTTGCCACAAGTGGTGAGGGTTATGTAGGTTTTAAATGTAAGGTTTTTTGTCTTTTCTTTGTTACCATGACAATGGGTATAAATTTAACTTAATCACAGATCAGTAAAACCCATACTGACAATATTTATTCAGTGAATCAGGTGCTGGGATTAATGAGGAAAGTTGAGTTCTGCTGCTGGCCTCTTGAGCTGTGTGAACCAAGTGAAGTGTGGGGTAACGAGAAGGCAAGATGAGGTGGGCTTCAGAGGGTCTGAGTACAGGTGATTAAAGGCATAGCAGCAGTGGAGATGTCCCTTGTGTGTGTGTGCTTAGTCGTGTCTGACACTTGGTGACCCCCTGGACTGTAGCCCTCCAGGCTTTTCTGTCCGTGGAATTTTCCAGGTAAGAATACTGCAGTGGGGTTGCCATTTCCTGCTCTAGGAGTATCTTCTTGACCCCGGGGTCAAACTCACATCTCTTGCATCGCCTGTATTGGCAGGCGGATTCCTTACCACTGCACCACCTGGGAAGCCCCAGAGATATCCCTTAAGATTTATTTTTATTCAGTTAACGAGAAGAACTGCTACTAAAGAACTCTTTTCTATTAAAGACTGAAATAAGGAGACTGATGGTAGATAGAGTAGGCATTGAGACAAAATTTTCATTTTAAAAACTTAGAAGGAAATTTGAAAGTGTGAAATAATAGTTATATTGTAGTGGAATGTGCTTTTAATTTAAGGCCTGGATTTCTCTCGGGGCAGCATTACAGGTATTTAAAGAATCCGTTTGCTCTGTGTAGGTAGAATGCAGTGGAGCCCTACAGGTGTGTAGTATGTTTTTTAGAGGTAAGTTGGGAAAGTCCTTATATTCTGGAGATAAAGAAGACCTGTGAGAAATCTCATTAGAGAGGTCAAAACTATTTTGCCTTCTTCTAAAATGAAACCAGGGATTATCTTATAGGATCTTCCCTAAATGGAGCCTTCCCCCTACTTTTCTCCTATATACAATGGCAGAGAGAATGGGGGGAAATGGGCAGATTTGATTCTGTCTCCTGTTAACTGAGAAGATAGGATCAGTTAGATTTGATGACTGACTGGGAATGAGGAAATTGTCACTTGCCTAGTTTTACAGGTAATATTTTAGAGGAAGTGCTGGTTTGAGGAGAGGAGGAAATGAGTTCCAATTTGGACTTCTGTAGTTCAGCGGGCTTTTGGTGCATCCACACGGAGGTTTCTATAGGCATTCGGAGATAAAGGCTTGGAACACTGTAGAAAAGATTGGATGAAGTAAAATCGTTCTTATGAGTATTAGCCTAGGATGTGGAAGTGGAGATGGTCTTCCGGAGAGAATGTGGAGAAAGAAAAGATAAGGACTATTCATTTGTTCATTTACCAGGTATTGAGAGACTTCTGGGATTATAATAGTGAACAAAACAGACAAAACTGCCTGAGCAAAGATTAAACGCTATGGAATGGTAAACTGTTAGAGGGGTGGACAGAGGAAGAGACAGAAGCAAAACCAGATGAACTTGGTATCTGTGATAGAAGTTGAGAAATGAGAACTTCAAGAAGGTGGTTAGCAGTACCAAATACTGTACAGTGTCATAAAAGAAGGAAGTGGCCCCTGGATTTAGCAACAAGAAAGTCATTATTTAACCTTGGTAAGTACTGTGGAATCCTAAGAGTGGAAACCAAATTGTGGTAAGAGGGGTTAACAAAGGTCCATCTAGTCAAGGCTATGGTTTTTCCAGTGGTCATTATGGATGTGAGAGTTGGACTGTGAAGAAAAATGAGCGCCGAAAAATTGATGCTTTTGAACTGTGGTGTTGGAGAAGACTCTTGAGAGTCCCTTGGACTGCAAGGAGATCTAACCAGTCCATCCTAAAGGAGATCAGCCCTGGGTGTTCATTGGAAGGACTGATGCTGAAGCTGAAACTCCAATACTTTGGCCACCTCATGTGAAGAGTTGACTCATTTGAAAAGACCCTGATACTGGGAAAGATTGAGGGCAGGAGAAGAAGGGGATGACAGAGGATGAGATGGCCGGATGGCATCACCGACTCGATGGACATGAGTTTGAGTAAATTCCGGGAGTTGGTGATGGACAGGGAGGCCTGGCGTGCTGCGATTCATGGAGTCGCAGAGTCGGACGCGACTGAGTGACTGAACTGAACTGAACTGAAGAGTTGGAGGCACTTCATGTGAACTTATCTACCAGAAAAAGCTTGGTTGTGTAGAGAAAGAGAATGGAATTAGAGAGGGGGCAAGATAAAGGGAATTTGCCCCATAAATGTCATAATTTATATTCAAATGAATCAGTAAATAAGTTCAACATGTAGAATTTTTCTTGAAAACTAACTTATTTGGAAATCAATACTGTAAATCCAGAAGTAGCTGATAGAGATTTTGAAACAAAAATCAACAACTTGCTGCTCTCATAGAGCCTGCATTCTAGGGAAAAGGCTGGATCTTCCCATGTACCAAAAAAGACTTTTTTAAAAAGTTTAGGTAGCATATTAATATGATGATTATCATTTTAATTTCTTTGGTAACTTAACACAGACTAATATGGATTGGCTTCATGATGTGGGAAGTGAATGGGGGTTAACACTCTCTCAATTTATAATGAGTGATTTTTGGTATGAATGTTAGTCTTGGAAAAGGAAATGGCAGTCCACTCCAGTATTTTTGCCCGGAGAATTCCATGGACAGAGGAGCCTGGGGGGCCACATTCCATGGGGTCACAAAGAGTCAGGCACCACCGAAGCAACTTAACACACACACATTGGTGTCACTGAGTTCTTAAAAAATGACAAGAACTTTGAGATTTTGTCTTTTTTTTTTTTTACTCATCTGAGTCTCACTGTCATAAGAAGTCCCCAAGTTGGTGCTGTCTTCCCTACATAGAGTTAAAGACCAGTCAGAAGTGTTTATGCTGTTTATTCCTCATCGCTTAAAAACCCAAACAATGTCTAATACTATCTGCACAGCTTCTAACCCTGTTACTTCTACGTGGTAACCTTTAGTCACTCAAATGGTTATGCATCAAAGCACACACCTGGTGTACTGTAGTGTATCAGAGAGCAAACAGGGAGGACAGATCTGCATTTCTGTGTTTGTATTGGTAATTCTGATTTGACATTCAGAATTTGTTCAGATTTTACAGAGGGAATACAGTGCAGATATATTTATTAAGTAATCCCCCTTTTGGGGTCCCAGGGCAACATCATCTAGTCCAATACATGTAATATTTCTATAGTACATCATGTGAAGAGTCACATAAAGTTTTGAGTTAGTGCATGTCAAGTTTTGCTGCCAAATGAGTTTACCAAAAATCTGTGTTTTTAAGACATTTCGGATTTCAGAATTGCACATAAGGGATTGTCACTCTTGTGACTTTTCTTGAAAAGTTTTGGCCCTTTTATTTTCTTGATTTTGTGAACCTGTGCTGAAATCAAATTACAGTATCAAATTTTTTCTTACGTGGCATATCATGGGGCAAATTTCTTGCTAATATGTATGTTTTCAAAAAAATAGCAAGAAAAAATAAGGAAGCAGTTTTCTTAAACAATGTTTCTTTTTCCTCTAGTACAAATAGGGAAAGGCCATGGCAATCTTGTCATTAATGCTTAAGAACTGTGGCCAATCTGTTATTCCTATCTGTTCCCTGAAAAGGAAAGTCACTATTTGGAAGGGTCATCGGTTTGTGTCCTATTTGGAAATTTTTCAAAGGATTCCATCAACACCACCTTTCTATTACATTTTTGTGTTAAGAACAGATTTGAACTAGCTTTTAATTTGAATGCTATTTACTATTACATTTTCTTATTTTGTTTTTTGTTTTAAACTCTGTTATAATGTTTGGAGTTTGCCGTGCTTACTGTTACTATGTAGAATGCAGAAGAGCAAACTAAAGGAAATCGACTTCTTTAACTTTCTTTTAAAAATTTTATGATAGTATATTTCCATAAGTTCCTCTAACATGGGTTGAAGATACCTAAGGGACAGTGGTAAATGTTTTATTTTGAAATAATTGAGAGAGTAGTGCATTAATTAGTTGAATATTTTCCTGTTTCTTGAAGTTTTGAGATAATTGCAGAGTATATAATTTTATAGTTTCCAGTTACTAGTCTAAAGCAGTCTTCTTAAAAATCTTATTAAGTATTTTGTTTTCTGATGCTTGCTGAAACAACATCTTCTTATTATGAAATATTCTTCTTGCTCAGGAGAGTAGGTGTGGTTTTGCTGAGTGACTGACTTGTGACAAGGAGAGAAAAATTTAATAATTCATCATGAAATGCACACAGTGATGCTAAGAAGAGCAGTGAGAGCTATAAACTCTAGATAAATTACTCTCGTTGCAGGAATTTCCAATTAGTCTATGTATCAAGCATGCACATATTGAACTCAGAATTTCCCTGTAGGCATATTCTGTATAAATCTGGACGATGATAGTACTTTATGCATTTTTTGTTAGAACTGGGATAGCAGTCTACAGTATTATCAATTTCACTCTTGTGTTTTGGGACATAGAAATGTAACAGATTGTACTTGATTGCCAGAAAAGTATTTGGTGATGACGGTTGAAGGGTAGAAAGGTGAAAGATGACACTGATCAGCAAGAAAACTCAGTAAACTTAAATGGATGAGATAATTTGAAATTAAAGGCATTAAAAATTGCCATGTGTGTGTGAGTGTAGGATGAGAAGAGAAACCAGGTTTTGTGTATGTGTTTATGTGTGTAGGATGAGAAGAGAAACCAGGTTTTAGACCCAAGAGGGATCATCAAGAAAAATACTAGATATTGCACAATAGTCAAGTGATTTATTTGCTCATATTGTACCTGGTCACAGTGAATTCTTGGTATGCAAATTAAATAAAGGAATCCTTAGCATTATTATTCATGTTTAAAAAAAGTAGGGCCTCATTATATTAACATCAAAACCTTTACTATCTGGAACTTTTAATGGATCAGTTTAGGAAAATTTTATGCATAGTATATATAGATTATATCTTTTTACATTTTATAATTTACCAGTTTGGCATCAGCTTACTAATGTTGGTATTTTCCTTGGGATGCAGTATCAGATGGTTTGGCATCAGATAAACTTTCTTGAATTTTAGCTCTGTCACGTACTAGCAGTGATTTATTTGTACACATCGCTTCAACTGTCTGTACCTCAGTTTTCCCATTGAAAAATAAGGCTTAAAAAAGTCACAAAAGCAGGGTAACAATGAAGGTTGAATAAGAATATAGAAATGAAGTGCCTGGTATAGTGTCTTTGTGACTATAACAATTTATTATTTATTTGTTTTTGTTGTTATTATTATCTGACTAAATGTTTGTGACTCCTGACACAGGAAATGTAATTAGTTCATCTCAGATATCTCAGAAACATCATTGTAATGTGCTGTAGAATTGTTAGTGTAGATGGCAAATTAGTGTGTTGTGGAGCTGCTATATACATTGGCATTCTTCCCTTTGGCTGGTTTCGAACAGCATTGGGCAAACTGTGTTCACCGTTGTATCATTCCTGTCAGCCACGGGTCACTAACCATCACATTATTTTAAAATGACTTACCTCATTGGAAAACATGTTTTACGGTTGAGAAAAATGCTTTTTGAATGCTTATAAATTGTTGGTACTAGAGCTTAGACTATCTCCTTTATTATCAATTTGGGCACACTATATATAAAGCCTATATAGGTATATAGTATACACTATATAGGTATGTAGGTAAAGGCTGATTTTGAAATACATCTTATTTTAGGTACATGTTAAGGTAAGTTCTCTTGGGTTGAAAATATGTTTATCTGTATGGATTTAAGTATTTCTGAAAGTCCAGATCCCACCCTGTTCACATTCTTCTACCCAGAAACCCAGATGTGCATATAGTACTTTTCAGCAAGTTCATAGTATTACTGGACTAGAAAGTGTCCTCTTCCATTATTTTGTCCCCCATTAAGAGAAGAGACGTCCAGTCTGCCTCCTTTATTTGGAAGAAAGACTGCATAGAAGATATTAGTTAACTGAGTTAGTGCTCATTTCAAGTTAGCATGGATCCTACTATATAAACATACCCCATTATAGAGTAGGGCAAATTGTTCAACTTTGGATCTAAACACAGTCCACATATTACATGTGTTAAGTCTGTTAAGCCTCTTTTAACAGTTGTACCACCCATTTCTTTCTTTTTTTGTCCTCCATGTCATCGAATTGTTGAAGAAAGTGCTTCATTTGTCTTGTATGTTAAAGTCCATCAATAAAAAATCCCCAGTGATGCACTTAGTGCTCGTCAGATATCTGGTCTAGGCAGGCATTTGTAGACAAGAGAGAACTTGTAAACTAAAGAGCCATCTTATTCTCTGTTGTCCCCTTCTCCTCCCACCTTCAATCTTTCCCAACATCAGGGTCTTTTCAAATGAGTCAGTTCTTCACACCAGGTGGCCAAAGTATTGGAGTTTCAGCTTCAACATCAGTTCTTCCAGTGAACACTAAGGACTGGTTGGATCTCCTTGCAGTCCAAGGGACTCTCAAGTCTTCTCCAACACCACAGTTCAAAAGTATCAATTCTTTGGTGCTCAGCTTTCTTTACAGTCCGACTCTCACATCCATACATGACTACTGGAAAAACCATAGCCTTGACTAGATGGACCTTTGTTGGCAAAGTAGTATCTCTGCTTTTTAATATGCTGTCTAGGTTGGTCATACCTTTTCTTTCCAGGAGCAAGCGTCTTTTAATTTCATGGCTGCAATCACCATCTGCAGTGATTTTGGAGCCCAGAAAAATAAAGTCAGCCACTGTTTCCACTGTTTCCCCATCTATTTGCCATGAAATGGTGGGACCCAATACCATGATCTTAGTTTTCTGAATGTTCAGTTTTAAGCCAACTTCTTCACTCTCCTCTTTCACTTTCATCAAGAGACTCTTTAGTTTTTTTTCACTTTCTGCCATAAGGGTGGTGTCATCTGCATATCTGAGGTTATTGGTATTTCTCCTGGCAATCTTGATTCCAGCTTTTGCTTCCTCCAGCCCAGCATTTCTCATGATGTACTCTGCATATAAGTTAAATAAGCAGGGTGACAATATACAGCCTTGACGGACTCCTTTTCCTATTTGGAACCAGTCTGTTGTTCCATGTTCAGTTCTGACTGTTGCTTCCTGACCTGCATACAGATTTCTCAAGAGGCAGGTCAGGTGGTCTGGTATTCCCATCTCTTTAAGAATTTTCCAGTGTTGTGATCCACACAGTCAAAGGCTTTGGCATAGTCAATAAAGCAGAAATAGATGTTTCTCTGGAATTCTCTTGCTTTTTTGATGATCTAGCAGATGTTGGCAATTTGACCTCTGGTTCCTCTACCTTTTCTAAAACCAGCTTGAACATCTGGAAGTTCCTGGTTCACGTATTATTGAAGCCTGGCTTGGACAAATTTGAATATCGTATCTGGCGATTGTCAAAACAAGGATTCAGAATGCCCTGACTAAAAGCCTCCAGTGTCTGCTAATCATTTAGAATTGTGTTGTTTAGTATGGTAACCAGTAGCCACATGTGGTTATTCATGTTTAAATATAAATGTAATTAAAATCATATAAAATTAATTTTCTCATTTCCACTAGGTATATTTGAAGTTCTCAATAGCCGCATGTGGCCAGTGACTATTGTATTGGTATAGTGGCTACTGACAGTTCAGAAAAAGAACCTGTCCATCAGTGCAGAAAATCTTTTTGTACAGTGCTGATCTAGAAGTGTCCGCTAGCAGAGAGCAGAAAAAAAATAAGAGGATCAAGGACAAAAATAATGCAAATGAGTCTATGGCAGTTACTGGCGTCTAGCATCTGTTGAAGGAGGGCTTTGTTCTGTCTTCTGTGTTTTCTCCTTCTGGATCAGAAAAGTCCTGAAAATGAGTCACAGTGATTGATGGCAGCAGTATCCACCAGCATATTCCCTGCAAAACGTAATGAGTACCAGGCAGAGTCTTTTACTTAGATTAGATTCTTTTGAGGTTCATTTTGGACAGTTCATTTCTTTAGCCTAGTTCATAGAGGGAGTCTTGGTGAATGTAATTTGTGGTTACAGTTAATTTGTGGTGGTGGCAGGGTATGTTTGTGCGTGCGTGCTCAGTCGTACCCCGTGGACTGTCGTCCTCCAGGCTCCCCTGTCCATGGAGTTTTCCAGGCAAGAATACTGGAGTGGGTTGCCATTTCCTACTCCAGGGGATCTTCCTGACCTAGCGATCGAACTCACGTCTCTAGTGTCTCCCACATTGGCAGGCAGATTCTTTACCACTGTGCCACCGGGGAAACCCCAATTAATTTGTATAACAACTTTATTAAAATAGAAGAGAATGGAATCCTCTATTGAGGTATCGTATAGATCATCCCAGGAGTAAGGACACACGATGAATAGTAAGGACATTAACAGTTCTCTAGGCTTTTAATTTTTACATAAAGTATGTTCCATATCTCACAGTTAATAAGCATATTTAAGCCTACGGGCAAGAAAATTTTTACTGTTTATTCCAGTGTACATATATGCATTTTTTAACTTGAGAAGTACATAATCATTGAAACAATTACTGTTATCAGATACATATCTAGTTTACATAGGAAGACTGAATTCTGATGCAGGTTTTTTCCTTTTCTTGCCCTCTCTCAATTTTTCATGTTTTATTTTCATTTTAAAGATAATAAAAGTGTTTCATGAACATATTTTGTCATCTGGATGACTCCAGTTCAGTGCTTAAATTTGTGTTTGTGATCATGTTATAACAGATGCGTGCATGCTAAAGTCCTTTCAGTCGTGTCCGACTCTTTGCGACCCTGTGGACTGCAGCCTGTCAGGCTCCTCTGTCCGTGGGATTCTACAGGCAAGAATACTGGAGTGGGTTGCCATGCCCTTCTCTAGTTGATCTTCCTGACCCATGGATCGGACCCCCCATCTCTTATATCTCCTGGATTGGCAGCAAGTTCTTAACCAAAAGCACCACTGGGAAGCCCGTTATGGTGGATACTGTTACTTTAATTATCACGGCTGATGTCCTAAGCTCCAAAAAGCCTGTGCGCTGGCCGCCAGTGCATTATGAGTGAGAGTTTTCTCCCTATGAATGGTGCCCAGATTTCTCAGATGTAAAAAGCACTGATACTGATTTTTGCTTTTTACATACATGTATGTGCTTTTTACCAGTTAGTTAAGGATTAATATTTGAATTTATGTTTCCCTTTTGAAATGATTTATGTCTTAAGTTCTTCACTACAAAGTAGGTAAGCTGTGGAGTCCTGTCCTTGACTCATGATTTCAGACAAATTGATAACCAGTTTCTCGTTCAGAATTGGAAGGCTGAGAAATCTTGAGGAAGAGTTGGATATTGGAATTACCTTGGGGATGCCTTCGTAAAATCAGTGTGCCTAGGTATTCCCCTCCGCCCCCCGCCACCCCTGTATACGGATCTTCTTCTAAGTAAGTCAGGTGGGCCCTAATATATGTACAAGTAATTCTCCAGCCGTGCAGATTTTCATATTCCACTTTTTTTTTTTTAACATAGTGACTTCAGGATCTTGTTTTATAGTATTAAGTAATGATCTGAAATGACATGTGTTAAAAAAAAGACCCAGCCAGCCACTTTGCTTTCTTAGTAGCTGAGTTCTTTGCTTATCATTATAGATTTACTTTTTGTAAATAAATTAACTTTACTTTTTATAAGTTAATCTATAAATAAATTTATAAGTAAGCTCCGTGTGGGCAAGGAATTTTGTTAGGATTGTTCATTGCTGTCTACCCAGTTCTTAAAAGGATGCCTGGCAAAATACAAGTGTAATAAATGTTTGTTGTTATTGAATAAATGTATATATAAATAATACTAGATGATAAGGATATACTAGAATATAATGATGGTGCTTGTAGAGGTTAAAAAAATGCCATTACCTTTGGGCAAAAGTTTGTTGAATAAAATTTTTTTAGTTTTATAGCTCTATACATTTATAGCCGTAAAAACAGGATCTTTGAAAGGAATCATGTGATTTCTGTATGGCAAATACACATTGTGTTAGTCATTTTGAGGAGGCAAGTGGGACCTAAAATCCAGCCAAGACTAGGTTATAATACCTTCAGGGCTGTATCCCCTGAAGTGAGGGAGGAGTAGCTTCTGTTTTTTATTTAGAAATGTTTGTTTATTAATACTTGACATAATTCATAGAGTTAATTAAGTTTGCCATCTTATTTTTTTCTTTTTGTCCTCTGTTTTTTGTTCCTTCTCTCCTGCATTTATAAATTATTTTTTAATTCCATTTTAATTTATCTGTAGACATTTTGGTTATATTTATTTACCTTTTTTTTGTCATTTCTCTAAAGAACATAAAGTCTATCCTTAGCTTTTCACAGCCTTCTTAGAGTTCATATTGTACTGCCTCAGAAAAAAATCAGGAACCTTGCCTCATGTAGGTCCATTTTAGTCCACAAATATCTGCATACATACACTATGCCCTCTCAAGACATTATAGTTCAGTTCAGTCGCTCAGTTATGTTTAACTCTTTGCAACTCTATGGACAGCAGTACACCAGGCCTCCCAGTCCATCACTAACTCCCAGAGTTTACTCAAACTCATGTCTGTTGAGTCAGTGATGCCATCCAACCATCTCATCTTCTGTTGTCCCCTTCTCCTCCCACCTTCAGTCTTTCCTAGCATCAGGGTCTTTTCAAATGAATCAGTTCTTCGCATCAGGTGGCCAAATTATTGGAGTTTCAGCTTCAGCATCAATCCTTCCAATAAATATTCAAGACTGATTTCCTTTAGGATGGACTGGTTGGATCTCCTTGCAGTCCAAGGGACTCTCAAGAGTCTTCTCCAACATAGTATCTGCTTTAAACAGATCTGTGTATTTTAGGTAAAGGAAAATGTAGTCTTTTATATTTCTTGAGACAGTTACCATTTCCAGTGTTACTTTTTCCTTTTTGAAAATCCATACTTCTATCTGGTATTATTTCCCTTAGCATTTCTTGCAATGCAGGTCTGCTGGTGATGCATTCTCTTAATTTCTCTTAGTTGTTTTTGTTTGCTTTGTTCAGTCAGAAAAATGTCTTTATTTCATCTTCATTCTTAAGATTATTTTTGCTGGAGGTTAGCAGTTTCTTAATCTTTCAGCACTTTAAAGATTATTCTACTGTCTTTTGGTCTCCTTAGTTTCTAAAGAAAAGTCAGAAATAATTTGAATTATTCCCCTTGTATAATGTGTTATTTTTTCTTCTTGCTGCTCTCAGGATTTTCTCTTTATCTTTAGTTTTCAGCAGTTTGATTACTGACTACTATATGTAACTATTTGTGTAAGTGTGATTTTCTTTATATGTATCCTGTTGGGGAGTGTTCAAGCTTCTTGAATCTGTAAATTTGTGTCTTTCATCAAATTTGGGGATATCTTGGCTGTTATTTCTTGAAATATTTCTTCTATCCCATTCTTTCTCTCTTTCCTTCTTGTACTTTAATTACACAATGCCCATTGATATTGTCTTACATATCTCTGATACAGTTCATTAAAATTTCTCTCTCTGTTCTTTAGATTGGATAGTTTTTAATGATTTTTACATCAAACTTACTGGCTTTCCTTTATCTCCATTTTGCTCTTAAGTCTGTCCAGTGAATTTTTTGCTTCATGTATTTTTCAGTCCTTGAATTTCAGTTTGGTTCGTTTTTTGTTTTGGGTTTTTTCCCCTGAAATTTTCTATATTTTTATTCCTTACAAGCATGTCTTCCTTTTCACTTTTGACTACGCTTTGAAAACTTCTTTTGCTAATTTCATCATCTGGATTGGTGTCTCAGTATTGGTTTTCTTTGATTGTCTTTTTTCTCAAGATTGGGCCACAGTTATCTGATAAGTTATTTTTTAATTGTATCATGGACATTTTACTATTCTGTTAAGACTTTGGATTCTGGTGTATTCCTCTGAGAAATGATGACCCTTTAGGCAATTATTTGATAAGGCTTAAGTTGCAAGTTCTGTCTCTTGAACCCATCTGTCTCTTGAGTTGTTCACATCTGTGTTCAGTTCTGTGGTCCTGAGCAGGACTCTCTTTAGTATGTGTATGGGTTCAGGTGTAGTCAGAAATTTGGGAGAGTGTATTGAGCGCATGGGACTTGCCTTCTCTGGCTCTCTCTGCTCTGGGAGTCCTTGGGCAATGATATGCTTTAGATTGCAGTTATACTTTGTAGATTGACATGTTTGTGAAGAATCAGCCATATTTTGTTTTTACTAATCTAGATAGCATGGTAACCATGGTAAAGGAAACTTTTCTTTACTTAGTGATTTATATACCTTCCCAACTGCATTAAGTGATGGCAGTTGTGTATCACTGTACTTTATAGTACCTAGATTATTTGTGTATGTGGTCCAGTGAAAAGAATACCTAATCAGGTGTCGTTAAGCTAGGTTTCTAGTCCGCCGCTAGCTTGTTTTATAGTTTGGAACGTTGTTATAACTTAGAACATTGAAATGACTTATCTGACAGTGTTCTTATCCTTAAAGGATTGGACGAGATAATCTGTATCATCCTTTCTCCAATTCAAATTAGATTTTTTTTAAATTGTTTTCAGTTACTTTGGTGCTGAGCACAGTTTTTACTGTATATTCTCTACCTCTTTTAATTTTTTTTCTATTTCACTTTTGTGATTTCCTTACCTTATACCATACCATAAATTATAAACTACTGCTATGCTATTCTTATAAAATACTTGAATGGCAGTTGTGTATGAACATAACTGTCAGTTCAGCATTTTTCAACAATTACCAAAATAATGACATGTCATTATTTTACACACTTCTTATTAGTGTTAACAAAGGTTTATTTTGGTATATTTTATAGGTGACATTTGCAGACAGAAAAGGTGAACTGTCAAGGAATTCATCCTGTTTGATATTTGTTATTTGGGCCAGCTTAAGGAGTCTTTGACATATCACATCAACTGGCAAAAGAAAATGAAAAGTAGTGTGGCACAAATAAAGGTAAGTGTTTGAAACTTATAATAAAGAACATAAACTCATAGTCATTTATCTACCCTTTAAGCAAAAATGCATTTATATAACTAGGGCAGTAGAACCAGACAGTAGAGTTGTGTCATACACACATTGAACTTAATGCTATTTCAACTCTAGATATTTGGCCAGATGGTAAAGTGGTAAGTTGAGAGAACATACAGGGGTGGAGGAGGGTGTGTGTGTGTGTATGAGTGTGTGCATGTGTGTATAAATCAAGAAAGTATATGTGAGTGAGCATGTATATATAAAAGAAAAATAAGAGCAGGAAATTCCACCATTCTTAAAGAGCATTATTTCCTGCATGAGTGTAAATGGAAGATGATTATCTTCTTTCTCAGTTGGTCACAGTTTTTGCATGTCTGTCTACAAGTGAACCTCTTGTTGCATATTACAGATGCATAAATGGGCTACTTATTTTGTGCTGTAGTTTAGACTTTATACATTTGTTTATTCACCAAATATTCGCTGAATTCTTACGATGTCCCAGTGATTGTTTTGAGCACTTTGGGTAAAATGGTGAATAAAACAAGATTCCTTGGTCTTGTAGAGTTTACATTCTAGTGGTGGAGAAAGCAAATAGATCATAAACTTAATATGTAAGTGGATTATGTAGTATTTTCACAGTGTTAAATGCTAGATTGTGCTATGGAAAAAAGAAATAGGATAAGGTTGATCAGTAGCAATTGGATGATGCAGTTTTTAATAGGGAGGGACCAGTGAAAAGGAGCTTTTTTGAGCACACACTTGAAGGAAATGAGGGAGTTAGCCCACTAGATGTCTGGGAGAGGAGTGTGCTTGACAACGGGAACAACAGAGGCAAAACTGCAGAGCCCAGTGTGGCTGGAGCAGCTGCTGAGGAAAGTAGAATAGCAGAGGTAGTCAGCGTGCTCACAAGAACTGTTCCATCTGCTTCAGACCCGTTCCTCTGCCTCTGAGTGGACCTTGCAGAAGAGCAAGCATTCTACTTCTTTCCGTTTCGGCTGCACAGATCTACTTGCCAGTGTGTGTAGTCCGTAGATCTACAAGCAGGCACGTTACTTCCTGTATCTTGGAGTCAGTAAAGGGGAAGGTGGCTTTTTATTTGATTATGAAGACAGACACTTCTTTCCCCTCCTGCACCACCTCTGCACCCCTAAACCCACTTTAGTGTGAGATAGGAGCTCCTCAACAGCAGGCCCCAGGTACCAGGCTTGAGGTGTGAATGCTTGATAAGAGTGAATTGATATGCTTACAGACTGAGACAGGCTCTGTTGCCATCTCTTCAAACCTCTTTTGAGTATGAGAAGACACTCTCTAGGCCTCCCTCCTAGGTAGACATCCAGCCTGTGCTTACGTATTTCCTTTGGCAGGGGGTTCGCTGTCCCGGAAGCTGGCGCCGTCTGTCAGTAGATACCTTCATATGGTGTTCTAAAATCTTCCTCTTTGGAACTTGTATTTGTTGGTCCACTGACAGCTAAACAATTAAAATTGTGGGCCTAGTAGATGGCAGACCGTGGTAGGAGTTGGGACCTAAGGAGAAAGGAGACCGTGTGCAAAACTGGCTCTTGACTGAGCCCTGTTAGACAGGAGCCCTCAGTTTAGTCTCTGCCTTTTACACAGAGGGAGAAGTGTTCGGTCTTTCTCAGAGTCCTCTTCCTGTTTCTCTTAGACTGTGCCTCTCCACGTGTTCCTTTTGTCGTCCACGTGGGTCTTCCAGGGCATCACCCTAGCGTGGGAAATGTCCCCAGCAAGCTGTTCACAGTGGCTCAACCCCCTTCAGCCAGTTCCCAGTTTCATTTGCCTTCCTCTCTCCATCTTGTTGGCCACTAGCTGGGTTGGGCCGGTCTTACCTCAGATCCTCTCTTAATATTTTGAGGCCTCATCTGTAAGGTTCAGGAGGCTTCAGCTGAGGATCCCTTATTTTTCCATTGACTTTACGTAGCTTCCTTAGCCAGTTAGAGGCAAGCTCCGTAACTCTTCCAGCCTCTCCTCTCTTTGTGCTCTAAAGACTTGCCCCCCGAGCCTAAGGGATGTTCAGGGCCTCCGGACACAGGCTCCCTGCTCCTGTCGCCGCCTCGCACCACTGTCTGCATTGCCAGAGACTGCAGGTGACTACTCAGTGTACCGTGTTTGCTTTGCTTGAGGAAAAAGTTGGAGGATTTGTAAAGGTCATTTCAACAATACATTACCATCAACTACTGCTCTGACTTCGAATCTAACCTCTCTGATAAGGGAAAGAGGGACATTCAGGTTACTATTACTTGGGTCAAACTTTGAAGTTATTTTCCACTGAGTAAAATGTACTGAAACCCAGTTCAGGTTCCCCTTCCTCACGGTCACCCTTGCACTGTGTGCCCCGGACCTGGCTCCTTCTTGGATCCCCTTGCTCACGGTCACCCTTGCACTGTGTGCCCCGGACCTGGCTCCTTCTTGGATCCCCTTGCTCACGGTCACCCTTGCACTGTGTGCCCCGGCGCTGGCTCCTTCTTGGATCCCCTTACTCACGGTCACCCTTGCACTGTGTACCCCGGACCTGGCTCCTTCTTGGATCCCCTTCCTCACGGTCACCCTTGCACTGTGTGCCCCGGACCTGGCTCCTTCTTGGATCCCCTGTTGGCACTGACTGTGTGTGGCAGCCATTGGTTAACCTGATCGCATTTATGAAATCCTGAGTCATGACTTCAGTATTTTTGATTTCTCCCTCTTGCTCACAGCAGATGTTGTGGAGGTGTGTTAAAAATCATTAGCACAGAACTGAGGCCTTCTCCCTAATGTAGTCAAAATAATTGCCATGTCTTGTAAAAGAGCAAGCAGAGAGTGCAGTTCTATTGTTTTCTCTCTCTCCCTGCTCCTTCCCCTTCTCCTCATTCTCTATCTGTCTCACATATAATCTGATGTTTTTAGCTGTGAAAATCTTTATAATCATCCCTCCTCTAAGATCCTAATCTCCTTGGAGGTTTTTCCTATCTTTTGTATCCCCCGGAGTGTCTAGGCTGGAGGAAGGGATGTGTCTTATAAAAAATAAGTAAATGCTGTGTTTGACGTTACCATGAACTGCATGAATCTTGTGCTCCATATTTGGTTTAGGATCTTGATGTCAAGTTTTATGGAAGCCTAGGTCATATATATTGAACAATTCTACTTAATTATGCTGCCCAGTGAAAGAATTTTTTAAAGTTATACATATTAGAAACCGGATTTTAAGATGTTTGCACTCAGTATAAAATATAGCCAGACTGACTACCTTAAATTATAAATTTTGATCACATGTTTATTCACCAGCACACATTAGTCTAATTAGTGTATATTATTCAAAAAATTCAGTACTTAAGGAGATTGTATTAGCAATTAATTTACTTGTGATAATGGACTCAAACTGCTGCTAATTAGTCATAACACAAGAGCAAGGCTGCCCTGGTGACTCAGATGGTCAGGAATCCACCTGCAATGCAGGAGACCCAGGTTCAGTCTCTGGGTCAGGAAGATCCGCTGGAGAAGAGAATGGCAACCAGTATTCTTGACTGGACAGAGAAGCTTGGCTGCAGTCAGTGGGGTCAAAAAGAGCTGGACATGGCTGAGCCTCTGACAGCAGTAACATAAGAGGATGTGGGAGCGTGTTTACGTTTCCTTGCAGTATGATTTTCAATTTTTGAATGTATTTTTTTTCTCATTAAGGAGGCAAGCATGTCAGTATGTGGAACAAATTACTCATTATTTGAGTTATTTTCTTCTTAGATTTCAAGATTAAGATTCTTTGAAAACATACTGTATTTCTTTTCAGTTAATTAAAAAATCATTTAATTCTTAAAAATAAGCTTGTCAATATGAACATTTTTATAGGTGGTTTAAAAATTTACCTGTTTATAAATATTTTTGCATCTTAAATGTATTTGGATTTTTAAATTAGGATATGTTCTTAAACTGGATGATTCATCTCTCTCTCTCTCACTGTGACATGTAGCTTCAGTCTCATATTACATTGAGGTTCCTTTTTTGTATGTTATTTTTCAAAGGATTTGGCTTAGGAGCTATATTTTACAAGTCATATTTTTTAAATCTTTACAGCCTACCATAGTGTCATACATGCCATATCAGACACTTAAATAATGTTTGCTGAAAACAAAAATGAATTTTCATAAATGTTAGTCAGTTTCCTCTGTTTTGTCCAAATTTGGTAACCTGGACTAATGTTGTGGTTTTCTTAAGCCAAAGGAGATAAGAACATAAGTGCAATGTTATAAAAGACTTGGGCATAACCACAAAAGTGAGTTCTTGAAAGAAAACCTCTGGCCTTTGGTCATGGTTTTCACCAGGAAAGGCCTTTATAAAAATGGTGTTCTATAAATTTAAATCTTATTGAAAGTGAAAGTATTAGTAGCTCAGTGGTGTCTGACTCTTTGCGACCTGTGGACTGTAGCCTGCCAGGCTGCTCTGTCCATGAAATTCTCCAGACAAGAATATTGGAGTGGGTAGCCATTCCCTTCTTTAGGGGATTTTCCCAACCCAGGGATTGAACCTGGGTCTCCCGCGTTGCAGACAGCTTCTTTACTATCTGAATTTCATTACATAGGAGTAAAATATTAACTAAGTGGCATCGAAAATTTGAGAATTATTTTCTTCTGTTATACCTTGAGTTTTTTGTTGTTGTTGTTGTTTAAAGACAGTATTTGATCTATAGTAAACTGATAACTGCAACAGACATTTTCCTGGGAGGCCTGAAAATTTATTTAGGTAGTATAAATTATTTTTATGTTTAAAAGCATATTTTGAAATAATTTTTAAGGCACTTCCAGTTTTCCAAGATACATATGTCACATATGTCATTGTCTGTATGTTTTTTTAACAGAATTTTAAAATTTCCCTTCCCTCTCTTTTTTTCCATTGAAAGCATTCTTCTGGTCATGACAGAAGGGAAAATTATAATTCATATCAAAGGACCTCCTCTCCAGAAGACAGGTAAACAATTTTATGTGTTCTAAATACCTAATGACGAGTTTAAGAAATTATTTAGGTCTTAGATTTCTAATTTTAAATTTACTAACTTTTTTTGATGGTTTTACAGGCAATATTACTTGATTGGGGTTGAGAACAGATCATCCTTGAATGACTATTCTAGGAATTTCTAGTAAATAATTCTAGATTTTTATGAAATTTTTTAGGTGAAGGAGAATAATTTTATATGTCAAATACTGCATAGAAGTTTATAAAATGGAAAATTTAGTTGAAATCACATTATTTTGAAGTGCTTTTACTGTTAATACTAATCCTTTATATTTACATGGCTCTCTTTAGTTTTCAAAATGTTTTTATATGTATCTTACCATAATTGTGTTAAGTTCAAATGCCCAGAAATGTTACCATTAATGTTTATCATGCCTTCATAGTATGACTTCAGTTATTTCACTTAGTAAGCTACAACCTTGAAAAATAATTTATGAAAGGAGAAGCATCCTCTAAATTTTCTTTCAGTTGTCTGATCTCTTATTCTCTGTGTATTTTGTTCATATTCCATTCTGCTGTCTCAAAAAACCTTTCTTTATACGCAACAAGTTAATTACTGTGTTCTGCATCTACTTATTGTCTTTTACAGATCACCTCCTCCCTGTATATATTTTTTAGAAAATCTCTCTGTAGACATACACACACATATGTATGTATGCAAATAAATTGTAGATATGCATATGAAACATAGATTATGTTACTGTGTATATTTATCATGTGTGTATGTATTAACTTCTCTTAAGGTTCTCTGATTTTATTGACTTTTGAGATTCAAAAGGCAGATCTTATACTAACTATCCCTGTTTGCTTATCATTCAATCCATTTTCCCATATCTAATAATATGATTTTAAGAATAGGAGCTGATAAAAATAGCCTTTTGGAGTAGAATAACTGGATTTTATGGAGGCCAACCAATGATACTAGTGGTTGACAACCAGTGGCAGACAACCAATGACACTATTCAGTACTTTGATAAAATGAGCCAGCTAGACAGCAGGAGGATAGCTTTGTCCCTGCTAAACTGTATATGATATGCAAATAAGTATCTTCTACTAAGGACAGGATGTCAAGCTTGGTTAAGTGAATTCTAGGAGTTGTTTTGTTGCATACCAGTGGAAAGCTTTTATAATCATGATTAAATGAATAGATGTCAACAAAATAATCTGTTTGTTAAGATTCACTTGATAGGACTTTGTACAGTCATAGAATTACATCACCATTACCACTGTATGACTTTTCTAAGTATAACATCATTGTTTTCAACTTGTAACTTTGGTTTTCTTATTTTATGTGTCAGATACATAGAACAAGAAAGATCTCCTCGGGATAGAGGTTACTTTGATTCCAGCAGGTCAGACTATGAGCGTTCAAGGAGAGAACGTTCTTATGATAGTAGCATGGAGTCACGGTTAGTATTGGACATTTTAACTATAGAAACATACTTGTTTAAATTTTCTTTATGCATAATAATAATGACAGCTAGCAGTAAGTGGATGTTTTTAGGTGCCAGGCTTTCTAATAAGGACTTAATTTAACTTCTTATTGCAATAAATACATGACTTTTATAGATGAAGAAAATGAAGCTTAGAGAAGTTAAGTCATTTGTTCATGTTTTAAAGGTGTGCCAGTGACAAGTCCTCATCTGTCTGACTCTAGGTCTCAAGTTTTTATTCATTACACTGTGCTGTATGAGGAATTGGCTTATATGAGTTTCTGAGATTGTTTACTGAATGAAAGTCATTTATGATATTGAGTGATCTTAATTTACATAATGGCAGAGGGACATTGAGAGTGAAGTTACCATTTTCTAAGTATAAATTATTCTTACTTGAGTCTTAGAGAACTTGACTGCCCACTTTATTAGTCATTTGGTTTCCAAAACTTGCCTACCATGTTCTGTTGTTCACATAGTTCTATATCCCTTTTGATGTCTCTCTCATATCATCTATTCCATGACTACCCAGACTATACCACACTAGAATGTTAATCAGATTTCTCCATAGTTTGGAACCAAGCACATTATTTGATATCTGCAGCCACAATTTCCTTTTCACTGCTTTCTTTCTAATATGTAACCTGTCCTTATAAATGTCAAATTAAATTAACCTCCAAAAGACAGGTTTATCTGCCGTCACCCTAATGACACTTTAATAAGAGCAACTGTTACCGCCGTAATTGGTGAGGTAGGCATTCTCAGACCTTCTCAAATGCCGTCAAAACTCTTACATACTAGATACTATATCTCACAGTTTACATGTAAGGAAGTGGCTTAGAACTGATTGTTACCTCTGGTTGCTGTTACCTGTCTAGTAGATAATGAAACTGAGATTTGAGCTCAATTCTGACTCCAGAGCCCATGTTTATATCCGTACCCCTGACTGTATTACTTCACTATAATTCTTTGTCTAGTCCAGTGTATGTATACAAAGTTTGGTTTGATCCACACACACTGTAAAGTAAGCACATTGTTTACTATGTAGACTATAAAGGCTAGCAATGCAAAGACACCTGAAGAGAAATATTTCTGTTTAGACTCAGAAAACTATTACTTCTGCACTCTGAAGGAGAAACACTGTAATTGTATAAGGACACAATTTTACCAGCCAACAAGCAGTCTCACCTGGTGTTTCTCAGAAGAATCATAACCAGTGTCAGTAAATCCCTTCTGTAGCTGTTCTCTATAGAGAATAGATATAAAATGAGTTGCTTTTTCCTGTAAATGTAAAATGTTCGACTCAATTACAAAGCAGTGGCTAGATTTCAGAGCACCTGCCTTTGACTAATTGGGGTTTCTGTTTGGAACCACTTTGCCTGCTACCACTGTTCACGTTGTGTTGGTAGGTACAGACTGTGTCTTCATGGGGCAGCCACTCAGGTCTCTGTGCTTCAGCTGGAGAACAGTTTCTCCACCGCTGCCTGGGTAGGTGACTAGAAACACACTTTTCCATGTATTAAGACGTATTATTTCAAATACACCTTCTAGATTTAGGTAAAATCTATTAAGTGCTTTCCTGGCAGTACAGTGATAGTTATTCATATAACTCATGGTTGCACAAAGCATGAGCAGAATAATCTGAGTTTCTAGGCAGATGTATGTAGAAAACAGCCAAGTGGACAAACGCTCAATGGGGAAAGAGAGCAAAAAGCAAAGATTCATTCTTTCTTGCTATTTCTTGATAGTTTGAAAACATTAAATAATCATTTTACAAAGGATAGTTACCTGCATTAGTAGGGAAGAGTTTTTGTGGCTAGAAAATGGTTTGTTTTTTCACATTGTCTAAAATAATCAGAAGCTTCTGATATTTTGAGATTTATAATAAATTGCCAGTTCTATCAGGAAACAATTTCAAATTACAGTTTATGATAATAGTCTCACTGCTAAATTGGTATTATTGGAGGTTAATTCTGGTTTCTCCTTAATACAACTTATCACGTACATCACAGGCCAATTTATCTTTAGAAAACACTATTTTCATGTTACTATCCCACTTAGAAATTATTAATGATTTCTAATCACTTGCAGGATAAAAAACTTAGTCTGCTGCTTGTCTTTTACGACTTCATAGTCTGACTTGAACTCATCTTTCCAATTGCTGTTGTACATTATTCGTTATTGTTTTGACTTATTCTGGCCTAAATAACCTTGCTCAGTTTTTTAGTACTTGTTCTGTCTTCTACTAGTTGCAGAATGCCATCCTCCCTTCGCCCTGTCCCCTCACCACCTTGCCGCCAGTGTAAATCCTCTCAACCCTTGATGACCTAGTTTAAGTTACATTTTCTCTGTGAGGCACTACCAAACCCCTTTTCCTTATCTGAATCTGTGGCCCCCAAATGGTCTCACTCATTTGGTATGTAGTTCATTTAATAATGTATTTTGTATCATCTTTTCTCCATCAAAAAAATGTATTACAGTGGTAGAGACCGAGAGAAACGCAGAGAAAGAGATGTGGATCGGAAAAGGTCCCGAAAATCACCATCTCCTGGGAGAAGAAGTCCAGAACCATCGGTAACCCAGAGTTCCTCTGCTCAGGATGAACCTACTGCAAAGAAGAAGAAAGAGGAGCTGGATCCTCTTCTTACTCGCACTGGTGGAGCATATATTCCTCCTGCAAAACTCAGAATGATGCAGGAACAGATTACAGATAAAAACAGGCAAGTCAACATCACTAAGTGTATAAAGGCAATGACACTCTCACTGAAAAAAGTCATCTATGTTCTAATTAACCTTGACTGTTGAGATTTTACATGCAGAGTCCATAATGATAGAGATCTCAGATTATACTTCTTTCCTTCCTGCCTTCAGAAGCTCCATTGGAGCTCTGCTTAATATTTTCCCTGACATTAGCTCTTAACCTCTTTACTTTTTATATGAATGAGTGGAAAAGTCTGAGAAAAGGTCACTTATCTTTTTTTTTCTTTTACTGTTTTCAAACCATTCCTTTTGCAGTTGTATGGCTATTCAGTTCAGTTCAGTTCAGTCGTTCAGTAGTGTCTGACTCTTTGCGACCCCATGAATCGCAGCACGCCAGGCCTCCCTGTCCATCACGAACTCCCGGAGTTTACTCAAACTCATGCCCATCGAGTTGGTGATGCCATCCAGCCATCTCATCCTCTGTCGTCCCCTTCTCCTCCTGCCCCCAATCCCTCCCAGCATCAGTGTCTTTTCCAATGAGTCAGCTCTTCGCATGAGGTGGCCAAAGTATTGGAGTTTCAGCTTCAGCATCAGTCCTTCCAATGAATACCCAGGACTTATCTCCTTTAGGATGGACTGGTTGGATCTCCTTGGAGTCCCAGGGACTCTCAAGAGTCTTCTCCAACACCACAGTTCAAAAGCATCAATTTTTTGGCGCTCAGCTTTCTTCACAGTCCAACTCTCACATCCATACATGACCACTGGAAAAACCATAGCCTTGACCAGACGGGCCTTTGTTGGCAAAGTAATGTCTCTGCTTTTTAATATGCTATTTAGGTTGGTCATAACTTTCCTTCCAAGGAGTAA
Organism: Cervus elaphus; assembly: GCF_910594005.1. Lineage (NCBI taxonomy): Eukaryota > Metazoa > Chordata > Mammalia > Artiodactyla > Cervidae > Cervus > Cervus elaphus. Next base: position 20,515,175 of record NC_057847.1, read on the forward strand.
GCGTCTTTTAATTTCATGGCTGCTGGCACCATCTGCAGTGATTTTGGAGCCCCAAAAAATAAAGTCTGACACTGTTTCCACTGTCTCCCCATCTGTTTCCCATGAGGTGATGGGACCAGATGCCATGATCTTAGTTTCCTGAATGTTAAGCTTTAAGCCAACTTTTTCACTCTCCTCTTTCACTTTCATCAAGAGGCTCTTTAGTTCCTCTTCATTTTCTGCCATAAGGGTGGTGTCATCTGCATATCTGAGGTTATTCATGTTTCTCCCGGCAATCTTGATTCCAGCTTGTGCTTCTTCCAGACCAGCGTTTCTCATGATGTACTCTGCATATATGTTAAATAAGCAGGGTGACAGTATGCAGCCTTGACATACTCCTTTTCCTATTTGGAACCAGTCTGTTGTGCCATATCCAGTTCTAACTGTTGCTCCCTGACCTGCATACAGGTTTCTCAGGAGGCAGGTCAGGTGGTCTGGTATTCCCATCTCCTTCAGAATTTTCCACAGTTTATTGTGATCCACACAGTCGAAGGCTTTGGCGTAGTCAATAAAGCAGAAATAGATGTTTTTCTGGAACTCTCTTGCTTTTTCGATGATCCAACAGATGTTGGCAATTTGATCTCCGGTTCCTCTGCCTTTTCTAAAACCAGCTTGAACATCTGAAAGTTCACGGTTCACGTATTGCTGAAGCCTGGCTTGGAGAATTTTGAGCATTACTTTACTAGCGTGTGAGATGAGTGCAATTGTGTGGTAGTTTGAGCATTCTTTGGCATTGACTTTCTTAGGGATTGGAATGAAAATGGACCTTTTCCAGTCCTGTGGCCACTGCTGAGTTTTCCAAATTTGCTGGCATATGGAGTGCAGCACGTTCACAGCATCATCTTTTAGGATTTGAAATAGCTCAACTAGAATTCCATCACCTCCAATAGCTTTGTTTGTAGTGATGCTTTCTAAGGCCCACTTGACTTCACATTCCAGGATGTCTGGCTCTAGGTGAGTGATCACACCATCGTGATTATCTGGGTCATGAAGATCTTTTTTGTACAGTTCTTCTGTGTCTTCTTGCCACCTCTTCTTAATATCTTCTGCTTCTGTTAGGTCCATACCATTTCTGTCCTTTATCGAGCCCATCTTTGCATGAAATGTTCCGTTGGTATCTCTAATTTTCTTGAAGAAATCTCTAGTCTTTCCCATTCTGTTGTTTTCCTCTATTTCTTTGCATTGATCGCTGAGGAAGGCTTTCTTATCTCTCCTTGCTGTTCTTTGGAACTCTGCATTCAGATGGGAATATCTTTCCTTTTCTCCTTTGCTTTTAGCTTCTCTTCATTTTACAGCTATTTGTAAGGCCTCCTCAGACAACCATTTTGCGTTTTTGCATTTCTTTTCCATGGGAATGGTCTTGATCCCTGTCTCCTGTACATTGTCACGAACCTCTGTCCATAGTTCATCAGGCACTCTGTCTATCAGATCTAGTCCCTTAAATCTGTTTCTCACTTCCACTGTATAGTCATAAGGGATTTGATTTAGGTCATACCTGAATGGTCTAGTGATTATCCCTACCTTCTTCAGTTTAAGTCTGAATTTGGCAATAAGGAGTTCATGATCTGAGCCACAGTCAGCTCCCGGTCTTGTTTTTGCTGACTGTATAGAGCTTCTCCATCTTTGGCTGCAAAGAGTATGCGTATTAGTGGTGTCCATTTTTCATTGATAATCAAGAGTACTATTGATATTTTAGAACTAAAATGGATCTTTCTAGTTATACCAAACCAGGAGTCAGCAGACTTTTTCTATAAAAGCACAGATAGTACATATTTTGGGCTCTTTGCATTATCCTGTCTGTTGTAGCTACTCCCCTTCACCGTTACAGGGCTTCCCAGGTGGCAGAGTGGTAAAGAATCCACCTGCCAATGCAGGAGATGTAAGAGATGTGGGTTCAGTCCCTGGGTCGGGAAGATTTCCTGGAGGAGGAAAAGACAACCCACTCTAGTATTCTTGTCTGGGAGATGCTAAGGACAGAAGAGCCTGGCGGGCTACAGTTCATGGGATATCAAAGAGCTGGACATACCTTGAGGATGCATGCTTCACTATTATGTTGAATATAACCGTAGGTAAAACCTGTACACAAATGAGAATGGCTGTGTTCCAGTGAAGCTTTATTTGCTAAAAACAGGCTATAGGCTAAATTTGGCTAAATTTGGTGTAGTTTGTCAACCGTTGTACTAACCTGTGAAGCAGTTGACAGTTTTCTTTTTTCCCTACTTTTTTTAGACCATAACATCTAACAGTTTTTTGCCACACTGAGGCAAATAATCAAAATTCATATATGACCATTCTCTCTTTAAATACCTTTCCTTCCCTTTTCAAAATAATTGAAATGATGAGAAACTATGTAGGAAAGTGCAGCTGTTTTCAAGGCCTTTTTCTCTAGTGAAATGAGATAATAACTGGGAAAACTCTAGCCCAAGATTGACATGATCACTCAGTTGCCAGGTAGTGAAGAAAAAGATTGGGATAGAAGGTAGGTATGCTTATAAGAAAAACAGATTCCGGGTGAGTCAAGAAAGTCTACTATATCTTGCTTGTGTATTTTCGTGGCAACTTGAGAGTACTTGAGAACCTTGTATAAATGAAATATATAAATTTGTTGTAAGAATTAGCTTGAGGTAGAAATGTCATTTTTATAAAATAAGTTAAAATATTTGAAATAAAGTGTAACAATTTTATGAGCTAGAAGGGGACATTTAAATGACATTCAAACAATAAGTTTTTCTTTATGTTTCATAGACCAGCACTTGGTAGTGATGCCTGCAGTGTTACGTAGAGAAGGGATTTGGAAGGTGCTTCTGTGGTTTTTGGGAGCTTCATGGTCATGCAGGCATGCTGCTCTTATAGGAGACAGTAGTGGAAGTGTGAGTGAAAAATATTTACCGTCTCTGACCCCATTCAAAGCAATCCTAACTGTAAAAGATTGAAAGCATTGTCATAATCTCCAAGTCTTCTTTATAATGTGGGCAGAATCCATAATATATGCACTTTTAAGCAGATTCTTAGATAATTTTATATACAGTTGAACTCTGCCTATAGGCTGTAAAGAAGACAGAAGTAGAAGTGTAGTCTTTCCTCAGTAGATACTAAGTCAGGTTAATTCTAGGTTTCCTAATTAAGAAGTACAGTTGTACGTGATTATTGTCTGTTGACCAAAGTTTAATGGAAGAGTTTGTGATTATGTATCAGCAGTATCTTATTGATCAGGCTAGTTGTTAATCCATAAACCTTACTACTCTATATTGTAGCATACCAAAGGGTTGGGTTGAGGGCAGGAGGAGTTTTCCACCTCAGATGCAGGCAGGAAGGGAATGTGCAATCTATAGAGAATTTAGAAACAGTAATGAAATTAACTGCAGCCTGCTGTTTATCTTCAGTGTTTGCTGAGGACAGTGTAGTGATAAAACGCGGTTTCTCACCCGTGTAGACAGCTCTTACACCACCTCCTTGACGTACCTGGCATAGCACTCTAAAACAGGAGCTTTTTTTTAATTTCACTGAAGTATTTTGTGGCTCCCTTGCAGCTCAGTTGGTAAAGAGTCTGCCTGCAATACAGGAGATCCAGGTTTGTTCGCTGGGTCAAGAAGATCCCCTGGAAAAGAAAATGGCAACCCACTCCAGTATTCTTGCCTGGGGAGTCCCATGGACAGAGGAGCCTGGCGGGCTACAGTCCATGGGGTCACAAGAGTCAGACACAACTTAGCGACTAAACCACCACCACCATAGTTAATTTATAATGTTGTGTTAGTTTCAGGTATATAGCAAAGTGACCCAGTTGCATGTTCTTTTTCAGATTCTTTTCTTTTATGTATTACAAGATATTGGATATCTTGTACCTGTGCTACAAAGTAAATTCTTGTTGCTTCCTTTTTGTGTATCAGTTAATCCCATAATCCTAATTTATCCCTCCCTTGCCTTCCACTTGGTAACCATAGATTTGTTTTCTGTATCTATGAATCTGTTTCTCTTTTGTAAATAAGTTTATTTGCATTATTTTTTTACATTTCACATGTAAGCGATAGAATATTTGTCTTTCTCTGACTTACTTCACTTAGTATAATAATCTCTTGGTTCGTGCATGTTGCTGCAAATGGTAATATTTCATTCTTTTTTATGGATGAGTAATATTCCGTGGTGTAGACATACTACATCTTTTTTATATGTTCATCTGTTGATGGATACTTAGGTTGCTTCCATGTCTTAACTATTGTATTAATAAATAGTGCCACTGTGAACATTGGGGTTCACATATCTTTTCAAATTAGAATTTTTGTCTTTTCTGAATGTGTGTCTAGAAGTAGGCTTGCTCGATTGTATGGTAATTCTACTTTTAGTTTTTTAAGGAACCTCCATACTGTTCTCTGTAGTGGCTGCTCCAGTTTACATTCCCATCAACAGTGTAGGAGGGTTCAAAACAGGGAATCTTAACCTGTAGACTTTCAAGAGGTCCATGGATAAAATTCAGGCAGTCCATGAATGTGAATTGGAAAAAATTGCAACTTTTTCAATTGATGTAGTTTAATATTTCTATCAGGAATGTAGGCAGCAGACCATAGTATTAACAGATTATTTGTTACAAATACCTCAAAATACCTTTTATGCTACTTGTGAATTAAAGAAGCTACTATGCCTACTACTACTTTTTGATATATAATGTGTTAAGAAGCACATAATAGGATACTATATCAAACTTTTGTTCTTTTCATGCTTTGAAAGCTCTATTTCAATATGATTGGTATCCTTTGTTATCCTATATATTTACACACATTATTCTAAGAAGTTCATCACCTTTACCAGACTGCCAGAGAAAAATAAGGAAAAGTTGGGACTTTTTGCACCTGAAATCATATTCCACAGAGAAATAATGATAAAACCCATAGAATGTGAGCTTTAAAAGACCTTAGATATTACCTAGTTCAACCTAAAGAAACCCATTTAGACTAAATAATATACCTGTGCCCTAAGTTAAAAAAAAACAAAACAGTGTAGCCGTCTAGCATTCAGCTAATAAGCCTGTGGGACTACTGCTTAAATATAGAGATGTTCTTTAATATAGTTAGTACAGTCTTTCAGTCCCATGATTTTGTATGACTTTCTCTTTTTCTATAATTAATACTATTTCTTTATGGTTTAAAACTTAATTTTTTTCTTCTGTCATGCTTTTATGAGAAGGAACGTAATACCAGATTTCCTTTTCACAGCTTATGTTTAGGTATTATATATTGTAATTTAAATTAAAAATAGTTGCTTTTACTTTAAAACATTTCCTTTAACGGCAAGTTTAGTAAATTAAGTGTTATAAAATAAGCATGTACTGAATCTAACTAATACATGTTATAAATTGCAATATACATGGACCAGAGAAGGAAATGGCAACCCACTCCAGTACTCTTGGAAAATTCCATGGATGGAGGAGCCTGGCAGGCTACAGTCCATGGGGTTGCAAAGAGTCGGACACAACTGAGTGACTTCACTTTCTTTCTTTCTATAGTTCCTTTTGGAGAAGGAAATGGCAACCCACTCCAGTGTTCTTGCCTGGAGAATCCCATGGACAGAGGGGCCTGATGGGCTACAGTCTGTGGGGTTACAAAGAGTCAGACACGACTAAGCAACTAACACACACGTACATGGACATAAGAACGATGTTATCCTTACATATCCTTGTATCATTTTATTATGTCATTAAAAGAAATTTGTATATTAGTATCACATGTATGGAGAATCAGATATGGTTTAGGTATAATCTATATATCCACATGGTCATATATTTTATTGTTCCTTTGGGTAATTTTGTGAAAATTATTTCGAAAATAAAGGAACACTAAGTATTTTTTGTGTTCTTATAACCTCTTGTTATTGTAATTGTTGACTGAGTTTTCATCTTTATTAAAATAATTCTTTTTAGCTTAGCATACCAGAGGATGAGCTGGGAAGCCCTGAAGAAATCTATCAATGGCCTGATCAACAAAGTCAACATTTCCAATATCGGTATTATTATTCAAGAACTTCTTCAAGAAAATATAGTTAGAGGAAGGTAAGCATTGGCTATTTTATTTGTAGTATTTCATAGCACTTTTTCAATGGAAAATAATATCTGCATGAAGAATAATCATTTATTTCATTTCAAAGAAAATTTCAAGGAGTATTTAAAATGCAGTTGTTATAAATATGTAAGCTACTAACAAATAACTGTTAGAGCTTGTATGGAGTTTTTACTGTCTGAGAAGCTTTGATGTCACATAATGATTTTGGCACAGTTATTTATTGACTGAATACTTCCAATAATTTAAGCTCATGAAGAAAAATAAATGATTTCTTTATGTATACACAAAGTGATTCTCACACCAGTTTAATTTCTAATGAAAGCAAAGTGGGAATGTGAAAGAAATGAGAAAGATAAGTAGTAAATTTTAGAAAAGCAGAAGGGAATAGCAACCATTTTCTGTGTGGTTTTTAAGTACTTGTGATGTTTTAACTCATCAGGAAATAGAACTATTCTGTATTCTATTTATTTTAAAATCTGAGGACTATTTTCCCATATGACCTTGGTCATCAGCACAGAACTTTGGGGATATATATATAAAGTAAAGTGGGGGTTAGTAAGGTGACTGGGCGGCCACCACAGGAAAGCACTCTCATTTTATTCAGAAAGAAGCAGACTCAGAAGTTAAAAGGGTAATTTAAGATGTTACAGTTTATAAGCTGAGTTCTCTTTTTTCATTTTCTACTCTAGTGATTCAGATGTCATACCTAGACCTGATAACTATGAAGACATAGTTTTCTGCCTTTTGACAACTGAATAATATTTTGTTATTAAATTGCTAAAAATAACTCTTAGGTTAGCCCATTTGTATCTCTCTTCTTATCAAATATGTACATTGATAGAAACATGTCCATTTCAAAATGAGTTAGAAGATAGGACCTTTTATATTCCTGTCATTGTTTTAGCATTATTTTTGCAGTGCTTACATTATGTCTTTATCTGTCTTAGGAATATTGTTTTCACTTTTATTTTCATGAACAGTAGACTTAAGCCTGTCTTTTAGATGGAAGCCACCCAGATTTTTCTTTAATTGCAGAATTAATTTATATGAATGATGGGCTCATAGTGGAAATTTTACTTAAAGTCAAAGTTCAATACTTTTGAAGTAGGTCTTTTCTCCCTTTTCTTTTGATAATGTTAAGTGAATTAATATAAGAAGTTAAGAACTTAAATTCATGATTAGATGTAATGAACAGCAACTGGAAAAGATTTCTATTTAGAGAGAAAAATTTTTGAAAAAAATTATATTAAATCTATTTTATATAAGTACAGATTGACATTTTATTTCCTCAAAATCAGTTTTAATTTATTAGTAAGACAATTTCTTCCTCTAGATAAGGGTAGTGAAAATTTAGTCCTGATTTAGCTTTTATGATGATTTACAGAGAAGTAATATAGCTGGATTTTAGTTGAATTTTTTTCCTTCTGATGAAATCAGTGAGTATTGTTGATGCTTTTTCTTTTCCCATTTAACCAGAGGCCTGCTATCCAGATCTGTTTTGCAAGCACAGAGTGCTTCTCCAATCTTCACCCATGTTTATGCAGCATTAGTGGCAATTATCAACTCAAAATTTCCACAAATTGGAGAGTTAATCCTCAAAAGATTAATTCTTAATTTTCGAAAAGGCTATCGGAGAAATGATAAGGTATATGTAATGGACTTGTAAGTAGACTGCTACAGATAACATACTAATAAACCTTATCAACTCAACCTTAGTTAAGTGATGTTGATTTCTATTGATCCAGAAATGGCGTGTTTTCACATATACTAATTTTTATTTTATAACACATTAAAATTACCTTGCATGTTACATATTTTAAGTAGAGTGTATAAGTAAACTGTAGACTCTATAGATAAATGAAAATTATAGATTTATAATTTATAATTATAATTTATAATTTATAATTATTTATAATTAAATTTATATTTATAAATTTATAATTAAAGTTTATAGATTAACTTTGTCTCTAATTTCCCTTTTCAGCCACTTTGTCTGACAGCTTCAAAATTTGTGGCACATCTTATTAATCAAAATGTGGTAAGTAATTATTTTCACAATTTTGTGCCATTCAGTGGCATTAGACCACAGGCTTGATGTCACTTCAGTGACATCTTTGTTTTGACTTACAGTCCTTCAGAAAAGTATCCTGAATGATATTTTAATTTTAGAACTATAATAATCAAACTCTTAATACTCTACATGGTTACTTAACTGAATATTTTTCCTTCAAAGACTATAATGTGTTTTTATTTAAAAAGTTACTATTTCTTCTCTTTTCCCTGTACCCAGTGTTCAAGAAAACCTAACAGCTGATATTCTTTAAAAAATGCTATTCCCCACAACTGCATATATATGTGTATATTCATACGTATAACTACATGGTATATGTATATACTCATATATTCTTAGAATCATTTTATAAAATATTGTGTACTAAATAATTTTAATCTGTTTTAAATGCAAAAATTTATCATTTTATTATTTAGTTTTTGTGTTTATTTTTTTATTTATCCACTGTTTGAGAGTTTTGATTTATGTTATATTATGCGTCAGTCGCTCACTCCTGTCCAACTCTTTGCGATCCCATGGACTGTAGCCCGCCAGGCTCCTCTGTCCCTGGAATTCTCCAGTCAAAAATATTGGAGTGGGTTGCCGTTCCCTTCTCCAGGGGGAAGTGAAAGTGAAAGTTGCTCAGTCGTGTCTGACTCTTTGCGATCCAGTATTTGCAAGAATATTGGAGTGGGTTGCCTTTCCCTTCTCCAGGGGATCTTCGCAACCCAGGGATTGAACCCAGGTCTCCCGCGTTGCAGGAGGATTCTTTACCTGCTGAGCCACATTTTAAAAATGAAAACAGTAAAATTGCTCTTGTCCATACTCACAGTTTTCCTTCAGATGTGTATTATTTTTAAAAATTATCTTTAAGAGGAAGAATTTTGAAGTCACACTTAATCTTATTTCTCTAACATTTAATAATATTTTAATTCTTTGCTACATGAAATTCTGGTACTCACTTTAAGAAACCTTTTAGATTTTAACCTAGTCATATTATTAAAATGATAATTTTCTACTTAAGATCACAGAGACTTAATTTTACATGTCTGTAAACCTAATTTCACAGACTACAACAGCACAGATATGTTTCAGTTTTTGAATATATATTACACTTGGAGATACTTTTGACATTGACATAAACCAGTTAAAATGATAAGTATTTTGCATCTTCCAAACTGTAGTACAGGGCAGTATTTTCTTGTCCCTAATGTAAGACTGTTCAACCTTGCCTATCTTCCCAAAATAAAAGCAGTGTTCATTTTTTATATTGTGCTAGATGCGAAGAAGATATTTTCCTAAGTTGTCTCTCCATCTCAAGTAAGAGTCTAGTTTTTAAAAGGCATATGTATGGTCTTTTAAACACGCTTCCTAAGTCCATTTTTTTTTTACAGCAAAGCTTCTCAATATAATTTTATTCCCTCTCTACTTGGCATTGTTTATAAAATTCTAAACTTTGACCATGACCAGTGTAGAGTTTAATTTAAATAAAAATAGAAGTATTCAAAACTGTCATTGTATGCTATAAACTATAGAAAGAAATTTTCTGAGAAAATTAGTATTCATGTAATTTAAGAACTATTTGCTAACAGAATTGCTGAGAGAATGAATTGGGAAATGTATATAGAGTTGTGATCATGGAGAAGGATATTATAAAAAGAATCATGTTACTTTTCTTCATATAGTAGTTATGAAAATATCTCATATTAAAAATTAGTAAATGACTTTTAACTTCTATCTTGAGGTTAATTATGACATTTCCTAAAGATAATATATCTTTCCTATATAGAGAGTATAAGAGGAATATTTCTGCTGGAGATAAATCATCTGGTTGTATCCAGTGTAGTAAATTAAGATTTTTGGAAAAATCATCACGGAATTCTTTGCAGATACATAATGGAAGTAAAAGAAAAATTGTATCCCATATTTAGAGTATTTTTATGTATATTATGAAACTTTGCTCATCATATGTACAATATCATCACTGTAAAAACTAGATTTACTAATTTTTAAAAATTACCATCTGTTGTAGATTTATACATGTGAAAGCATTTTGTGTGTCTTCTTTCTATTCAAGGCTCATGAAGTTTTATGCTTAGAAATGCTCACTTTGCTTCTGGAAAGACCAACAGATGATAGTGTTGAAGTAGCTATTGGTTTTCTTAAGGAATGTGGTCTCAAATTAACACAAGTGTCACCAAGAGGGATCAATGGTAAATATATATCCTTGGTTTGAGATTGAGCTTTTGTTTGAGTATTATTATATGTAGTGCTTATTTTATTTTCTTTGTGTTTAACTTTAGCTATATTTGAACGCCTTCGAAACATTCTCCATGAGTCTGAAATTGACAAAAGGGTTCAGTATATGATTGAAGTGATGTTTGCTGTAAGGAAGGATGGATTCAAGGACCACCCTGTTATCCTAGGAGGACTTGATTTAGTGGAAGAAGATGATCAGTTCACCCACATGCTTCCTCTGGAAGATGACTATAATCCAGAAGATGTTCTTAGTAAGTCAGGGGTGGGCATTGGGAAGTGGCATACAAACAAATGTCAGTATTGAAAGTAACAGCCTAACTTGTGTTATTTATTTTTGAGATGTTTTCAAGATGGATCCTAATTTTATGGAGAATGAAGAGAAGTACAGAGCTATTAAGAAGGGTATGTAAAACTTTAAAAAATAATTTCCTTTTAAAAGAAGAAGTTTATTTAATTGTATGATAGTGATAGAATGGTATAGATCACTCTGACCCCTGCCTATTGAAATCTTTGCTCTATGAAGCCGTTCTCTTTGCACTGTTTGCCCATGCATTATTTTTCTGTCCAGTGCTTATCCACAGTATTGTTGCTGCTGTTTAGTCTCTAAGTCAGGTCAGACTCTTTTGCAACCCTATGGACTATAGCCCACCAGGGAAGTCCTATCCATGGTATTAACTTCATTTTAAATTATTTAACTCATTTTCCTTCTCCTCTTTCTCTCTTTAATTATGCAGCTCTTCAGCTTCATCCCTCTTAAGAAATATTCATGTATTACAATGGTTGTTATTTAACTTCACTTCCACTTAAGAGTTGCTGCTTAAATTGCCACCAATTTAATATTTGATTAAGTGCTACACTGTATTATAAAGTTCTATACTTCATTATTTCTTGAGGGCAGGTTTATGTCTTTCTGATAAAATCAATCACAGTAGCTTAATATACTTAATGGATAAATTGATTATTATATATCATAAGCACTGTTTGTATAGATACTGGTTTGTATTTTATTTCTGCCATTACTAGCTAAGTCACCTAGAGTAAGTTATTTGTTTGATATAACAGTAAATGTTTGTGTAAGGATAAATAAAATACAGTACTTTATATTACCACAGAGCATGTATTTAGACACTGGTACTTTTTTTTTTTTTAATATGTGTGTCATTATTTTTCTTCTAAAGCTAATATTCAGAGCTGCTTACATCATTCTAATATATAATTATTTATATTATTTTACATATTGTAATTCTGTAATAATTTTATAAGTTTATTTCCCTTGAGTTGTGATTTTACCTAACAAATACTTACAGCTCTGAAAGCTCCTCGGAAGAGAGAGCAGAGATGTTGAACTCTGTCATTGCCGCGTTCTGTGCTCTAATCATGCTTAGAAGTAGAATGTTGAAGGGGAAGTAAAAGTGTATGAAGCTTCCCATTTTATACACTATCCTAAAATCTGGTACAACAGGGACTTTTCGCTGCAATAGCCAGATTCCTTTTTCTGTAATAAATGTAGTTTCCAAACATAGAGAAAGCCCTTGAATCTATTTTCTCCTTTTCGAGTGTCTTTCTTTTTCTGTAGTATCCCTGCCATGCAGGCATGCTAAGGTGCTTCAGTTGTGTCCGACTCTGTGCAACCCTGTGGACAGCAGCCCACCAGGCTTTTCTGTCCACAGGATTCTCCAGGCAAGAATACTGGAGTGGGTTGCCATTTCCTTCTCCATAGTCTCCCTAAAAGATACCAGTAATTTTGTGGAATTCTTATTATACCTGGTATAGAGGTTTTGGGTTTTGTTTTTTCCTTTTTTTATACTTGGGAATCCCCATCCATTTCTTTATTAGGTTCTTGGCAGTTGGCCAAGAAAGTAGTACTTTTCTTTACTATAGCATTCCTTAAACTCTGTGGTCTCAAGATTCCTTTATACTCTTAAAAATTATTGAGAATTCCAAAGAGCTTCTGTTTATGTGGGTTGTATCTATTGACATTTACTTACTAGAAATTTAAATGGAGAGTATAAAAAATATTAGGTCATTTCAAAATAACAATAATAAACCTAGTACAAAAGTTATATGTTATTATAAAAATAACTATGAACAAAGAAATTTAAGAAAAAGAATGGTATGTTGTAAATATTTTGTGCAATTTAGTGTCTGGCTTAATGGGAAACATTTGAATTCTCATATTGCTTCTGATTTCAGTCTGTTGCAGTAGGTTGTTTTGATTGAAATATATGAAGGAAATTTAACCTCACCATAGATAGGTAGTTGGAAAGGGAAGAGTATTTTAATAGCCTTTTCAGAATTATAATTGTGTATATTTCTGTTTAACACTATTCCAATTAAATATTTAGTAGCTATTAGTTTCTTAATGATTTAATTGCATTGTGAAACCTGAAATTATATCCATTAATTTTCCTATTTTGTTAACATTAAAATATGTTGGTCTGTCACTTTGAATGGATCTTTTACCCAAGCATGATTTTGTAACATGTTTCATCAGTCATTTGGAAAATACTGATGCACTAAGTTTTTCACATCTTCCAAGTATTAATGTGTTAATGTTATCAAAGTTAAATTGACACATTAACATATTCTGAAGAAATCACATTTATTCATATTACCACCCGTCTTTATCAGAAAACTCTTTAACAATTTGGGAAGCTGTCAAGCTCATAGGAATAGATACGTGTTTTCTAGAATTCTGATTTTCTCTTGAAAACTCATTTGATCATTGTGGCAAATATCTGAAAATAACTGTTGGTTATCTTCCTTGAAATAACAGTATTACTTTATATTTTAGAAAATATCTGGTAAATACCTAATGACTCTAGCTTGTATGCCATTGTTTCAAGTAAAAATGAAAAATATAAGTAATTCATCTTGCACCTCCGTCACACAAGTGTTTTTCCTTGAGATAACCATCACCATTGTGCATTTGTCTTTTAACAGAAGTGCTATCTATAAACTTCGTATTTTCTTACTCAAACTACTATAAATGCCGATACTCAAGGGCTTGGACTTAACAAAATTAATAATTTTACATTTTTTCTTCGAAGGCGTTGTTAAATGAAGCTTTTTTCCTGCTACATTAGTGTGGCAGTAAAAAGTGCAATGAGTACTTGTGCAGCTTGATACCTTGATTGTGCTCAGGATGCAGCAAGGTTTAACTCATGTTGCATTTGCGTCTTTATTTCAGATGTCAGCACAGTGAAAAGGCAGATATCTTGGTATTACTATGAAAATAGTTTGACCTACAGACCACCTGGCAGGTCTCAGTGATTTCCTCCAGGATTCACAGACCATACTTGGAAACCACTGCTTTATTTAGTTGCTAAAATCCAGTTGTCATTGCCTAAATGATTTTAGTAAGTAGATCCTAAAGTTAAGGGATAGGAGAGGATGATGTAAACAGCTAGACAATCCATTTGACCTTCATTCTTTTGTAAAATGTTCTTCTAGAGTTGGCATTAAAAAAAATGACCGCAGCAGGAAGTGGGCACAGCTTTAGTAATTAGCACCTTAGAGTGACCCAGGTGTACTTGTGTTTTAGGTCTTAGAGCATTTGGGAAAACAGCAGGAGTGCTGTTCTTCCTCCTGTTGAATACTAAATAGTTTCCCCTTTTAAAGGTCTGTCTGAGCCGCATTATAAACTAGACACTGCAGATCATTTCTTGAAGTCACATTGGTTAGAAATATTCTTGAAGAGATTTGTATGTCAGCTAAGGGCTGAATGACAACTCTCCATTTTTGTAAAATGACTTGCTTCTCTAGTATGTGGATCTCTGCTAACATTATTATGTGTGGCTCCTGATCTATACCGTTTAGTTAAATATAAGGAAATTAGAATTTTTCTAAAAATTAGTTGGCCCCAAAACTGTATTAAAATCTGTCTGATTACAGTAAAAATGCAACGGGGGATTGTTGGCCAGGTTTGTAAAATCTTTTGTCAGACTGATGGAACACATACCGTTGGACAAAATATGATTCTAGTTTTTGTCATTTGTTTATTACCGTTAACATGATGATAGACCTCATGTAGTCTTTTGCATCACAATTTTGAATAGTTCTGAATGTGAGTTGTATTTTAAGAAATGATACTCCAATGAAGTAGAGTTACCGGTTTTTTTAAAGGCCTTTAGACTTCCATTTCTATTGCACATATGAAAATTCTATCGATTAATTATAATGTTCTACTTAATAGGTATACATTTTAATAAAAATCTCACTACTATTTAAATTTCATTCACTACCTAAATGTGTTAGTCACTCAATCGTGTCGTACTGTTTATGACCGTATGGACTGTAGCCCTCCAGGCTCCTCTGTCCATGAGATTCTCCAGGCAAGAATACTAGAGTGGGTTGCCATTCATTACCTTCTTCAGGGAATCTTCCCGTCCCAGGGACTGAACCTAGGTCTCTCTCATTCAGGCAGATTCTTTACCATCTTAGCCATCAGGGAGTGAACACTAAATTATGCATTTTTTTCCTTCTGTCTTTTTTGTCTTTCAGAAAACTTTCTCAGGCTAAATTCTTGTTTTCTCTTGCTCGTCTTTGCTTTTTTATAATAGACTTATCTTCTTGCTGGGGATGAACTAGTAATACTTTGACTCCATTCTCCATGATGCTAATTTCTCTGCCTAATTTATTGTTCCAGTGCTCCTGCTTTTTTGGAAAACCTTCATCTACTTTTTCTTTGTTCTTCTCATCCCTTGCTTATTTCATGGCTGCTTTCCATCTAGCAGAAGAATTATACATACGGTTTTCTCTGGTCTGATTAGTTAGAGTGCTCTGTGAA
Organism: Cervus elaphus; assembly: GCF_910594005.1. Taxonomy (NCBI): domain Eukaryota; kingdom Metazoa; phylum Chordata; class Mammalia; order Artiodactyla; family Cervidae; genus Cervus; species Cervus elaphus. Next base: position 20,530,362 of record NC_057847.1, read on the forward strand.
TACCTAGGTAATAATATGAGACCTGTGTGTTCATCTTTGTTGGTTGATAAACTCTTACACCACTCTGGGTTGTAGTGAACTGAGAATTATCTTCCCAGAATGAGATACATTTATATCCCTTGCTCATTCATGTTTTCCTAAACTTAACTTTGTTCTTTTAGAAATTCTTGATGAAGGAGATAGTGACTCAAACACAGACCAAGATGCTGGGAGTAGTGAAGAGGAGGAGGAAGAAGAGGAGGAAGAGGGAGAAGAAGATGAAGAAGGTAAAAGTGTAGCTGCAAATAAAACTGTAACATACACTCCCAGAATAATCTAATGTAATCCTCTAAACAGTGATCCTTAACCTGTGGAGTATTGGGAGAGATGCTATGTTATCTAGTGGGTGAAAGCAAGGGATGTATTAAACATCCTATGAGTCACAAGATTGCCCCTCACAGCAAAGTATTATCCAGCCCAAAATATCAGCATTGGCAAGGTTGAAAGAGCCTGCTTTAAAAGTATGAAACAAGGAAATTCATTTTTTAATCCCAACATAATTTAAATTTGATGTTTTATGACTTTGAATATGAACTATGAAAAAGGTGCATTCATGTTGAGTACATGTGATTTATGTTGCTGTGGCGTGAATGTGACAGATGCGAGTGACTAGATATTTGCTCTTCATTTTGGAAAAATAGATTGGGGAAGCCAAAAGCTATATTTGTACAAAAGCAGGCATAATGTCCTTCCTCTTCAGCTTTGATTATATTATTTCATAGGAAAATAAGCTCAGAACTTTACTTTGGTTAAGTCTCCATTAAAACATCAGAATATATATACACTGGTCACTATTTGCTTATGTTACATATTTGAAAATATTAAAAGTATAACTTTCCCTTCTAGGGCATAATATATTTTAGTTCTGTCTTAGAGTATAGTAGCTCTTCTACAACATAATTTATAAAAATATGTTTAAGTTTTTCCAGTGTCTTTTTTATTTAAAATGTCTCCTAACCAAGTTAACATTTAGCTTTAGAATTTGTCTTATGTGAAAACACAGTTCAAATAAAAACTATTAAATGTTTATAAAGTTTTCATGCATCAGATAAGATAAAACTTCAAAAAATATTCATATTTGTATTGGACCCATCCAACCTGTCATGATGACCCCGTGTTCTCTGAACCTGAATTTTTACCCATAATTTATAGATCTTCCAAATTATAAAGATAACTGTTTATAAACATAAAAATAATGTTTTCCCTAACAACAGCTTAAGTGCAGCCTTTTATAATGTCTAAATGAGCAGGTGACCCAGAAACAAAAGTAGTTTTCTTGGTTTGGCTCTGGACTTCTTTGAGCTGGCAAAACTTATTAAAATACTCAAAGATATGGCAAAAGACTAGAAATAGTTATGTTGAATTCTATAAATATCAATACTAACTTACACTGTAGAAGAGAATATTACATTAAACTCATAGATTCTAAAAAGATTATGAAAACATTACTATAAAGGGATACATTTTCAGTTCTTCATTTATTTTTATAGTTTTATAATTTTGTTATGTTTAATTTCAGGACAAAAGGTGACTATTCATGACAAAACAGAAATTAATCTAGTCTCATTTCGTCGTACCATTTATCTTGCTATTCAGTCAAGGTAAGATACGGTAGCTCAGTTGATCCTAATTTTTGACAGGGGATGGACAAGGAGATGGGATTGTTAGAATCTGGTGACAGAAAACTGGACACTTGTTGCAGGGATTCTGCAGCTGCTTATCTCTCCGCCACCATCCCAAGTCCCAGATTGTAGATTCCTAATGTTGTTAGGAATCTGCAGGAGCAATTTGTCTTTACTTTTAACTGTTACCTAATTAAAATTTTTTTAAGTTATGTCATTTCTTATTATTAAATATCACTAACAATCTGAAAACATTTCCATATTACAGAATTAGCACAGTATTGTGTAGTGAAAGTTTAATGTTTTATTTTTTTCTGATTTGCTTTCTAACTCTGGCTCTAAGGAGAGAAACTCTGTTGTGATATTTGGACACTGATTTGTTGTGCAGATGGAAATGAATGTGAATGGAAGTAGGAAATAGACTTAGGAAGGTTTTAAGGACTCTTTGAAATAATATTAAGCAAGAACTGCTATGATGTCATGAAAACAACCTTTTCCCTTTGAAGGCTGTGAGGTTAGTTTTAAAGAGAAATAAAGGAAAATATTAAATGCTGAGTACATCTGTTTTCAATGGGAATCAATCTATTGATTTAGTGGGCACCATGTTTATATTTTACAGTGGAGAAGGAATATTTTCCCTGTTTTGTTTTGTTACTAGGTTTTGTATATTTCCATTTAGTATGATGTAATAGCAAAAATGATTCATAAGTAGGAGTCATCTTGTTTTCAGTCTGTCTGAAAAGTTTTTGGCTTAGATTCATCTTCAAAAAGAGAAATGTTAAACAGCAAAACGTTAGTTAGAAATTTTTTTGCTTTACCCTTGCATGTTTTTTTGCCTTTCACATGAAAGGAAAAAACTAATATTTTCTTATACAGATTTAAAAGTGGATAATGAGAAATTTTTGTTATAAGTAGTTATTCTTAGAGTTTTAGAGTTTGACCTTTTATTTGTCCTTTTTTAAGAAATTCAGTGGTAATCAGTTGTAAAGAGCAGATTCATTGTTTTAATATTGCTGTTAATATTAACTTTGAAGAGTCACAGTGGAGCTCTTTGCATGATTATTTTAAAGAAACTTTATTTTTTAGGTGATCTAACCTTGATAATAATAACCTCTGAATCACACAAAAATGTTGGAAAAACTAAAACATTAGACAAGTGATCGACACTTGATACATAGTGCTACCACTTCTGGTAATAGTACAATAAATACTCTCTTATATGTTATTTGTTAAATGTTCTCAGCCCCTGAATGCCTAGTAAAAATAATTTTAGGAAGTAAACACAACTTTGATAAAAAGGTATTTAAAGGACATGGTTGGGAGACTCAGGTAATGGGATTATAAAACATAAAAATGTTATCAAACAAATATTCTAGATAAATAAGTAACATTGTTGGTCATTAAAACAGCTAAAGTGGTTTTTGTTTTTTTTTTTTAAGCAACAGTACTCAATGATGATTTCAGTTAGATAAACAGAAAGATTTTTGGTGGAACTATAAATTGGTGCATTCCTTTTGGAAAGCCTTTTGGTAGCATGAATCAATGGCTTAGTTTGATTGCCATTTGACCCTTCTTTTTCATTATATTTCATAAAGAAATACACATTAACAGAGAATTATACAGAGAATTGTTTAGTGCAAAAAAGAGAAAAATCTTATTGTTCAATATGAATAATCAAAGTGTTTTCATGTTTAATGCCACTATTAAAAATTAGGTTAATGGAGAATTAGTATTCATGTAGGCAAGTGGTCTGATTTAATGTTAGTTGGGGATAAAAAAACTAAAAATATAGAATCTATGGCACCATGCTGATAGCTTTATCTTAATTGTATAAGTAGGTGTGCAGGTTCTAGAAACAATATGCTAACGTATCAACAGTGATTATTTTGAGAAGAGGTTGGATTATTTGTATCAATTGTTCACTTTTGGAAATCTTGTGAACAAAACCAAGTTCTGGTGACTGAACTATTTGGGGATTTTACTTTTTTAATTTTCTTTCCTTTTATACTTGTTGACTGACCTCACCAATACTCTGATCTTTCTACTGTTCTGGCTCCTTAAACAGTCTTCTTTTATTTATGCAAACATTGAACTACACAGTTAACTTTGCTATTAAAAGTTGGACATTCCGGGTTGTTCTTGGTTGTAAATGATGTTCCAGTCTGATGTTGTATTACTGGAGTAATGTCCTTAGCAATTTGAAGTTTCTTAGATTGGAGACATCAACAAACCATTGAAAACTGGCATTATGTAAAATCTATTTTCTTTACCCTTCCCTCAGTCACTGTTAATTCTGGAATATGTTTGGTTTAAAATAGCAAGCAAAGTTAATAATTTCTTTAATATTTCCATTTAGTGCAACTTCAAAACAATCATGGTAGGGAGTCACCAAATACTTTTTAAGTCAAACAAGAATACAGAAGATACTGTCATACCTTCTCTTTGATTCTTCACTTATTAGACAAAAGGAAAGTTGTAAGAATTTTCCATGAACTACTTGACTTGTTTTTCAGAAATTATAGGATTTTTTCCCCTAAATACTAATTCTGTTTAAAAAAAAAAAAAGAAAATGTCACATTTTTAAAAATACTTTTTGGTGTTGCTGCATTATTGAAGTTTATCAATTACAGTTAGCTATTTTAATCTTAGTGCTAGTTATTTAATATTACGTGTTATGAATGCTCTTTCTTGATAGATTTTTTTCATTTTTAGTTTTTTTTTTTTTAATTCCATTCTACCATCCTGAATTATTACCCTTTTGTGCTTGTGAAACCCAATAAGTAATAGAAGCTGAGGAGTACTGATGAACTATAAAACTAAATTCAGTGGGTGATTATTTTATATTGCTGTTATCAAAAGATACTGGCATTATTCCTGAATCAGGTTCACACTGAGTTTGATAATTATCTAAGCAAAGCATATTGAAAATATTTTTCATGCAATTTATGTGAATGTTGTACAAAAATAAATTCTTTGTAAGTGATTTTAGTTGTTTACTGTTTTCATACTAACTTTTTATATAGTGTAAAAGCTCTATGTTTGGGTATGAATCAAGATAACTTGAAAGTGTGGTGATTAAGCTCTGGATGTCATGCTGGGCTCTTGAAACATCTTTTACCTCTTCCTAACTTGGATCAGGGAGAAGTGGAAATATTTAACAGTATAATAAAGATTTGTCTACTTTCTATGTCTATGAATTTGTACATTCTGGACTTTTTATATAAATGGAATTACGCTATATGTGGTCTTTATGTCTGACTTCTTTCACTTAGCATCAGTCAAGGTCCCCCCATGTCATAGTATGTATCAGTACTTCATTGTTTGTAGAGTTAAAAACCTTATCTTTTTTATGTATACAATACAATAATATGAAATTATAGAAGAAAATTTGTAGACAGTTATTAAGGTAAGATTCTTATATATGAAAGAGTGCTGCAACTTAAACATGCTGCTATTTTTAACCTAACTATTGTGACCATTTTATCTCTACAGTTTAGATTTTGAAGAATGTGCTCACAAGTTGCTAAAAATGGAGTTTCCTGAGAGTCAAACAGTAAGTTAGTACTTTTTTTCTATTAGGAAATATATATGTGTTATAAAATGTGTATGTGTATGTTATAAAAATGTTTAAGATAGTTAATAGGTTTCATGAAATGAGTCAGTAACTCAGTGCTTCATATATGCTGCTCATTCCAGTGATTTGAATCAACTGCTTGTTTGAGGTGTGAGAAAAGGTGGAAGTCTCTCTGAACCACCATACTTGACACAGGTTTCTGAGTGGTTGCCTATAAATCAAATGGTGCCTTAAATATAATAGGAAGTTTGTTCCTTAATGAAGTACCTGGTCCATCTACTTTATGCACTAAGCGTTCTTTTGTCATAGAAGCTGTAAAGATCACCATACTTCTTGTTCCATTACTTGCAGTGGATATAGAAGAACCTGTTCCATTTTTTTTCATTCATTAATTTATTTAACAAAATGTATTCAGCATATATGGAGAAGGAAATGGCAACCCACTCTGTATTCTTGCCTAGGAAATCCCATTAACAGAGTCTGAGCCTGGTGGGCTACAATCCATGGGGTCGCAAAGAGCCGGACATGACTTAGCAACTAAGCACATTCAGCATATACCATATGTCAGGCATTCTGTAAGGTGTCAGGGATTCAGCTTTCCATAAAGTACCTTTTAGCCCCCTCTTAGCCCATGGGACTCATAGTCTTATAACTCAGTACATACACTTAACTGTTCAAAATATGGAACCCTAATATCAGGGATAATAAAGGTTAGACTGAGAAGATTATCTTAGGTTTTTTTTTTTTTCTAATTCTTTCCTTATGTATATTGCTCCCTGCCCATCTAAATTTTGGATGCTTGAAATTTGTAGCAAAGGCTTTCAGGGTTTGGGTTTTCACATATTGATTTACATGTAGTAGACTCAGCACAGGTCCAGAGTGAATGTGTCAGCTCTAATAGGCTGTTTGATTTCTGGTTCTTCTAAAAGATCTTGGCTGAGCTGTTAGCATTACACGGAAGTCCTTTGACTTAAGGCCTTAAATATGTTCTGTTACAGGGATTGGCATACTGTGGCCCAGGCCCACTGCCCGTTTTGTTAATAAAGTTTTATTGGAATGCAGCCCTACCCATTGGTTGATGTATTGTGTGTGACTGATTTTGCCCTATAGCAGCAGACTAGTTGCAGCAGAGAACATATGCCACTAACAGCCTGAAATACTTGCTGTCTGGTCTTTTCCAGAAAAGAAGTCCCAATCTTTGTTTAAGAATGTAGGTTAGTTCTTGAAATGCCATGGTATGGAATTTTGAGAAGAGATTATTCTTTACAAATTAAAAAAAAATTTTTTCCCTCTTAAATTGATATATTAATAATAGTGTCCTTATATGTATTATGGGTATAATTGATGTATTATCATTGGAAGGGAATAAATTAGTGAATTAACCTTTAAAATTATAAGTGAAACTAAAGTTATGGTATGATCTTGTCACATTATTTGCTGAATATAATTTTTATTAAAAATTTTATTAATGCAGAGGATAGTTGTTCTAGAACTTAACTTCCCATTTTTTTCCCTTGAAACCACAGGCCAGAATATTTACTTTTCCCTCATATCTGAAGGATTATTTGTTAGGTAGATCATTCTTGCTAGAAATTTTTTTTTTTACTTCATGTTGAATATGGCTTTTCACTCTCTTCTGGCCTGTAGCATTTGTGCTAAGAACTTCAACATATTTTGATAACATTTGGGGGAGTGTCTTAGTCTGTTTTCATTCAGTCAAAAGAATCTCCTAAAATCACTATGATATTTAATTAAAATGTTAAAATATTTAATTATTTTATGCCACAGGGAATAACTCTTATAATTGCATTTAGTCTCAGAAAGAAAGTAATTTGTTTTGCAGGTTGTGCTGACTTTATTAGCAGTGCTATCAGCGGATTACCATGTTACATTATTTAAAACCTGATTAAGTGTTACTTTACTTTAAGATATAGAGTTGGTAGAAGTTGAAAATGCATTTTAATATATTGAATTAACGTTGTGTGGCAGAATTCAGAAAAGGTTATTTAGGTTTTTTAGTACTATATTAAATTTTGACAAAGTGCATCTCTTCAGAACTTAGACATTTATAAACATTTTAATTGAGGCAACTTGTGACTAACCTTTAAAAAAAATAGTAATCGAGCAGTATAATTACATCTAAAAATAACCTTATATTGTGAAGAGAGGCCTTTCATTAGATAGTTTTATAAGTAGATTATCAGCTTCTCGAATAGCACTGTAGATCATTTTGCAGTGATGAAAATATTGGTATTCTTCCCCTTTTAGTACAGTGGCCACTATACTGGTCACATGTGGTTTCTGAGTACGTAAACTGTGACGTATGAGTAAGAAACTAAAATCTGAGTTTCACATAATGTTGAGTAATTTAAAGTTAAATAGCTGTGTATTGCTGGGGCCGCCACACTGGAAGCACAGTTGTCAAGTGTTCTGTGCTGCTTCAGGGCTCCCCTTCCTCCCTGAACATGGATCAGTTCACTTCAATTCAGTCGCTCAGTCGTGTCCAACTCTTTGTGACACCATGGATTGCAGCGCACCAGTCTTTCTGGTCCATCACCAACTCCCGGAGCTTGCTCAAACTCATGTCCATCAAGTCGGTGATGCCATTCAACCATCTCATTCTCTGTTGTCCCCTTTTCCTCCTGCCTTCAATCTTTCCCAGCATCAGGCTCTTTTCCAGTGAGTCAGTTCTTTGCATCAGGTGGCCAAAGTATTGGAGTTTCAGCTTCAGCATCAGTCCTTGCATTGAATATTCAGGACTGATTTCCTTCAGGACTTACTGGTTGGATCTCCTTGCAGTCCAAGGACTCTCAAGAGTCTCTTCCAACACCACAGTTCAAAAGCATCAATTCTTTGGCGCTCAGCTTTCTTTATAGTCCAACTCTCACATCCATACATGACTACTGAAAAACCATAGCTTTGACTAGATGGACCTTTGTTGGTAAAGTAATGTCTCTGCTTTTTATTTTTTATTTTATTTTATTTTTTATGTCTCTGCTTTTTAATATGCTGTCTAGGTTAGACATAACTTTTCTTCCAAGGAGCAAGCGTCTTTTTAAATTCATGGCTACAGTCATCTGCAGTGATTTTGAAGCCCAAGAAAATAAAGTCTCTCACTGTTTCCATTGTTTGCCCATCTGTTTGCCACAAAGTGATGGGACCTGATGCCATGATCTTAGTTTTCTGAATGTTGAGTTTTAAGCCAACTGTTTCACTCTCGTCTTTCACTTTCATCAAGAGGCTCTCTAGTTCATCGATTTCACCTTAAGGGTGGTGCCATCTGGATGTCATCTGGATGGTGTCATCTGGTGGTGCATATGGATATTTCCAGTAAATGCATATTGACCTCATTTTTTAAAATATGTATAATAATTACATATTAATAGATTGTATCTCGTTATCAAAGGACAAAAATGTCAGAATTCCTAATTGAAAATATAAAGGTAAAATAAAAGTGAACTGAAAGAGTATATAGTATATTTTATAGGCTTGCTTTCTGTTTTTAGAAAGCAAATACATTACAGTTAATGTATTTATAAAAAAAAATTACTTTTAAACTTTCTGATAAGTTTTGTAGAAAAAGATCTTTAGTCAGTTTAGTAGTACTCAGAATTAGGGTTAGGGTTATTCTCTTTTTCATTTTGTCTCCATTGATTTGTCCATATTTCCTGAGTTTCATCATCTATGAAATTGCTATCATTGATACATATTTCATTAGGGTTATTTCAGGAATTAAATAATATTTATTCATTATAAGTAATTTGTGATGTTGGTATTTTCCGATCTTGAATTAACTCTTGCATTTCATAGTTTAACAGAACTTTCATAAAGGAGTTTTCAAGACACAAAAATAACTGATTGGACAGTGTGTGGAAAGAGCAGTTATGGAATGATTCCATCTATTTGTTTAGATTCATCTGTGGACAGATCTATATGCGTAACATTTATTTTGAGGCTAAAAATCTTAGCCACAAAGGTCTTTTTTGTTGTTGTTCTTTTAAATGTATTTTCTTATCAACAAGGCAGTCATTATGTTAGCATTGAAGTTGTGCCCATTTATGCTCTGTAAACCCACTCCAGTATTCTTGCCTGGAAAATCCCATGGACGGAGGAACCTGGTATGCTACAGTCCATGGGGTCGCAAAGAGTCGGACGTGACTGAGCGACTTCACTCACTCACTCATGCTCTGTAAAGACCCACCACGTTTTGCCTTTTCCATACTAACAAAATATATTCTTGATGATTCGGTTTGAATGTTGTATTGGTGGTCTGTATTTAAAAGATTTCTGTATAGAATCTTTTCAGAATGCGATATATTTAGTTTCTTTTTGTTGATGTATCTGTTTCCTCTACTAGGTTTTCTTGAAGTGGCTCATGCTTATGTGAGTTTAGAATTTTATAAGCAGTCTAATTAACATAAATGACATGGAATTTCTGTTAGCCAAACAGAAGACTTTAAAAAAACTATAGTCTTGACATAGATTGAATTTTTTGTTTTGTCTTCATAACTCAACTTCACCAAGTTTTATGTTTTTAAAACCTTATTTAAAAATTCAGGCTGTCTTTGTCATATTGATAAATTATCACACAGCATGGATTCGTTGTGTTTTGAATCATTAATGTAATTTTTTTCCAAACAGAAAGAACTCTGCAACATGATACTTGATTGCTGTGCCCAACAAAGGACATATGAGAAATTTTTTGGCTTATTAGCGGGGGTGAGTTCCGACCTCATTTTTCATGTTGGATTTTGATGAAATCACAAGGGTAATTCTGAACATGAGTATTGTGAATTAATGTGTCTGCTTTGTTGCCTGGTTTAATATACTAACATATCTTTGCTGAAAACAAATCGTTCTTCCCTTCCACAGTTTTCCCAATCTCTGTAGCTTCCTCCCTTCCCACTTCCTATTTGTAGTTCTTTAACATTACCTATCATTCTTCCAGAACTTTGAGGCATTCCAATACATGCTTTGTAACAGTTTCCCAAAGAGAACAATTAAATGCTGTCTTTTCAGAATTTCACAGCAGTTTTTGGTCAACTACATGTTCAGACAACATAAATAAAACATGAGCTAAAATAATTTTTTTGAATCCAAACTTAACCCATAGAGAAGTATATTTCTCATATATAAATGTGTGTATCTGTGGTCAGCCATGTGTATAACTTTGTTTTGGCATATAAATCCCAGGTAGATAGTGGTGGTATAAATTAACTTCTTTTTTAAGCATCCCATTATATAGCAAAGAAGATTGATATGATATACAAATATTTATTAACTTTTGATTGAATAAAATTAGGATTTAATATGCTCATAATGGTGTTGACATTTTTATTTTTAATTTGTTAGCGATTTTGCATGCTAAAAAAAGAATACATGGAATCCTTTGAAAGTATATTCAAAGAACAATATGATACCATCCATCGCTTGGAAACAAACAAATTGAGAAATGTTGCTAAGATGTTTGCTCACCTTTTATACACTGATTCACTTCCATGGAGCGTAAGTAGATGAGTCAATATTTGTTCTTCTTTCCTAATCCCCTGTTATTCTGAAATAAATATTAAGTATAACATAGCCATACTTTCCCAATGTAGGCAGTGTACTTTAAAATGACATGTGGAGCAAACGTCTACTATAATGGCAGTCTTTGAGGTTATATTCATATAACGTGGGATCAAAAAGCTAACTTAGTGTATGAATGTAAGAAATAACGTTTTGAATGATACTAATAGTCTAAACGTTACAATGCTTTTTGAAAGCGATACCTAGGAATGTTTTCAGAACAAACATAGTCTTTTTATCTTCTCCGTGTGCATTCATGTGTGTGCACAGTCTTATCCATGTACAGCAAAGTTTGGTGGCACATGATCCTCTTAGTTATTGCATGTTTCCTGATGGAGTAACTGTCAGAAGTTCCTCTGGTAAGGACATGAGAGAAATGACTGTTCTGACAGGATGTATTTTTCTTAGCCAGCACTGAAGTTGTATCAGTGTTTGGGAGGAGTTCCGGTAGTCATAGTTAGAACAAGGAAAGATACTCTCGCTGGGGAAGTGTACTCTGGGTTGGAATTTGAACTGCATTCAGTAAGCTGCCACTTAATTGTACAACCACTGTTCATTCAACAACCATTTGTTTAGTCACCAACTCTGTGCCCAGAAGGAGACACTGGGCTTCCAAAATGAATTATATATGGTCCCTGCTTTCAAGGAGTTTAATACCATATAGCAGAAGAGGTAAGATGCCCATGGTAATAATGCAGAATAAAAGTGATAGATTAGGCTGAAGGAATTGAAAAATTCGAAAGAAATTATATCCAAGAAGAAAGAGATCATATTGTAGAATACCACAACCCAGTGGTAGAATGAAACAACATTGTTGAGCTAATGAACATTGGATAGATTTTTGTAATACTTGAAGTACTAAGTGTGTCCCACTACTTTAATAGGCATTTATAAGCTAACCCAGCAGGCTATTAAACTTTTTTACTTTGTTTTTTTCTTCCTTCTCTGGGAAAATGAAACCAAAGTTTTAAACAATTGAAATAGTAAACTCCTGGAACGCGTGATCCATTAAAAACTGGAGGTTGCTTTTACTTTTTTTTCACCCTAAAATATCTGTCTATGAGCTTTAGTTTTTAAGCCCTAGTCTTACTATGCAGAACAAGCCATCATTCTTGGTCTTTACCCTTCTCACGAACAGGTATGCACTGGACATACAATATGATAACATCCGTTTTGATGACTAGGTTTTAGGAGCTAGTAATCTTAGCATTATATGCTAAAGACAGTATTCCTCCCTGCTATAAAAAGCACATTGCTCAGGAAAGAGAATGAACTTTACTTCTGTAGCATCTTAACATTTTGAAAATTTGTATAGAAAAGCAGTCTTAAACTTTCCCAGGTAATAATATGTATCAGCATAATGGAAGATATTTACAGATAATTCTTATTGAAGATAACAAATCATAATTTCAGGGGACACTGAAAGTTAGAGATACTGGTCACTTTGTCTTTCCTTTTGAATACCAAAATAATAATGTCTTTTTTTAATTCTAATTTTCAGGTTCTTGAATGTATAAAACTGAGTGAAGAAACCACTACGTCATCCAGTAGAATTTTTGTGAAAATATTTTTCCAAGAGCTGTGTGAATACATGGGTCTTCCTAAACTTAATGCAAGATTAAAGGATGAGTAAGTGTATTGTTAAATTTTAAATTAAACACTTTTTATTCTTAACTTTTATTCTCCTACTTTAGCAACCGTAAGTCCGCTCTTAGTTGTAAAAATATGTGTTAAGTCCTTAGGACATTCTTCATCTATTAGTCACTACTCTGACTCTCATGTTCTGTGTGACAGGACAACATGAAACTTTTAATGGTCATTTATTCAAGTAGAGAAAACTCAGATTTCATGCCTCTTTTAATTTAGTCAGAACATGCAAAATTATTTTTCCATGCTGACTGGAATTTTCCAGTAATGAGTTTTGTAGTTTTGCTTCATTTTTACCCTAAGGTTGAGGCTTAGAATGATAATGTCTTATTATCAGTGGATAATTGTAAACATATACTGGTGACGGTCAGCCCTATAAGTCATATAACTGTTTAGATTATTATGCTGAACTCGGGCTTTGTTCCAGTACTGTTATGTAATCCCTATCCCAGCTTTCTTACTTTCCAGGTATTCAGGTTGCATATTACCACTTATATTGACTTCTACTCCATTCATACTCCTGAAATCCTTTGAGAGTTTTCTCAGTGATCACCTGCCAAATCCCCCAGTCTTTCACAGTCCTCATGCCTCTTGACCTCTTGGTCTCACTCACACTATTGACCACTTGCTCACTGATTCCTCACTTTATTCTCATTCTGCCTTGCTCCTCCCAGTCTCTCATCTTCGGCCTGCCTTGCTTATGTTCGCCAGAGGTCTGTCCTGAATTCTAAGTGCTCTGGGCCAATCCATTTGCTTCTCTTAGCTTCATATACTTATTCATTGGTCCTTGTCTACTTGCCAGGCTCTGGGACTCCTTCTCCAGCAAGATGCACTCTGACTGCTCAAACATTGCCCAGCTTATTAAACAATAATAATAAGCTGATTCATGCCCCCTTCCTCTATTTCCAGAGCTGGGAATTCCTTCTCTTGTTCTGTCCAGCAAACTCTTAATCATTCTTCTTATATTGTTACCTTTTTCTATGAAAGATGGTTTTTCCTAACTCTGCTGCTTAGTCCACTGAGTCCGTCACTCAAAACCACGTGATATTGCTGTTTTTCTATTTGTTCCCCTCCCGAGAAACAGCAGTTCCATACAGTCTTTACCCTTGATTTCTCTTGACTGCTTTTCCCCTTCTGCCAGTGCCTTCCACAGTACTGTGTAGACATGAGTGTGTGTATGTACATCAGAGGAGGGCTTTTTTTTTTTTTTTTGTACATACACTCAAATATAAATACACATATGTATCCATAGATTTTATGTGTTATATACGTATAGCTATTCTGATTGTATATGAAAGTTTTTTGTAAAAAAAACCTCCTCTCATATAATTATAGAAATCAATTTAATTTCTTTATTTTGGGCCACACCTCGTGACTTGCGTGATCTTAGTTCCCCTATCAGGAATTGAACCGGAGCCCATGGCAGTGAAAGTGCTGGGTCCAGTGGACCATCAGGGAAATTACTGGAAGTCAATTTTAGTAAACTGTGACTTGACCCTACTCCTGTCGTTTAGATATCTTGCAGCCTGACCTAATTGATGATTTTTAAATCACTTGCTTATATTTCATTTACTAATTTAATATATAGAAATTCTGAAAAATGTCTGTATGAGGATTTTGCCTTTTTATCTGTAGGCAATCTGTTCTCTTTTGTTCATTTTCTTTTTCAGAACTCTGCAACCATTCTTTGAAGGATTATTACCCCGAGATAACCCAAGAAACACTCGATTTGCCATCAACTTCTTTACTTCTATTGGTCTTGGAGGTTTAACGTAAGAATTATTATCAGAGTTTTATTCAACTTACTTATCTCAAACTTATCTCACAGTTCCTTCGAGGCAGAATCTAACAGTGGTTATGTTTTTAATTAGGGATGAATTGCGTGAGCATCTCAAAAATATACCAAAGGTCATTGTGGCACAAAAACCAGATGTTGAGCCAAGTAAATCCTCCTCCTCTTCCTCTTCCGAGTCCTCCTCCTCAGAGTCTGACTCCTCTGCCTCTGATTCAGACAGCAGTGACGGCAGTTCAGAGTCTTCTGGTGAAGAAAGCGGTTCTTCATCCACCAGTAGTCAGAGCTCAGCCTCAGGTACTGAAACTCATCTGTAATTGATCGTGCTCTTTTCTCACAAGTATGTTGCTGGTGGTGTTTACAAGGGAAGAGAACATTTGATTGCTTCTTTATTTTAGAGTTCACTTGTTTAAAAGCCACAATTAATAATATAAATGATCATCTATCACTGTTGCAGTCTATACTGAATTCAGTATTTATAATGTTAGGATTATCTTTTGAATCCTCTTCATCAAAATGAAGATACTCCATTGGCAAATATTTGTTTGAGTGCTGACTGAAATGCCTTTCATAATGTCTGTCATCTGCTTTGCAGGAGCTTTCCTGATGGTTGTATTTTAAAGAAATTTTAATTTTTAAGTATTAACAGTGAAGCCTTATATTAGTAATTGACACATACCACATATTCAGTGCATGTCTTATAAATGAACAGCTGTGTAAATTTTCATAGACAAACCATATCCATGTAGCCAGGACCCCAGAGGCCTTCCCTTGTTCTCTCCCCTGCTTACTACCTTTCCTCCCTTCCACTAGCTCATGGCAGCTCCTGTTCTGATTGGTAATTCTCTAAATTAGTTTTGCCTGTTTTTAACTTTGGAATTATGTATTATGAACTCCTTTATGTCTGGTTTGTCTTTCAACTTTATGTTTGTGAGATGCAGTCATACTATTGCATTTAGTTATTTTTCATTCATTCTCATTGCTGTATAGTTTTTTCAGTATGTATAAGTATTTCATAGTATATTTAATGTTTATCATTTTTACTTAATGGAAATTTAGATTTATAAATAGTGTTTCCATGAATGCTATGATGCATGTCTTTTGGTGACGTGTGCGTGTATACGTATGCACGTTTCTGTTGGATATATTCCTAGAAGTGGAATCCCTGGTTGTAGGATACTGCTGAACAGCTTTCCAAGTGGTTGTTCCAGTTTACACTCCCACCAGCCGTGTATGGGGCTTCCCCAGTGGCTCAGCAGTAAAGAATTTGCATGCAGTGTAGGAGCTGCAGAAGAGGTGGGTTTGATCCCTGGTTCCGGAAGATCCCCTGGAGGAGGACATGGCAACCCACTCCAGTATTCTTGCCTGGAGAATGCCATGGACAGAGGAGCCGGGCAGTCTGCAGTCTGTAGGGTCACACACAGTCAGACACAATTGAAGCGACTTGACATGCAGGCAGCCACGTGTGAGAGTTACAGGAGCGCCCATCTTCACTGACGTTTTAACCATCATTTTCATTTCAGCTGTTTTGGTGGGTGTGCAGTGGTATTGCATTGTCATTTTAATTTGCATTTCCTTGATCATTGTGAGGCTGAGCATCATTTTGTGTATTATTGGCCATTTGAATATTTTCTTTTTGTTAAGTGGCTGTTGCAAGCTTTTTGCCTCCCCCCACCCTTTTCTAATTATTTGTCTTTTCTGTTTATTTATAAGTGCCTTTATGTATTTTGGGTATGTCTCTTTTGTCACATGTGTACATTGCAAATAACTAGCCCTGTTCTTGTCTCTTAAGCCCTGTGAGGCTACCAGAGCTCTGCTGGTTTCTTCCCTCAGCAGCAGCCCTGAATCAGCAGATGCTTGCAGGAAGAAGGTGACATCAGCTCACTTCTCTGTGGTTCTGCCTTCTCTTGAATCTTGGCCCTTCTATCCTCCTTTTGTTTTTGCCAGCCCACTGGTGTCTTCTTTACTTTTTATTTTAAAATGATTTTTGACTTATAAGAAGGTTACAAAATTAGTACAGAGTATTTCCATATAGCTTTCACCCAACTTTCCCTAATGTTAATATTTTCCATAACTATAGTTCAATTATCAAAATCAGGAAATTAACATTGGGAAAATACTGAATTTCACCAGTCTTTCCACTGATGTCCCTTTTCTTGTTCCAGGATCCTTCTTGCCTTTAATTGTATTTCTCTTTAGCCTTCTATATAACCCATGATAGTTTCTCTCAGGCTTTTGTTGGTTTGAATGGCTTTGACCTTTTTTAAGTCCTTTGGTCACTTACTGTGCACATTGTCACTCAGTGTGAATATCTGTCTGATGTTTTCTCATGATTCGAATGAGATTATTCATTTTAGGCCAGAGTTCCATAGAGATGATGTGTTGTTCTTACTGTGCCTTATTGAGGAGTTGATAATATTGATATGTCTTGTAGGTGATATTAACTTTAATCACTTGGTTATGGTGGTATCTGCTGAATTTTTTCATGGAAACCATTTTTCTCTATAAATTAATGTTATAGGGAGATATTTCAGTACAAGGCAGATCTCTTTTTTCTCCTCTTTCAGTCTTCTGTTTTTGCACCCATCTTTGGATCTTATCTGCAACACTTGTTACTGTAATGTTTGCCAAATGGTGGTTTTTCTATTTGTCACTTTTTTTTCTACATTTAATAATGAAATTTCTCTTGTAAGAAAGAGTTGTGCCCCCTGCATTTATTTATTAATAGTGTTATACATATCAGTGTAGACTCATGGATATTTATCTTATTCTGTGGGTTAAAGTCCAGTGCTGTCATTTATTTTCTTGTTCAGATCATTTCAGCTTTGGCAATTGGAAGTTCCTTCAAGTTGACTCCTGTGTTCTTTTGACACACTCCCATCCTTTTTTTCTTGAGCACTTCCTTCCTTATAGCACCTTCCTTGTAGCATCTCAAGTTGTTTCAGATTTTTAGTGCCATTAAATAGCAGACGCTAAGCTTTTATCAGGCATTTCTAGTTGTTTTCAGCAACATTACTGGTCTTTGACAATCTTCTTCATCTTCCTTGGAAGAGGAAGTGCTGTAGTAAAGTGTTTTTTCAAATATGCCATTTTCTAAAAAGGTCTATGTTGTTTTCCCAGGACCAACTCTGCTTTCTTTCACCATAATATCTTAATTTGAATAAGAGATAGTCTGATTGCCCAAAATGCATGTCATTTCTTGGTTTTTTAGTGTGTATTTCAGAGAGGCAGCACTTCTCCTCACAGCCTTATTAGTAGGTTGGTCAGGCTAGTCTTTACACACTTGTTTCTCTTCAGAGTGTTTTACATACTATGTGGCATCCAGAATTAGGGGACTCTCAGTGATTTATTGGAGAAGGCAATGGCGCTCCACTCCAGTACTCTTGCCTGAAAAATCCCATGGACGGAGGAGCCTGGTGGGCTGCAGTCCATGGGGTCACTAAGAGTCGGACACAACTGAGCGACTTCACTTTGATTTTTCACTTTCATGAATTGGAGAAGGAAATGGCAACCCACTCCAGTATTCTTGCCTGGAGAATCCCAGGGACAGAGGAGCCTGGTGGGCTGCCGTCTTTGGGGTCGCACAGAGTCGGACACGAGTGAAGTGTTGGCTCCCGCTCCAGTGATTTATATTGTTAGAGCAAGACTCCATTTACTCACAGGAAGTTTTATTCTTAAGTTGAAATATACTAACATTGTTCATTTACCATTCACCTCTAAAGAATTTGTTATTTCATGGTATCTGTTTTGAGAACAGATGATAACACAGCATGAACTGCTGCAATAAGGAAGCTTGCTAATTCAAAATTAATTTGCCTCATCATACAATTTCAGTAGAGAGCTTTCAGTTTTATTAATAACATATTAAATAGCATAAAAGCAATATGAACTTATACCAAATTAGAAAATTGTAAAGCAAACACCAGAGAGGAAAGTGCATATTATTGTAGGGCTCAGGTTTTGGTGTCAAGAAGCACAGGTGTGGGATGCAGAAGGGTCAGAGAGAGGCATTGATTCTACACAGAGCCAGATGGTTTCTGCTTGGGTTGCTGTAGTTCAGCTGAACTGCTTGATAGAAACCAGAGAAATTGATCCTTTGTGGCAAACCAGGACCCGTGGTTTGCCACGGATAGGCATTTGGCAGGAGAAATAGACGCTGCTACATTTGAGTGGAGGTAGGACAAGGATAGGCAACTTTCCACCATATTTTCTTTTTCCGTATGAATTTGACAGAAATTGTGGTCATCTCAGTACTTTTGATTATGTATCCAAAGCAGATAACACAAAGTGGTTAAGTGTGTTTTATAGCTTAAAATGGGTAAGATATTTCATTCTAATTAATATTTATATTTGTGGACAGACTGATAAAAGTTTCCAGGCCTTAGAAGAGTTTTCTTAACAATCAAGCTTTTGTGGCTCTCATAAAGCCTGTGATTAGATCTCAGCATAGCTTCTCTTTGCATAATTACTACTTCTCTGGTAGTAGGACTATTATTCTTGTAGGCAGAGGTTTGTATTTGAAAAATATGTATTCCTATTTTTACACAAACCCAGTCATCCCACTCAACCCACCTTTTAGGAAGTGATGTTGCTGGCATATAGGATCATTGTATTTTAATTATGTATCATATCTGTCATTATATTTCATACAACATAATGCATATGGGCTGAAATTTCTGTTTTGGATAAAATTTGTAAGTGGAAATGTACCACTTTAGTCATTTCATTAAAACTTTTACATTTGCTATACCTTATTTAAAACATTTGTTTATTGTTTTAAGGATCAAAGCAGTTACTTCAGTAACTAATGTATTATATTGTATATTCTTAAAAATTATAGTTTTTGTATACTGCTCTGTCATCAGATTTTGCAGTCAGTTTGACTCGTCATCCAGTTTGTCTGAATTAGTAAACAAACCTATAATGTATAAGTAAATGTGATTTTTTTTTCAATTGTGAAATTAAAATTAAAATATAAGCTAACTATATTTCATTTTACACATGCAGCTAAAAATGTAAGAAAGAAGGGGCATGGGAACCACAGAAGTAAAGAAGTAGATAAATTGATCAGGAAACAAGAAATGAATGATAGAAAACAAGAAGAAAGGAGGCCAGAGCATCGGCACCAGGAGACAAGGACTGAGAGAGAAAGGAGGTCAGAAAAACCCAGAGAGAGAGATTCAAGAGGCTCTGGAACAAAATATGCTTCAGACAGAGGGATTCCTTCTGAGAGAAATAGCTACAGCAGAGCCATGCATGACAGAGACCAAGAAGCACTCATGGATTTGGAACATAATCATGGGGATCCCAAAAAGAAAAGAGAGAGAAGGAATTCTTTCTCTGACAATGAGCACAGACATCGAAATAGGGACAGTGGGAATTTTAGAAGGAAAGATAGATCCAAGTCAAGAGAAAAAAATAAAAAACATTCAGGTTCTAGAAGTGATGAAGATAGGCATCAGAACGGTGCTGAGAGGCGCTGGGAAAAATCTAGCCGATACTCTGAACAATCCGGAGAATCAAAGAAAAATCAGGACCGGCGAAGAGAAAAGTCTCCAACAAAGCAAAAAAAATAATTCTGCAAAATCACAGAAATTGAACATGCCTTATATTCAGTTGAAACAAATTATTTTTTACATCCATTGACAAACTTTGTAGAGAATTATTGTATAAAGTACTGGTTTGTATTTGTACATTTAAAAAATGTTTTCATTTTAATATGTTGTATAATTGATACATCTCAAGGCCTTCTACATAAAATTATTTGAGAAGTTTCACCAGAGAAGGTTATAATTCTTGCCTATATTTTGTTAATAAAACAATCAAATGCTCATTGAATTGATGATTTTTTTATCAACAATTTTTTTTTCTGATAATGTTTCTGTTTATAGAATTATTATAATGAATTGTTAGTGGCTTTTTATTTGTAACTGAAGACCAAAATAGATAAACCTTTTTAAGGTTTTTGCTTTGTTAATGAGATACTATAAACTTTTCTTAGGAGTCATGCTTTTTTTAAAGTAGAGGAATTATTTTAAGTTTTATTTTATATCTTTAGCAAAATATGTATGTATAATTTTTTTTCAGAAGTGTTTCAGTGAAGCTAGGTGTATGTTAGGCTTTAAACAGATACACAACTATCTTATTTAATAATTAGGATTTCTCTCATTGATAACATTTCTTTCTGGAGTGTTAGGTTAACTTTTAATTGAAATTCTTTGTGATTAGTGCTTTTTCTCAGCCTTGAAGTTCTGTCACTTTTGGTAAGTTAATACGTATTTAAGTTTTAATGTGGATTAATAGGTTATTGGAAAACATGCAGTCATGAGAAATGTAGACAAGACCAACTGTGAAATAATTTCAGTTTTTTTATAAGAAGTTTAAGGGTTGCTATCCTTGTAACTCTCACCAGTTACTATGTGACCATATTATTTATTACTTTTGAAATAAAATATTGCCTCTGAAATTTTAGATTTGCTGACATTAAACCTCATTTACTAAATAAACTATTTGTACTTGCTCACCTTAAGAGTATATAAAATCCATTTTAGCCAGTGTCCAGATTCAAGAATAATCTTAAACCATTTTAAAAAATCAAACCATTTTAAAGTTTGGCTTTTGGGCATACTCTGATTTATTTAAGATCTTGAATACAGGGGCTTCCCTGGTGGCTCAGTGGTAAAGAATCCGCCTGCCAATGCAGGAGATACTGGTTTGGTCCCTGGTCCAGGAAGATTTCACAAGCCACGGAGCAATTAAGCCCGTGTGCTACAACTATTGAGCCTGTGATCTAGAGCCAGAGATTGGCCACGACTGAGCCCATGTGCTGCAGTTACTGAAGCCTATGTGCCTAGAGCCTGTGCTCCATAGTACTAGAAGCCACTGCAGTTCGTAGCCCACACACCACGATAGAGAATAGCCCCTCCTTGCCACAACTAGAGAAAAGCCTGTGCAACATCCAAGACCCAGCACAGCCAAAATAATAAAATTATATAAAAACTTGAGCATAAGTACAATAAAGTCCATGTCGATAAAGACATACTATGTTCTCTTCCTCTTCTCCCCCTGTCCCCTGAGTATTAATTGAATATGGCAGTTTGGAAAAATTAACTGTGGTGGTTAGAATCACACCGTAAGTTGTGATTAGAATGGACCATCACAGATGTAGTACATTTCACGGAACTGTGAAGCTCAGCAAATAGGATTTAAGGAACATACAGGCTGTAAGTCCTAAGGGAAATAAATGAGTTAATTTTTTTAACTTTATTACCTAATTATTAGTTAATTAACATTAATCTTTAGAGATGTTAACAAGGAAAATGGACTAGAAATTTTACTTTCTCATCATTATTTCATAATTTCTAAATGTAAAAATGGGAAACCATTCTTTTTATTGAGTACTTAAGACCATAAAGAGTTTTTAAAGTAGATTTTTTTTTTTAATGTAACTTTTATTGAACTGTGTTGCCAAGTCTATTCTAGGAATTAAGAGATAAAACCATGAAGAAAACAAAGTCTCAACTCTTAGATAGTATCGTTGGGAAAGAGACCGGCGAAAGACAATGAACAAAGAAATGTAAGTGTACCCAGTGGTAATAAATGCTATGAAGAAGAAAGGAGAGAGTGTGATAATGGAGGGGGACAGAGAATGATGATTCTACCTAGGAAGGTCGGAGAAGATCTCTCATAAGGTGGCATTTAACTGAGGCAGAAGGAACTGCTGAGGCATAGATGTTTATTTATAGTAAATATTGCCTGGAAATTTTTGTTAACATTTCCTGTTCTACTTAGTTCAGCTTTTTTTGCTCCTCAGTATTTTATTAATATTTACTCTTACAAAAGCAATTAATGGAACACCTAACTGCCTTCAAGCAGAGGTTTTTAAGAGTAAGGGAGTCATATCAGGGCATAATAAATAACAGCCTAGGTAAAGAATACACTATCTGCCTTCTGAATGCATTTCTGCAGCATCAGATATTTGTTCCCATCCACCGCTTGCCACTCAGGCAGATTTCTCACTTTCATCCTTTTTAATATGCAGATAAGAAATTTATTTGTTATTCCTAATTTTTTATTTCTTAGGATTAATATTTTGTAAGTGCCAGCTGAGTTACAGATACTTTGCATGCATTGCTCATTGCTCATTGTTTTTCAGTTTCTCAGCTTCCTTGCTTCTCCTCATCCGTCCCTACCTTTCACATCCCCAGCCACCCACTCCCATGGTCATCTCCTTCATGTTGACTTCAAAATCCATACAACCTCTGAAATCTCTCCTTCAAGCATCACACTTTGACCACTGCCCATCCAGCTCCTCTGCTTTAATGCTGCTATCCTAGAATCTTTTTACTTTATCACATTAGAGTTATTGACTTTGGTATCATGTTATCCCACTCCCTCATTTCTTCACTTCCTTGTTCTGTAGTCCATCATTTGATGGGTGAAGTAATGAATAAACCGATTTTCATAAAATAACCCTGTGAGAATTGGTTTTGTCTTCCCACATTACAGAAGAGAAGTGTGAAGTCCAGAGAGGTTAATTAGGTTCAGGCCAGAAAGCTAGGAAGTGGCAGGCCAGATTTTAACCCAGATCAGCTTCATTCTGGTTTGAAAGAAGTATTCGAGTACCAGCTCTGCCACCTAACAGCCGTGTGGACTTGGGCAAGTTATTTCATCTCTCTAACCTTCACATTCATCTTTAAAATGTTTATTGTGCCCACGTTAGACAGTTGTAGTCATGATTAAATGAAATAAGCAGTCAAAGTTATATATAGTAATATATAGCGCAAAGTGGGCATTCAACAAACACTGGTTTTCTTTTTCCCCAGCATCTAGCAGACTGAGGAGAAGATTAAGGTTCATTGGCTGACTCGTGATTGCTCTATTATATCACTGTAATCTCTGTGCTTAGTCGCTCAGTTGTGTCTGACTCTTTGCGACCCCGTGGACTGTCATCCACCAGGCTCCTCTGTCCCTGGGGATTCTCTGGTCAAGAATACTGGAGTGGGTTGCATGCCCTCCAGGGGAATCTTCCCAACCCAGGGATCAAACCCAGGTTTCCCACTTTGCAGGCAAATTCTTAACCATCTGAGCCTCTGGGGAAGCTGTAAAAAAAGGAGGAGAGGTTGTGTTAGAATAGCCACACAGAAAATTAATGGATTTTTCTAGAGTCAAAGTGTGACAAAGAGTAATTCTCTGTCACTTTCCTCCTACTGTAGTACTTCTTTCCCAGATGTATATATTCTTTTAATGTAAGCAACCAGCTTCTAATACCCCTGATTTCACATGTCCCAAACGTGTTGTCAGAAAGGGGGGAAAGTTTTGGTTATCTCTGGTTAATTATAAGTGATTTTTTTTTAACGAGTGAATTTTTTGTTCTTGGTTTGAGTACTTTGTTTATGCCATTGTCCCCTTGTCATGTTTACTCAGCTGATGTATTTTTTTCCCTAATTCATGTCTACCTGATAATTGTATGCTTTCATGCACCAAGATCTTTTAGAATCCTGATTGTTTTTCCGAATCCTTTTCTCACTTTTTCCTCTGTAATCATCAGATGTCCTTTCTCATCTTTGAGATTCTTTCATTCTGTCCCATGTTTATTCCACTGAATGTTTCTTAAGTCAGGCAAACTTTAATGTTGGCTGATATTTTAGGAGAGAACCCAGAGTGCCTGTGTGACCTTTAGGAAACCACTGTCGATCACTGAAATACTTCGAAATGGTTATCCTGGCTCTCCTTATTCTCCTCTCTTGGGTCCCCTACCCCAGCCTTTTGTCCTTGAATATGCTGTACAACTTCCATATATACCCACCCTCATGTTTCTGTTTAAATGTCCTTTAAAACTTTTGAGTACATTGCATATCTCCATTTAGAACACGATTCCTTGAAGGTAGTCCTACCTGTGCATTGTGTGTTTTCTAGAGATAAATGTGAGGACATCTCTCTACCGCTGTGACTTGCCCTCTTTACCATGCTTTGTGTGAGATGAAGCTTAGTTCACCTTTGGCCAGCGTTACACAGCTCGAAGAAGAAAGGAGATAGCTGCCCAAAGTCTCACAGGGTGTGCGTGTCTGTCGTGTATGTACAGAGGAGCACGGGCTTGCTTTAGAAGATTCCAGTTCATAAAGAGTAATTTATTACCATTTACATTAAGTACTCTTTGGCAAATTTAAATCTGACTTTTATTTCACTTCTGCCACTTGCTGATTGTTGACTTTCAGACAAATCCTTTAACCGCTGTGTCTTAGTTTTCTCATCTGTAAAATGGATTCATAATAGTAACTCCCTCAAATAGTGAATGTTCTCTGTGGCATACTTAGAATAGGACCTGGAACTAAGTGCTCATTGTTACTGTTTGTATTGTTATTGTCACTAAAGCTGACATAGTAGCAGTTGACCAGGAACTGCAAAATCAAGTACCTCCAGGGTTACAGGTGGGTCATAATCAAACGTGGGAAACGAGTCATTTAAAGGCAGCAGCAGGTGCCAAAGGAAAAGAAGACCGAAGATCAACACATCTGCCTGGTTTTGAAGAGAATAAGAATTTTGTATGTAGCTTTTGTTTGTTAAATGTTGGTGATGACCTCATGTAAGTTTAAAATAGCCCAGATTATTGAAAGTCCAAACAAAGCTTTTGAGTATCTGGTTTGTGATTCTACTGCAGTCCCTCAATAACAATCTGTCAATTTTGGAAAGATACTACTTACTGTACAAAAAAGATCATTGTTTCAGTTTTTGCTCTCAATCATGTTGGGAGAATAGGCCCTTCATCTTTCTTGAGAAGCCTCGTCTACTTTGCTAGTCTCAGCAATCCCCTCTAGATAGATTCCTCTCAAATTTTTGTCAAGTTTGAGTTCTGCACATCACTGGCCTACTGCCCATAATGTCATGGATCCAAAATAAAATTCATTTTTCCTCAGATCTATATCTTTTCTAACTTAACTGCAAATGATTCCACCCATCTCCCATCACCTTTACATTTTCAAAGCTGTTCCCCTATCCTCAAATCACCAAAATTTTATCAATTTCGCTTTTGGAAATTGCCACCACTGTAGTCCTGGCCCTTTTAACTTTGTGGCTAGACTTGGATAATAGTTTACTGATCATCTACTGTGTGCCAGGTACTATTCTGAGGATATTTGTTTTTGTGTGGTCTCTAGGTCATATCCGACTCTTTACCTCCCAATGTATGGCAACTCCTCTGTCCTGGGGATACAGTGAAGAGCAAACAAATAGGGGACCTGTTTTCCATTGAGGCTAAATTCTTGCAACAGAAACCAAAGATAAAGTTTAAAAGTTAAGACTTGTGCTTAGAAAACTGTTAGCTATTCAGAAAAGTCAAAAGAAGAGTACAGTGACCACCTATATACCACCTACCTAGGTTCAGATTAATCTAAAGCATTATTTTTGTCCTGTCCTCCCCTTAGACACTGAAGTCCAATGACTCTTCTAGTATTTCTTTAAAGTTCAGTCTTCCTCAATGTTTGCTTTAGGAGCTGACCATCCTTTGAGCCCTGCCATGTGACAGGCCTGATTTTTACAGCCGTAAGGTAAGCGCTCTGATAGTTTTATAGTTCACACACTCAGCTAAGACATCACAAAGCCAGGACTCCATCCACCACGTGATCACACACCCCAGGTGAAATAACTGTTTCCTTAAGGTTACCCTGCCACAAAAACCCTGCTATAGCCAAACCGGCTATTTAAAAATACCACCCTTTTTCCTCTCTAGACTTCTACCTCCCTCCTACCCTCCACCTAAATTATCCCTGTTAGCCCATTCAAATTTTTCAAGATTCAACGTACATCCACCTCGCTACTAACACAAAGGTTGCTCTGATGTAGAACCCAACAGTGGCTTTTCCTTGTGTATCGTCTGATGCAATTCAAGGCACACATAGTAAAGGTCTTATAATTAGCATTTATGTATTATAGAATGAGATCATTTTTATTTTTTGTCTTATCCCACCTAAGTAGATTGTACATTTGTCAGTGACAGAAATTTTGTCTTAAGCATTGCCTTTTTGCCTGAACCTTGCCATAGACCAGTGTTTCTTTACCTCAATACTATTTGCATTTTGGGTTAGTTAATTCTTTGTTGTGGGGGCCCTGTCCTGTACCTTGTAAAGCATTTAGCTCATCCTGGCCTTATCTGTTAGATTCCAGAAGCACAAACTCCCAGTTCTGACAATGAAAAATATTTTCAGACGTTGCCAAATAGGCCCTTGGAGGCAAGATCATCTCTAGCTGACCACCACTGCCATAGACATAACACTTAAGGAAATACTCTTCAGTGGATCACAATGATCGTCCTTATTCTGGAAACCTCACTATCTTCCTCTTATATAAAGCTGTGTGTACTTACACTGCTCTCTTATTTTTATGAGGGCAAGATTTGTTTTAAATGGGAAACTCGGCACTTTAATAAAGTGGTCGGCAGCAATATTCTGTTTTTGTTTGGCAAAAATTCTGATAGCTCATTCTAGAGAACACATTCTGGTCGACTTTTTAAAAGAGATTTTCTGCAAATGGAAGCATGATTAACCTGTTAATATAATTATCTCATATAGATTCTTATATCTCACTGTAGCTGTTTATTATTAACCAACACATTTTAGAAATGGAAAGCAATCAGCTGTTACTATTGTATTATTTTTAACCCCATATTAGAGACTTGTGCATGCTAAGTTGCTTCAGTTGTGTCTGACTCTTTGTGACCCTTTGGACTATAGCCCGCCAAGCTCCCAAGTCCTTGGGATTCTCTAGGCAATACTGGAGTTGATTGCTGTGACTTCCTCCAGGGGATCTTCCTGACCCAGGGATCAAACCTGCGACTCTTATGCCTCCTGCTTTGGCAGGCGGGTTCTTTACCACTAGCGCAACCTGGGAAGCTTATCCAATATCCAGACACCTTAATTTTTGATCAGACATTTCAGTGACAGTCAAATGGTTGTTTAAAGTGAATTAACTAGTTATTTAATCAGTCATTTCATGCACTATAAGACCTAAAAAATTGAGCAAATAGGGGCTGAATCTCCTGTGAATTAGCTTCCATCCTAGAAAAAATCCTGAAATGAGAAAACTTGCTATGAATTAGTCCTCTTGAGTTCCATAATTTATATAGCACCCTGTTTGCTCAGTCAGAGATGTGCCCTTCTCTAACACTATTTTTATGGCCAATATATGAGGAGCCCCTTCGAGGGCTCTACTGAACATTTGCTGTTGTATAAGGGTTATTCCTTCTCTCTGATCAGATAATTCTGGTAAACCTGCCAATGAAAGAACTCCCTGGCCTGGTCATACAGAATACCTGAACCCCTGGGCAACACCATTGGTTCACAAGTGAACCGGTGGCCTAAGCTGGGCCACTCACAGCCTTCTCCAATGACTTTTCAGCTTGGAGCCTGAAACACACGGCCATGTCTAAGGGCACACAAAGCAAGGAAGGTGTTTGTGGAAGCTGGAGCATCCGCTGCCCCATGGAGAAAGCCACCCTGCAATAGAGGACAAGTACAGCTCAAAAGAAAGCAGTGCAGACAGAAGAGGAGTCCTAACAAGTTTGAGTCCTTAAATAAAATTAATTGTAGCCAACACAAGGCCTCCCAGTTACATGAGCCAAAAAATACCCTTTTCTACTTTAGCTACTTTGATTTAGATTTGTACCACTTGCACTAAAAGGGTGCCAAGTCACTTCAGTCGTGTCCGACTCTCTGCGACCCTATGGACCATAGCCTGCCAGGTTTCTCTGGCCAAGGGACTCTCCAGGTAAGAATGCTGGAGTGGGTTGCTCTGCCCGCCTCCAGGGCATCTTCCTGAACCAGGGGTCGAACCTTTGTCTCTGACGTCTCCTGCATTGCGGGTGGGTTCTTTACTACTAGCGCCGCCTGCACTAAAAGCATCTGTGTTAATTGAGGGTGACTGCTGTTGATGGGCAGGCTTAGTAAGGACAGCTCTTCCCACTATACTTTTGCTAACATACTTCTACTTCATAGCCTCTCCTTCTGAGTATAGATGGAAATAAATATATACTCAATAAAGATGACCTGTGAAAAAAATATAACAAAGGACCTTTACGGAAATATCTAAATGAGTGATTTTAAATGAGGTTAATTTTTAATGACATTAATTTTATTACTAGTGCTCTAGTTTTATAACAGAACCTCAGTTTCCCTATAGCACTCATCTTGGGCTTTGAAATGTATTTCACAGATGTAACAACTCACTTCACAACCTAAAATTGGCTCCGTATTGCTAGTAACAAGGACTAACTGCAACTATTTTGGGAGCTGTAATGCCTCCTTTAAACCACAAAGATACTTGAGCATATCACCTTTACAACTAATATATTCTCCCGTCATTTTACAAAATGAAATACTGAACAGTAAAGACTTTGAAGTTTTGCAGTCTTCTCACACAATATAAATGCAGCCTGAGAATCCCATTATACACAAATACATGCAGATACACTTCCTCGAAATACAGGGAAAAGATGTAGAAAAGATTTCCATTCCTCAAGTTTGAGAACAATTTTGCTTATGTCCTTAATACTATTTTCTGTCCAAAAATGAGGAAGTGAAGTTCTTAAGGATAGTTGTCCAAAGAGGAGAAAAAGAGGAGGGGAATTTGTTTGTGGTTAATGAAAGGTGCTGTATTGCTCACCTGGGCTGGAGACAAGTATTGGAGAGTCTGTAGGAGAGGTGGGAGGCGCTGGAGAAGAACAAGAACTAATGAATAAGAGTCTTCTACTAGTGTAGACATTTCTTGGAGGTCAGAAGTTCAATTTTACATTCCTTTGTAACCCCAGGTCTCTCTCTCATATGTATTATAACTATATTGTAGTTATATATATATATATCAAATCTATCTCTTACAGTTACTCAATAGGCATTTGATGAGTGAATGGGTAAACAGATTATTTTGACTTATTGCTAGGCAGAATGATTTGATATGCTTTGGGATTCTCAGGTTTTTATGAAATTTTAAATGCAAGATTAGCTACTGTTAATATAATTGGAGTCCAAATGTAAGTATTTCATTTGGTAGAGCAAGAGAAAGTAGAAGGTAAGAAGGCATTAGCTAAAAACCCTAAAATGTATATATAAAAGTAGTGGGAGTGTAAATGAGTAAAATCAGTTTAGAAAATTGTTTGATAAGATCAGCTAAATTTGAGCATACATGTTCTCTGTAAGCCAGCAATTTTACTCCTAGGTACTTAATAGGACAGTGGAACACTGCATGTTGAATCGGGGGTGGTTGGTAAAAGGGTACAGACTTTCAGTTATAAGATAAATAAAGTCTGAGGATATAATGTATAACATGGTGACTATAGCTGATAACACTATTGTATAAATAAAATTTGCTAAGAGTTTAGAACTTAAGTGTTCTCATCAAAAACCAAATCAAAACAACAACAACAACAAAAGACTGTGTGTGACATGAGAGTTGTGTTAATTAACTCATCCGGGGGGGAGTGGTATTCTTTCATAGTGTACACTTTGTACACTTTAAATATCTTACAATTTTATTTATCAATTATATCTCAAAACTGCGGGGGAATTACAAAAAAAACACTGCCTGCTAGGTACTTAGGTCCTTGAACAGTAAGAACACTGCAAACATTTCAGTCTCCTTTCTTAGCAGAAATGTGTGTACACCAAAAGACATGCAGAAGAATATTCAGAATATCCACATTCATAATAGCCAAAAATTGGAAACAATCCAAACATTCATCAACAGTAGAATGAATAAACAAATGTGTGGTTTTTCATACAGTGGAATGCTATACAGCAATGAAAATGATAAAACCGCAGCTATATTCAATAACAGAATAGTGGCTACCTTTGGGGAGGAGAGTAGGACGATGTTGGGAGAAGAGATAAATGGGACTGTTCGGGTACTGGTATAGTTTTATTTCCAGACATTGGTGTTACAAAAGTGTCTTCATTTGTGCTGATGGATTGACTTGTTCAGTTCAGTTCAGTTCAGTTGCTCAGTCGTGTCTGACTCTTTGCGACCCCATGAATCGCAGCACGCCAGGCCTCCCTGTCCATCACCAACTCCTGGAGTTTACTCTTAACTCATGACTATCGATTTGGTAATGCCATCCAGCCATCTCATCCTCTGCCGTCCCCTTCTTCACCTGCTCCCAATCCCTCCCAGCAGCAAGGTCTTTTCCAATGAGTTAACTCTTTGCATGAGGTGGCCAAAGTATTGGAGTTTCAGCTTCAGCACCAGTCCTTCCAATGAACACCCAGGACTGATCTATAGGATGGACTGGTTGGATCTCCTTGCAGTCCAAGGGACTCTCAAGAGTCTTCTCCAACACCACAGTTCAAAAGCATCAATTTTTCAGCACTCAGCTTTCTTCACAGTCCAACTCTCACATCCATACATGACCACTGGAAAAACCATAGCCTTGACCAGACGGGCCTTTGTTGGCAAAGTAATGTCTCTGCTTTTTAATATGCTGTTTAGGTTGGTCATAACTTTCCTTCCAAGGAGTAAGCGTCTTTTAATTTCATGGCTGTAATCACCATCTGCAGTGATTCTAGAGCCCCAAAAAATAAAGTCTGACACTGTTTCCCCATCTATTTCCCATGAGGTGATGGGACCAGATGCCATGATCTTAGTTTTCTGAATGTTGAGCTTTAAGCCAACTTCTTCACTCTCCTCTTTCACTTTCATCAAGAGGCTTGTTAGTTCCTCTTCACTTTCTGCCATAAGGGTGGTGTCATCTGCATATCTGAGGTTATTGATATTTTTCCCGGCAATCTTGATTCCAGCTTGTGCTTCTTCCAGCCCAGTTTCTCATGATGTACTCTGCATATAAGTTAAATAAGCAGGGTGACAATATACAGCCTTGACGGACTCCTTTTCCTATTTGGAACCAGTCTGTTGTTCCATGTCCAGTTCTAACTGTTGCTTCCTGACCTGCATACAGGTTTCTCAGGAGGCAGGTCAGGTGGTCTGGTATGCCCATGTCTTCCAGAATTTTCCACAGTTTATTGTGATCCACACAGTCAAAGGCTTTGGCATAATCAGTAAAGCAGAAATAGATGTTTTTCTGGAACTCTCTTGCTTTTTTGATGATCCAACAGATGTTGGCAATTTGATCTCCGGTTCCTCTGCCTTTTCTAAAACCAGCTTGAACATCTGGAAGTTCACGGTTCACATATTGCTGAAGCCTGGCTTGGAGAATTTTGAGCTTTACTTACTTGTACAGGGTTAGTATTTTTATTCTTTCTGTTCAGTAGCAAAAGCAAAAAGAAAACATATACAGATGTGTAAAATCTCCTACAAGTGCTTTTGACCTTCCTTCCAACTCAAATACAACTCGAATTATTGCCTCATATTTACTATAAGCAAAGATGCATGAGGTAGGAGATTGCATCATGGCCACAAATTTGTCTAATCTCTCTTTACACCCTTTATCATCGTGTTATACTCTATTACTCCATTGTTGGGTCCAAAGAGATACCCAATACCAAACCTGGTATTTATCTGAAACCTAGTTAGAATTTCAGCCTTTTTACAACAAGAATATATAATTTACCCCTCTGCAAGAGGTTTGAATCTAGGGATGTGATTTGCTTTGGCTAACGGATTATTAGCGAGCATGTGCTGGGAGGCTTAAAAAGTCTTATCATTGGGACTTAGAGTCTCATCATGCTGGAAATCGTTTTTCCACCAAGTACATGAGTCCAGGCTAGTTTGTTGGGTAACGAGAGGCCATGACCACAGCCTTCAGTGAGTCCTGCCCTGGCTGTCACAGACCAGAAGAACCACCCAGCAACCCCTCAGGACTTTAAGAACTAATAACTTTTTGCTCTTTTAAACACTGGTTTAAGAGCATTTTGCTTCACAACAAAAGCAAACAGATACATACAACAATGATCTGAACTTTTTGCTCGGCAACTAGTATAATAAATACATTTCACATACTATTACACACTTAACAAATGTTCTAGTAATGAGGACAATTTCCTCTTGTTCTTCTAACCTTTCTTCTAAGTGGTCAGTTTTACAACATAAACCCCCCAATATTTAGCTTTAGAAATGTTAAAATATTTTAAATGTCTATTGCATTGTTTTTATCATTATGTTATTTTATTTTACTAGACCAGCCTTCTTGAAAGCTACAGGAATGATCTTCATATATGGTAAGGTTTTACCCCCAAACCATGCTAATCACTGTTTCCTATCTGGTTAGAAAATAATGATCAAAGCTGTTTTTCAGTAACTGGATGATTTTTTTTTTTTTTAAGGAATATGTTTCCTATCAGAGAAATGTTGAACGAATTTTCTACAGAGGGTTGTGAGATCTACTGTAAACTTTTGAAGGAAAGACTTCTCTCCTTTTGGGACATATCTAAAGGTAATCTTTTGATCCTTTCCAACCTCCTGATTTTAGTTTATGCCACAAATGCAACATAAAGAAGCAAGCCCAGGAAAGTTGGCGTGTATCTCTGTGCAGTGTAGTGGGACTGCCAATAATTTTTATAATGGTCCTAACCCTGAGACTTGTTGCTTATAATTTGAGTGTTTAGGAGACTTCTATATAATAAATGATTTCTTTTAGCGGTGCGTGGTAGTCCCTATCTCTTAGCTGCTATCTTTCTGATGTGTATTGCTAATCAGAGGTGCAGGATGAGGGGGACTCTGGTGAATAATTAACACAATTGTATGGCTACGTTAAGAAAACTCACCCAAGTATATGTTCTACTGAGAGAGGCTCAATAGCACCATCATTAAACAGCTATTAGGGAGTATTGCAGAGAATTCTATATCTATTCTTGATGTTTCTACTGGTCCCAACTACTTTAAGTTTAAAAACAGGTAATAACAAGTTTGTGTGGTGGATGTTTTGAAATATTAACTGATATGTTTTCACTTTCCTCTCCCTCCCATCTCTTTCTGTTACCCAGTTTACCCTTTTCAGCATTTAAATCATAAGGCAGGTGACCTGTTGTCCTCAATGGGAGTTGCCACAGTAGAATCAGAGAACAAAGGTGTCAAGTCTTGGCTTTTGAGTTTCAAAAGAGTAAAGCTGAGATATTTGGAAGAATTTGTGATGAGGAAGACTTAATTTTTTATCACTCCCTTCTAAGATAAAGATTCTCTGAATTTGAAGGGAGAATAGACAACACCATGTAAATTTGAAAGTCTGAGTCAGAGTCCTGTAACCTGCTGCCCTTTTGGGTTTCCTGGGAAGGTCACAAACCCTGAAGAATTCTTTGTATCATCATAGCACTGGAGAATACATTAGAAATGTCTAAATACAATAAATAGACAAAAGAATCTTAGGAAGCCTTACAGATTCCTCATGAAACTCAACCTGCAGAGGGAAGGGAAAGTGAAATGTTAGTCGCTCAGTCGTGTCTGACTCTGAGACTCCATGGAATGGACTGTAACCCTCTAGGCTCCTTTGTTCATGGAGTTCTCCAGTCACAAATACTGGAGTGTGTAGCCATTTCCGTTTCCAGGGGATATTCCTGACCCAGGAATCGATCCCGGGTCTCCTGCATTGCAGGCATATTCTTTACTGTATTTTTCTGTGACTATGACACTGAGAACCTGTGGACGTGTGGCTTGGGGCCTCATAAGAGGCAGAAGGCAGAGCAGCGTATTTAGTGTGAAATTTGCAGTAGAAGGTGGATGAGCACTGAGACATCACAGGATTTGCCAGTGTGGAAGTGTGGTGATCACTACAGTTCCAAGCTGGATCCATAACACGAAAGAATGAGAGACTCAGTCCAGGGGAGAAAACGCGGAGCAGGAAAACCATGACTTCGCTGGATTTACCCTAAATTAGCCATGTTAACTTTTCTGTCACTAAATAAAATAGAGTTCAAAACAGAGGGTTGTTAGACGAGAACAAAACTGCACATCTTGTGACGTGAAATGAGGCTGTGGTATCATGCAGCTCCAGATCTTAAGGAACATTGTCATCTGGGTGGTGGGAGCCATTGAAGGGCTTCAAAGTTGGCTACAGAATCAGCTCTGTGTTTTAGGAATTATCTCTCAGCAGCGTACACAGTGCACTGGGGAACAAGCAAGATTAGAGGAAGGAGCTTTGCTGACAAGGTAGGATGGTGGAGAGGCACCAGAAGAGGAGACTCCATTGAGAGACTTGATTAGGGAGAGGTTCACTTGTATTAGATATAATCTCCATGATGGTACATGAAACTTCAATTATATTGAAAGTAATATCATACAAGAAAAGATTGAGGACCTCTGGGTTAAACTCTAAGTTACTGTGATCATGGTCCTGCCTGGGGAAGGGGGAAGTAATAAACTTATTCCAAGAACTTAATATTGTATAAGATTTAAGAGGGTGCTAGTGCTAAGTCACTTCAGTCGTGTCTGACTCTTTGCGACCCTATGAACTGTAGCCCACCAGGCTCTTCTGTCCACGGGCCTCTCCAGGCAAGAATCCTAGATTGCTATGGAGAACAGTGTGGAGATTCCTTAAAAAACTGGGAATAGAACTACCCTATGACCCAGCAAAACCACTGCTGAACATACACCCTGAGGAAACCAGAATTGAAAGAGACACATGTACCCCAATGTTCATTGCAGTACTATTTACAATAGCTAGAACATGAAAGCAACCTAGATGTTCATAGGCAGATGAATGGATAAGGGAGTTGTGGTACATGCACACAAAGGGATATTACTCAGTTTTAGAAGGGAACACATTTGAATCAGTTCTAATGAGGTGGATGAACCTGGAGCCTATTATACACAGTGAAGTAAGTCAGAAAGAGAAAGACAATACCGTATATTAACACACATATATGGAATTTAGAAAGACAGTACCAATGATCCAACAGGCAGGGCAGCAAAGGAGACACATATAAAGAGCAGACTTTGGACTCAGCAGGAAAAGGCAAGGGTGGGACGGTTTGAGAGAACACCAATGAAGCAAGTACATTACTATATGTAAAATAAATGACCAGTACAAATTCAATGCATGAAGCAAGGCACCCAAATCTGGTGCTGTGGGACAACCCAGAGGGATGGGGTGGAGAGGGAGATGAGAGAGGGGTTCAGCATGAGGGGACACATGTACACCTGTGGCCAATTCATGTTGACATATGGCAAAAACCATCACAATATTGTAAAGTAATTATTGTAAAGTTATGACTAACCTAGACAGCATATTAAAAAGCAGAGACATTACTTTGCCAACAAAGGTCTGTCTAGTCAAAGCTGTGGTTTTTCCATAGTCATGTATGGAGGTAGAAGTTGGACGATAAAGAAAGCCGAGTGCTGAAGAATTGATGCTTTTGAACTGTGGTGTTGGAGAAGATGCTTGAGAGTCCTTTGGACTGCAAGGAGATCCAACCAGTCCATCCTAAAGGAAATCAGTCCTGAGTATTCATTGGAAGGACTGATGCTGAAGCTGAAACTCCAATACTTTGGCCACCTCATGCAAAGAGTTGACTCATTGGAAAAGACCTTGATGCTGGGAGGGATTGGGGGCAGGAGAAGGGGACGACAGAGGCTGAGATGGTTGGATGGCATCACTGAGTCTATGGACATGAGTTTGAGTAAGCTTCGAGAGTTGGTAATGGACAGGGAGGCCTGGTGTGCTGCAGTCCATGGGGTTGCAAAGAGTCAGACCCGACTGAGCAACTGAACTGAATTATTCTCCAATTAAAATAAATTAAAATTACCAAGCCCAACCTCAGTACAGGGGAGAGGGCTGGAGATTGAGTTCAGTCATGTGGCCAGTGATTTCATGAATCATATCTCGGTAATGAAACCTCAGTAAAAACTCTGGACATGAGGCTCGGTGTTGGTGAGTACCAACCAAGGGCTTCCTGGTTGGTGAGTACATTGACATCCCAGAAAGGTAAAGCTCCCTGACACCATGAGGAAAGTGCATGGGAGCTCTGCCTCCCCCCTATCCTCAGTCCTCACCTATGTGTGTCCTTTAAAATAAACTCTTAATTGCAAATCTAAAACAATTAATACTTGAGTGGGTTGCCATGCCCTCCTCCAGGGAATCTTCCCAACCCAGGGATCCAACCTGAGTCTCTTATGTCTCCTGCATTGGCAGGCAGGTTCTTTACCGCTGGAGCTACCTGGGAAGACCAGGATTTAAGAGTCTTATTTAAAGACTGGTGCTGGCCTTTCACATCTAGTTATGATGTAGGCTATAGAAAGTCCTACATAACAAGAACAATCTGGATAATGTACAGATTCATAGTTTTTTTTTTGTTTGGAGGGCACAGAAGAGAGCTGAGGATGCAAAGAACCTAAGAAACTACAATGAGAGAAGAGCTCCCCAGATGCCCCATTCTTGGTGGAATAGCTGGAGTAGGAGGAAGCTGGTACAAAAGTATGTAAGAAGAGTAGGGTTGAGTTTTTTAGCACATTTTAAGTCTGAGAAAAGGCCAGTGTGGTGATTCAAAAACCCTGAGATCTCCATACACAAAGACAATTTGCTCTCACCCATCAGAGTGAGACTGCTTAAAATATCCAACTCTTCAAGATAAAGAGTATTTATAGATGGAAGAGGGACATTTCATAATAATAAAACAGAAAACAATATGTAGGCACCTAATTAAGCTCTTAAGTGCTTGCAGTTATTATAGTATTACAGTAGACAAATTTAGTGAGGGATTTTAGCACCTCAGTAAATGATAGAGCAAGTAGAAAAAAAAATCGGTAAAGATATAGAAGATTGGAAAAACAGTATCAACTAACTGGATTTACACATCCCTTTCAAAACAGTACCACCAAAAACAAGAGAATGCAAATTTTTTTCAATTGCATATGGGAAATTTGTCACGATAGACTGTATATGGTCTCAATAATAAAATAATAAAAATAAATAAAATAAAATAAAAATAAATAAATAAATAAATAAAATAATAAATAAAAAATAAAAAAATAAATAAAATAATAAAAGCAAGTCTCAATAATTCCAAAGATTGAAATCTTTGGAGTATATTTTCTGACCATGATAGTATTTTTTGTTGTTGTTGTATAGTTGATTTACAATATTGTATTAGTTTCAGGTGTAGAATATAGTGATTTAATATTTTCATAGATTATATTCCATTTAAAATTATTACAAAATAATAGCAATATTTCCCTGTGCTGTGTAATACATCTTTTTTGCTTATTTATTTTATACATAGTAGTTTGTATCTCTTAATCTCCTATCTTGCCCCTCTCCATTTTCCCCACTGGTAGCCACTAGTTTGTCCTCTCTATGTCTGTGAGTCTGTTTATCTTTTGTTATATATGTTTCATTTTTTTTATATTCCACATAGGAGTGATAACAGAGTATTTGACTTTCTCTCTCTGACTTAGTTCACTTAATATAATACCGTTTAGGTGCATCCGTGTTGTTGCAAATGGCAGAATGTCATTTTTCATGGCTGAGTAGTATTCCATTGTGTATACACCACATATTCTATATCCACTCATATCTTGTTGGACGCCTAGTTTGCTTCCATAACTTGGCTGTTATAAATAGTGCTGCTATGAAGATAGGGGTTCATGTATTTTTTTAAATTGATATTTTCTTTTTTTTCAGATCTATACCCAGGAGTAGAATTTTTGGATCATATGGTAGTTTTATTTTTAGTTTTTTAAGGAACCTCCAAACTGTTTTCCACAGTGGCTGTGCCAATTTACATTTCCATCAATATTTCAAGGGTTCCCTTTTCCTCATATTCTTGCCAACATTTATTATTTCACAATAGAATTAAATTAGAAATTAATAACATTAAGATGTCTAGCAAATCCTTAAATATTTGGAAAATAAACAACTTATTTCTAAGTAACTTATGGACCGAGGAGGAAATCACAAGAGAAGTAAAAAAATAAAATGTGTGGCATGCAGCTAAAGCTGTGCCTACAGGTAAATTTCTATCAAATAGCAATGCTTATATGAGACAAAATAATTTATAAAAAACCCTTATATTATAAGCTTGCAGTTTATTTCTTTATTTTTTATATTTTATATTTATATTTTTATAATATAAGCTTCACTAAAAGTTATATTAGGGAAAAAAGATGTAGATTAAATGACCTATGTCTTTAACTTAATAAGGAACTTGAAAAATCAGAGCAAATTTAGTCCAGTGTAAGTAAAAGATCTAATAGGAGTTGAAATCAGTGAAACAGAAAATGGACAAAAACAAACAAACAAAAAAGAATGATTTCAAAATTTGGTTCTTTGAAAAGATTAATAAAAATTGTTAAATATCTAACAGAACTGATCAAGAAAAGAGAGAAAGTGCAAATAGCCAGTACTAGGAATAATGGAGTGGATATCATTACAAATTCTGCATATATTAAAGATGAAAAGGGATATTATAAACAATCTTATGCCAGTAAGTTAAAACTTAGATAAAACAAGCAAATTCAATATAGATACAAATTACAAAAAGTAACATGATAATTTGTAGAAAATCTTGATAGACTCACACCTGTTAAAGAACTCAAAACCTCTGTATGAAAATTCCCAAAGTTTCAGGAAATACAGAAAGAGGAAACATTTCCCATCTTGTTTTATAAGGCCAGATTTCCCTAATATCAATCAAAACCAGACAAGACTATTCCAGTCCACTACACACTCAAATGGCTAAAATGAAAGTGACTGACAATACCAATGTTGTTAAAGAGCGGATCAAACAAAATTCTCATACATTCATGGTGGGAGTGTAAAATGGTACAACCACTTTGGAGAACTCTTTGGCAGTTAAAAGCAAACAAAAAAAATATACATTTACTTTGTAATCTAGCTGTCCCACATCTAAGTATTTAATCTAAAAGAAATGAAAATGTTGTTCACCAATACCTTATAAAAAAAAAAAAAAGTATTCATAGCAGCTTTACTTGAACAGTAATAACTGAAGTCTGCAAACAGCCCAGGTGGCCAACAAGAAAATGGATGAACAGTCCGTGGTATACAGTAGAACAAAAAGCAAGAAACGGTTTTTAATTTTGCTGAACAAAAGAAGCCAGACACAAAAGAATGATTCTTGAAAAATCAAATCCAATCAATGATAATAGAAATCAGGGCAGTGGTTGCATGAGGTTACAAGTTGAGGTCTGGGCACAAAGGAAAGTTCTTGGCTAATGATAGTGGTCTATAGCTTTATAGGTGTTTAGGTTGCTCAGGCATATTCATTTGTTAGATTGGATTGAAGTGTATATTCAATATCTGTCTATTTCATTGTATATGATTATACTTTAATAAATATGACTGAAAATTAAAAGAAAACTTAGAAGCAATTTAGGCCACTTAAAAATTGCAAGCTAAACTAATTGTTTCAAATAGGAAACAGTATTTACCCTTAAGAATCAGTTACCTTATTTTTTTAATGTTAGAAAAACTGAAGCACCTTTCAAAGAGATTTTAAAAATCTCATTGTCTCCTTGCATGATTTTGCAAACTGTAATTTTCATGAAGTGAAAAGTCACTCATTGGTGTCTGACTCTTTGCGACCCCATGGACTGTACAGTCCAAGGAATTCTCCAGGTCAGAATACTGGAGTGGGTAGCCTTTCCCTTCTCCATGGGATCTTCCCAACCCAGGGCTCGAACCTAGGTCTGCCACATTGCAAACGGATTCTTTACCAGCTGAGCCACAAGGGAAGACCAGTTTTTATAGTAAGTTGAATTCAGCACATTAAAGAAGTCTTTGTCCCTTCTCTTTAGGATTTGATTATTCAACTAGTTATTAAAAATTATCTATCTAAAAACATACCACTGTCAGTGTTTCTCTTACCAATGGGCCATTTCTAACCTTTTCTTTCTATAAACACATTAAGTCAAAATTAAATCAATCTCATTTTTGCCACAGACTCTGTTTGAAGCAAGTTTAACTCTCAGCAGTCTTATAATTTTATCAGTCCCAGATCTCTAGTTAATTTGTCATTAAATATAATTAAGAAACTGAAGTAATTCAGTTTAAGAATCTTCGTAAATTCCAAAGAGTAATTAAAAAGCTTCTTTAGTTCATTGGAAATTTGATATTATGTTTTTATTCACCAGAGAAAAAACAGAACCCAAAGGAGTCTTCCCACTCTGTAATATTTTAAAACTTTGTTTATTTATCTGTAAATAAAAGAGAAAATTCTGGGTAATAGAATTGTCTGAGTTTGGTATTGTATGCAAAGAGATTCATCATGTTGTGAAACCGTACACTTCTTTTCCTGTATTAAGTATGTTCATCATTATAGTTTTACTATAAATTTAATATAGTTTCAAGAAAAAAAGTGAAAGTATCAGAGAATATGGGAAAATAAAAATACTTGTAGTTGCATGATCCAAATGCAACTATAGTTAACACTATGGAGTATTTCTTTTTAGGCTACTTTAATAGATTAATAAAATATTTTATTAAATATTGACAGTATAAAAAGGAACACTTAAAATGTATTTTAAGGCGTAAAGAGTAACAATAAAAAGGAATATGTGTATATCCACTGCCAACGTTAAGAAATAGAATGTTACTAATACAGTTATCCCGTGAACAACATGGATTTAAACTGCATGGAATCCACTTATACACAAGTTGGTGGTTGGTTGAATCTCTGGATGCAAAGGAACTCTGGATATGGAGGGTAGACTATTATGAATTAACCTCCCATTGTTCAAGGATCAACTATATTTTTAAAGCCCTATGTGCCCCACATGAGCCAATGCTTCCCTCCATCCCTCCAATAACCATTATTCTGAATTTAATATTTATTATTCCCCTGCCTTTATTTATGGATTTACTACATGTATGTCTCCCCCCCCCCAACATTCTACCACATTGCTTAACCTCTCTTACATATTTGCCACTCCTTCTAACACTACTTGCTGCAACCTTGATAATTTCTTTAGATCTGCCTTTTGATTTTTCTAATGCTTTCTTCAGCTGTGTCTAATATTCTATTTAACTTGTTCAATGGGTTTTTCATTTCCATTACTTGATTTTTTTATTTCTAGAAACACTATTTGTTTTCCTCAAATCTGTTTCTTTCTTCTATTTTAATAGACCTTCACTCTGTTTTCATATTTATAGTTCTCTGTTTAATGTCTTTAAATATATTAAACTTGTTTTCTATTTTGTGCCCAATTTATATATTTTAAATTTTTGCAAATCTTGTTTTTGCTGTTGTTTTTTACTGTCTCATTTTCTTGGATGTTTAAAATGTAGGCTAATATTTTTTTCCTGGTGCTAATTTTTGAGTCTTAGTTGTAAGTGTATTTCTACAGAAAGGGTTTGTATTTGAATCAAACAAGGGTCTGGGAATACTACCAACTGGGGCCACTTTTGAATTTCAGTTCAAAATAGGTAGTATGAGTTTCAGGCCCTAACATTTTCATGAGGGTAAGCTTGCAGTTAAATTTTCAGGGAAGATATTTTATCCCCCACCTAGTATCAAGTTTGTTTTCTTTCTTTTTAAAAAAATTTTATATATCTTGTTTATTTCTGGTTACACTGGGTCTTCGTTGCTGTGTGACGGCTTTCTCTAGTTTTGGCGAGTGGAGGGCTCATTACATCGGCTTCTCTTGTTGGAGAACCAGCTCTAAGTCATGCGGGCTTCAGTAGTTGTGGCGTGTGGGCTTAGTGGCCCAGAAGCGTGTGGAATCTTCCTGGATGTGGGATTGAACCCACATCTCCTGCACTGGCAGGTGAATTCCTAACTACTTGTCCCCAGAGAAGTCCCAAGTTTGTTTTCTTGATGATTCCTACTGTGAAATAGGCTTAGTTCTGCTTCTCTTTTACACTAAATATACTGTTCTCTGGAATCCAGCTTTCAGTTCAGTTCAGTTCAGTCTCTCAGTCGTGTCCGACTCTTTGCGACCCCATGAATCGCAGCACACCAGGCCTCCCTGTCCATCACCAACTGCCGGAGTTTACTCAAACTCATGTTCATCGAGTCGGTGATGCCATCCAGCCATCTCATCCTCTGTCATCCCCTCCTCCTCCTGCCCCCAATCCCTCCCAGCATCAGGGTCTTTTCCAATGAGTCAGCTCTTCCCATCAGGTGGCCAAAGTACTGGAGTTTCAGCTTCAGCATCAGTCCTTCCAATGAACACCCAGGACTGATCTCCTTTAGGATGGACTGGTTGGATCTCCTTGCAGTCCAAGGGACTCTCAAGAGTCTTCTCCAACACCACAGTTAAAAAAGCATCAATTTTTCAGTGCTCATCTTTCTTCACAGTCCAACTCTTACATCCATACATGACCACTGGAAAAACCATAGCCTTGACCAGACGTACCTTTGTTGGCAAAGTATTGTCTCTGCTT
The DNA here is from genome assembly GCF_910594005.1 of Cervus elaphus. NCBI lineage: Eukaryota > Metazoa > Chordata > Mammalia > Artiodactyla > Cervidae > Cervus > Cervus elaphus. Next base: position 20,572,871 of record NC_057847.1, read on the forward strand.
TTTAACATGCTGTCTAGGTTGGTCATAACTTTCCTTCCAAGGAGTAAGCGTCTTTTAATTTCATGGCTGCCCAGCTTTACATGGGGTCTAAAATTAGACCCCCTGTGTCCTATAGACCCTAGGATTTGTCTCCTAAACTTTATGCTCAGTAATGTGTTGGTTAACTGCTTAGGAACTGGCTCTCTGAGAAAGAGTTCCTTTATTTGTAGCATTTCCTGGTTTCTGCATTATAATTACTCTCATGGCTGATTTCAAGTGACCAAGTTGGAATTATTGAATTGAAGTTGCATAGTAGCCAGCGGCATCACTCCACTGCTACATGGCTCTGAAAACAAGCTCAGTTCACCAGTGTTTGGCATATCCCTCAAAGGGGAAGACATTTGAGTACTTACTTACCTCCTTGGAGTTCTTGAATTTGTTTTAGGCTTCTGTGTATCTCTACCAGCTTGGCAATATGTTTTGTTTATATAACTTTTTATTTTGTATTGGGATATAGCTGATTAACAATGTTGTGATAATTTCAGGTGAACAATAAATGCACTCAGCTATAAATATACATGTATCCATTCTCCCCCAAACTCCCCTCCCATCCAGGCTGCCACATAACATTGAGCAGAGTTCCATGTTTGGCCATGTGTTTTAAAAGGAGGGGTTTTATTTTTATTTTAGCCCAGAATTTCTTTTCAATAAAAGGGATATTTAGGGTACATGTTCAGCTTTATTGCCAAAAATAAAATTCTGTTTTCTTCCCTTTTAAAAATATGGTGTATTGTTTTTAATCTGAAATTGTAAAGATAATACATGTTAGTTATAGAGAATTTGAATAGTAAGCAAAAGTGTGGAAAAAAATATTAAAACTGTCCACAAGTTCATGATCCAGAGCTAAGTACTTTTTGGTACTTATATTTCCTGTCCCTCTATGATGAATGTACATGTGCATACCTCTGTTTATTTCTATGTAATTTCCATCATGCCATATCTACCATTTTATAAGCTCATTGTTATTTCTTTATAATATTTAATGCATTTTGTGTCATTAAATATATCCCTGCAACCCATTTTTATAACTGCATAGTGTTCCCTCAAGTGAGAGTGAACCATAATGGCAGGTGGTTTATATTGTTTCTAAGTCTTTACCAGTATAAATAAAACTAAAGGAAAAGTAAGAGGTGTGCTTCTGGTCAGTTCCGTTTTCTGCTAGGCAATGCATTTTTTTTTCCATCTTGGAATTGAGACATTCTTCCTCTGTCATATTAGACCATTTTTCTCTTTTCTTATTTCTGCCTTGCTCAGCCCTACCTCATTCTGCAGCAGGTCACTTTTTCCTGCTCTATCTCGAATTCTTCATCATTAATAATTCTTTATAGATCTGTATTTTTGCTTTGTCAGCCAAACATATGAACCATTTAAAAAAATGGTACGATGAAGGGATATATAGTTAAATGCAGTTTTTTAGAAGGCTGAAGGAAAAATCTGCTAAATTTTTTCCAATTCTATATTCACTAAAATCAGTTTTGCTCCTGGATATTGATGGCGCTATTAACTATTGATATGGCCACCCTGTAAACTATCCAAAGTATTCCTTCTCAGCAAATAAAACCATTGCCAGCCTATTGTGGCCAGCTTGGCAAAGGCACAGAGACAGCAGAGCAGAAGCGGTCCATGATGCCAGTGTTCACAAAAAGAGTGAGTCATCACTTTATGAGAAATTACAAAGGAGGTCAGTCCTTGCTTACTGAACACTCTTCATTTCTCCTGCTGCTCTGATACTTGTTTTCACGGATTCTCTTTTGGGGTAAATATTCCACCAGGAAAGGACAAAGCAAGAGGAAGTAAAGGAATGATTCCATATTGACCCCTGGAAAGAAAATAAAATAGTTAATATAACACAAACTTGAAGTAGGAAGAGTAGATCGTATTTCCCAAGAGATTTGTGGTCAAAAGGACATTTGAGACTGTTATTTTTAATAACTCAATAGTAATGGATTTTGGAATATATGTTATATTAAAGCTAATTCATCTAAAAAATCAAGTTGTGGAAATAAAAACAGCCTCACTTCTATCGTAGAAATAGTTGGCAATCTCATATAAAATCAGAAGCTATTAAATTTCAGACTTTAGTTCTAGAAGGATTGCAGATAATATTTTTGACTAAATTCAATTTTCCATTCTCCAAAGTGAATGAGATACCTAGAAAAGTTCTCTTCTACCCAACTCTTTCTCCCCTATTCCATAGTAAGTATTAAATATTAGTCAGTCATATTGATGATACTCAACCCCATACTCAGACACATAATATATAAAAGTGATATATATAGTCTATTCAATCAATTCTTGTTCACCCTTTATCCAGAAGCAAAAATAATTTGTTAATATTGCTCTCCCTAGCCAAGTCCTGATGTAACATTGCAGTAGATGATAAGAATGTAGATTTTTCTTAAGATGATTTGGATTTGAATACTACACTGTCACTAGTTATCTTTGTGACCTTGGCTAAATTATTTAATTATTTCTTCCATGTCTTTATTTGTAAAATGGGCATGATGAACTCTACTTTCCAGGTTACCTTCAGGATTAAATGAGATAACATATGTAAAGTACCTAGTACAATACTAAGATAAACGTGCTAAATACCTTATTAACCATCAGCATCTGTTTTAAATGGTCACACTCAATTGAATTTATCTAGTACTTGCTGAGTGCTTATTTATGAGATAGTGGTTTGGTAAACTAGAAGAGTATAGGGCACATTTTTAATATATTTATTTTTAATAAAAGTTGTATACACTTAAGATTTATAACAGGATGATATACATACATATATATATATATATAGTGAAATGATTACTGTAGTCAAACTAATTAACACATATTCTCCTCACATAGTTATTCTTTTGTGTGTGTGTCATGAGAGTGCCTGAAATCCACTGTCTTAGCAAATTGCCGTTGCTTAGTACATTATTATTAACTATACTTATCATATTGTACATTAGATCTCTAAATATGTCTATTCTAAATAACTACAACTCTGTACTCACAGACTAGCATCCCCCTATTTCTCCATTCCACAGTCCCTAATAAACACCATCCTATTTGCTGCTTCTGTATATTTGACTTTTTAAGAGTGCATATTAGTAAATGTCTGGCTTATTTCACTTAGCATAAAATTTTACAGGTTTGTTCCAAATGGCAGCCTCTCTCTCTTTTTTTAAGCTAAATAATATTCAGTAGGTAGGTAGGTATATACACAGATAATCTCAAATTTTTTATCCATTCATTCACTGCTGGACAATTGGGTTGTTTTCCATATCTTGCCTATGTGACTTCTGCTGCAATGAACATGAGAGTACAGATATCTCTTTGAGGCATTGATTTCATTTCCTTTCTTTGATTTCATTTCCTGTATACCCAGAGAAAGGATTGCTGAATCTTTTGACATATCTATATTTAGTTTCTTAGAGAACTTCAATACTTTTTCCTTAAAAGCTTTACCCATTTTTATCCCCACCAACACTGTACAAGAGTTCTCTCTATATCCTCACTGATAACTTGTTATCTTTTGTTTTTTGATTCTAATATGAGAGATACTAGTCATAAGCTTACCTTCGTGAAGTTTACAGTCTAGTTGAAGAACAAGTTTTACATACTTTAAGCATGTACTTGACAATATAAAGCAGTATATAATTAAACATGATATACATGGGAAAAGCTCTGATTTAGAAAAGGGAGTGAAATTTGTGTGGGCTGGAGAAGTAGGCAGGTCTTTTGAAGGAGATTTAACACTCTTAATAACTCAACTGTTGCTCTTAATGAGAAGAGCTGAGGCTTTAGTGTCAAATAGGAATGATTTGAATTCTGACTCTGCCACATCTAACAAATTATTTAGCTCCTTCATTCCTCAGTTCCCCTGTCTGTGCCATGAGGAGGAGTAGCCATAGGGTTGTCTGGAATGTTTAGCAAGATTGTGCATTAGAAGGATGAGTGCAGTTCTTGACCTGTTCTGGGTGCTTTCTGAATGTGGTGGTGATATAGAAAATGCTGTAAATGAAAACTGTCAAGGAGAATGAACATAGCAGCTACACAAAGATCAATTTTTAACGAGCCCCTATTTTGTTATTTATGTACTTGGTGTGATTTTAAAAGAAGAAGATGGGAGTTTAATAAAGATTGTGATGATCATACTTTGTTATTCTTTTTGAACTTTTTAATAAAATACCAAGGGTTATTATAGGCTAAATTATTAAATTTAAATAAGTTTCAGAGCCAAAAGCCAACCATGAATCATTTTCATTCTTTGTAGGGTACACAAATTTTTAAAAACCTTCTGTACCATAGTGTTAATTTTAAAATCAATTTCTTTCCTAAAGCTCTGTTTCTATTAATAATTTTTACTTTATTCTTTTCCCTTTAGATATAATTCTACTTTATATAATTTTGTCTTTTTTTCTAAAATTATATTTATTGTTCTCATAACAACACCTACACAGTTGAATACAAAACACAAAAGCCATCAACAGTGCAGTTATTAATATGCCTACAAGATAAACATGATTGAATTAGAGGTATTTATATCTCTGATGGATAATCCATAGGCAAATATGTTGAATAATAAAAACCTTCATTGGTGTTCTATTAAATTAGTGAAAATCCAATGGTAAATATTAGTATAACATAAGATTTGAATATTCATTATATTCCTTCCACTTTTGGATTTTTCTCTCATTTGAGAGAAAATATTCTTATCATTTCCATAACCCTGGCTGTACCAAATCGTAAAGAAGCCATTTTAAAGAATAATTTCATCATCAGAACTTTAGCTCCTTTCTTTAAAAAAAAAAAAAATCTGGATTACTCTTTTAAAAGTTTGGATAACATCAGCATTTACTTTCCTACTAATAAAACTTTGGAAACTGAGAAGTAATTAATTAATCACAAGTTCATTAGTAGTCCTTATGTGGATGAAAGGAAATTCATCCAGGAGACAGAAACCAATCATTCAGGGTTAAGACACAGCATGGGTAAAGGGAAATGAAGAAAATTAAATCAGTCGTGGGCAGGACTGGAGCTAAGAGCTTTGTATGCTGGAGAGTAAAGGTGACTCTTCAGGACGTTGTGCAGACAAGGAGCAAGATGCAAGGAGCCGTCTTAGTGAGCGGGGTCGGCCCTGGCCACCACGACTGGACCTTGTAGGTGCTGCTTTGACAGGAATTCACAGTTGAGATCTCCCCTTTCACTGTGGCAGTCCAGATATTTCTTAGGTAGCCTCATCATTAATGTTGAGTTTTAGGCTGACCTAGCCGTGGAGGAGGGCATGGCAACCCACTCCAGAATTCTTGCCTAGAGAATCCCATAGACAGAGAAGCCCGGCGGGCTACAGTCCGTAGGGTCACAGAGAGTCGGACATGACTGAAGCACACAGGATGGCATATTCACGCTCCTAAAAGGAAATCTTTGATTTCTGTGTGGGTGTAAAAGTCAGGGGAAATCTTTTACATCTAAGGAATCTAAGTTTCTGTGGACCAAGTACAGGCTGATTTCTTAAGCTTTTTGTTATTCTTTGGGAATTATCTATCTCTGAGGCAGGTCCTTTCCAGTAATAGTTGTGTCCTTGAGTTTGGCACTGACAATTGTTTCTAAAATCATAGCTCTAAGATACTCCTTGGTAATCCATTAGACACACAAGGAGAAACATTACTCTTTCAGGTCACTGCGACTACATTTATTGAATTTCTGTTTTAAGGTATTAAATGCTTAGTCAGTCAACCTTTATTGAGCACACATTGAGTATCCAGCACTATATTAGATGTTGTAGACAGGCAGAAACAGTATAATAGATGAGGTTCATTCCCTGATCTAGTTTCAATACAGGAAAAATAAATGTAAAAGACAAAAGAGCTCTTGAAATGAAACATTAAAATGTAAAAGTTAATGTAGCACATTTTGTGTATGTACCACACTCCATCATTCGTTTAACAAATAGTTATTGTACAATATGATGTATAAGACCCTAGGATAGTGCTATGATGTTGTAAGCTTTGAATATACCACAGCCTGGCCTTACATTGCTCATAACCTAGGAATAATTATGAAAAGTAGACAAGTAGTTATAATACTTGCAATGTACCAAGTAACTGGACAGACTGAGATGAATACAACTAAGAAAAGCATTAGAATAGGTGGTATTTGTGCCGCGCCTTAAAAGGTGAGGAAGCTGCAGTGGGAGAACATGTACAAAGTGAGTCCCCACAGAAGGAAAGCTCAGAACAAAAGACAAGTATAGCCTATCTGTGTTAGTCATCTAACGCTGTGTAACAAATTTCCCCGTAACTTACTTGCTTAAAACTATTGTAATCATTTGTTATATCTCATGGTATTTAGGGATGAAGAATTTGGGACTGGCTCGTCTGGCTGGTTCTGCTTTGGGATCTCTCCTAAGGTTGTATTCACGTCCTCACCAGGGTTTCTCTCACCTGAAAGTTTGACTACGGTTGACGTACATGCTTGTAAGATGATCAAATCATGTGACTAGTAGGTTGATGCTAGCTATGGTCGGGGTCCTTAATTCCTTTACAACTAGCCACTTGAGTGTCCTCATAGTATGTGGCTATCTAGTAAGAAACCCAAGAGACTAAAGTGGAAGCAGTAATAAAGTTTCTAACCTCAGAAGTCACTCTGCTGCATTTTATTGGCCACACAGACTAGCACTCATTTAATGTGGGAAGGAGCCTTATAAGAGGATAGAGATCGGGAGGTGAGGACATTGGAAATCATCTTGGAGATTGATACAAGACTACCCACAATGAGGATGATTTTAAAATAATATGTAACAATTTGCAAAATCAGGTGATACACAGATATGTGATTCAAAAATAATTTTAAAAATAATAAAAATTACGTGCAGCATAATTGGTTTTCAACTCATTTGTAGATATCTATCAGGGATTTTTTTGTCTACCTTCCCAACTAGGTAATGTGGATATCTTTAGGGTAAAAATGATGTCTTTTTTTTCTGTGTTGTTTTCTTCAGTACCTAGAACACTGCTTGGAAAATTATAAACATTTCATATGTGTTTCTTGAAGAAGTGAATTAGTGAATATTTGAATGAATATGATCCAAAAGATAAATTTAAAATATCAAAACCACAGGGGGAAGTCTTAATTCAGGAGAATGTGAGAAGTTACAGAAGTGAGCTAGGCTCTGCACTGAATCTAGAAGAGAAGGTAAGGTGGATAATTAGATTGTAAGTGTCATCCAGGCTAGCCAAGGCTCCCCCTGGCAGACATGATTATTCCAGTCACTCACAAAGTCCATTGAGGTATAAATGAGGGAGTGGGTGGATGAAATAGGCTGCAGAACACGCAGAGAGTTTAGATGATTAAATCAGATCTCTGAATTCCATCTCTGAATTAGCCAGTCAAACAAGTCTCGCCTCTGAATGTTGTCACTGGGGACACAGCATGTTTACTGTGACATATTGCTATTCTTCACCTTAGAATGTCTTTGGTGGAAATGGCAAAGAACTTGGAGTCAGTTATTTATCATATCATTTGATCTTCACAACCTTAGTCCCTGGCCAGGCCAGTTGTACTGAAGTCCCAAGTAACCCTATGGTTCAACAAGAAGCAAAGAAGCAAAGTTATGGCATAACTGCCGTAAGGCAGTTGCAGCACATCTAGAAATCCTGAACCTGGAGCCTGGATAGGAGGCCTGAGTGCTGAAGGCTGCTAGGCCCTGCAGCCCCCACACAGACATCCCCTTTTGTAAAAGTATAAAAGGCAGCGAGCACATCTGTGGGATCTTCGGACCTGGTGGATTTCTCTCTCCATGACTGCCAGGACCCCACATTTTGGGAACATGTAAACAAAGGAGCCTTGGGAGCCAAATCTACTCACACCACTGTGTACCCTTCATCTTGCCCTTCCCGTTTGCCTATTAGAACAAGGGCAAAGCAGTCTTAATGGGGCCTGAGTCAGCATTCCCCCGGCCCTCGATCCTGCACCAGCTGTTGTGGCCTGCCCTCACCCCACCCCTCAGCACAGCACTAACTAAATTAAACCCATTTATGTCCACTATAAAGGTTCTTGGAAGCATGGAAGGCTACATATTGTTAGGTAGTTAGAATGGGCTTTGGCTCCTCTTTTTATATGTTTCTCTGTCCCTGGGCCTGTCTTATGTAAATTGGGCCGGCCAGGAGTGTTGTTTGTTTTACCTGAGGTTCTCACTCCTGTCCTCTGACGTTCCTTTGTTCTATTTTCGCGGGCTTTCCCTTCCAGGTCTTTTAGCCACAGCCATTTTGGACTCTTTTTCCCTATTCTAACTACCTAACAATATTATCCTTTTGTTTTCTCTTATTTTATTTGAAGGAAGTGTTTAGAGTTGTCCTGCATAACTCCATTAAAACAGAGGCCAGGCGGAGTACTTTCTCTCTACACAGGAGCTCCTGTCAGAAGCTGGCAGGGATGGCATTTGACAGGTGAAACCCCCCTTTCCACTCATACACTTTCTTCCTGAGGTGTGCTGAGGGCTCCATCTTCTCACAGAGGCAGCGTGGCTGAGCAGAGACGAAGCCAGAGAGAACGCAAACGCGGCCATTGTGCTGGCAAGAAGCGGGCCCAGGTTACCGTAAATGGGACAACAGCTAAAACCAAAGCTCTGTGTTTTCTCTCAGTGCTAACAAGGCTGGAAAATGTTTCACATGAAAGGGCTGAAATTTGGTTTTGACAGTATTGTTATCACTTTATGAAAGAAAGAGTGTCCCAAAGCAGTGATAAGAGAGTACATTCCCCGAGCTGGAGACCCGGCCAGAAGCCTCTGAGACTGAACTGAAGGGAATCAACATCTATTCATACACGCCCTCACCCCCACCCACGCACCCCTGCTCAACTCTCACCTGCAGCCCACTCTGTGCTGGAGATGGATTGACAGACTGCTCTGTCAGACTTACGCAAGGCTGACAGGCGCTCAAACCTCTCAGACTGATGTGCAGAGTGGGAGTTTGCCCAAGGGGTTAAGAGTTGAGGTGTCACAGCGTTTCTCTATGCACGAAGAAAATGTGTGGCGTTGAGATCTTAACAAAACAAAGCAGATTTGGGTCTGTAACAGTCGGGGTTTTCCGTTTCCTGAGTCCCCGGTCAGATCTGTTCCCTTTCTGCCCTCCCAGCCCCCACAAGCTTTGTCCCACAGGTGAATCCCCTTTTGTCCTTATATAGAGTGTTGGGGAGGAGCCCCGTTTAAATAATGCTGATTCAGCACCACGGCACTGATGCTGTTGGTCCCTTTTTAAAAACATTGTATTTCTTTGTTAATTTTTGGCCCAGCTGCATCTTTGTCGCTGTGCTGGCTCTCTCTAGTTGTGGTGAGCAGGGGCCGCTCTCCATTGCAGTGTGCGGGCTTCCCATTGCCGTGGCCTCTCTTCCTATAGAGCACAGGCGCACAGACTTAGTTGCTCCATGGCTTGTGGGATCTTCCCAGAACAGGGATTGAACCCGTGACTCCTGCGTTGGCAGGCAGGTTCTTCACCACTGAGCCACAGGGGAAGCCCCAGTGCTGTTGGCTCTTGGCTGAGTTTGGCGAGCCAGGCTTGCAGTGACTGCGATCCTGCCACAGAGTCTCAGCATCTCAGTCCTAGGCGTGCGTCTCTGTCCCAGGTCTCCCGGAGCTAGAGCCCAGGTGATTCCGGGTCGTAGGCTCTGTCCCAGTCCTCCCACCTGGCCACTGACCAGGTGATCTCTTCCAAGACTTGCCTCAGCCTCTTGAACTTGGGCGTTGCTTATCCTATTTCTCAACTCTGATGCTCATTAGCGTTGCCCAGGAAGGGCCTTTGCTTTTGTTCTTTTTATACTTTTCCCCACTTTATTGAGAAAGAATTGACATATATCACTGTGTAAATTTAAGGTGTACAGCACAATGGCTTGATTTTCATACATTGTGAAATGACTTAGCACAGTAGGTATAATTAACATTCTTTTTTTTTTTTATGATGACAGTATACATAATGTAAGATTTACTGTTTTAACCACTTTTAAGTGTACGATTCAGTGGCATCAAATACAGTATTGTGTAACCACGACTAGCATCTGTCTCCAGAGCTTTTTCATCTTCACAAACTGAAATTCTGTGCCCACTAAACACAGACGCTTCTTTCTTTCCTCTTCCCAGCCCCTGGAAACCACTCTTTTACCTTCTGTCTCTATGAATTTGATTATTGTAGGTACTTCATAGGAGTGGAGTCATACAATATTTGTCCTTTTGTGTCTGGCATTCTTTTACTTAGCATAATGTCTTCAGGTTCCATCCATGTTGTAGCATGCGTCAGAATCTCCTTTTTTAAGCCTGAATAATATTCCATTCTTTGTACATATCACACTCTGCTTATCCACTCACCCACTGGGGGACATTTGCCTTGTTCCCACTTTTTGGCTGTTGTGAATAATGTGGCTGTGTACGTGGGTGTACAGATATCTTTTTGAGTTCCTGCTTTCAATCCTTTGTGTATATAGCTAGACATGGAATCACTAGGTCATGTGGTAGTTCTGTGTTGTAGATTTAAGAAGTGCCATACTGTTTCACACAGCAGCTGCATCATTTTACATTGCCACCAGCAATGCACAAGGGTTCCAGTTTCTCCATATCCTTGCCAACGTTTGTTATTTCCTGTTTTGTTTTGGTTTTTTTTTTACAATAGTTATGCTAGTGGATATAAAGTGGTGCCCAGGGAGTTTTAAAAATTACCGTATCCTATGGGCCAGTCCTAGAGACTCTGATTTAAATGAGGTGAGGCCTTGTAAACAATATTTTTTAGAACTTCCCCAGGTGATATTAGCATGCAGTCAGGGTTGATAACCTCCAACGTGTTCTTGGCTTATGCTATCTGACTTCTGTCTCGTATTCCCAGGCTGCCTTCCTGATCTCACATGAAGATACAAAAGCCTAGAGGGACTTGCCAAGTACACACAGCAGTAATTAACAAAGGTCTGTTCAACTCCAAACCCTGTGTTCTGTCCACTGTACCCAACTGTGCCCTAAAGGGTGACACAGGATTCCCAATGCAGTCTGCCAGAACAGATCACACTAACTCATTGGATCTGGATTGTGTGGTATATTCGTTTCTAGGGCTACCATAACAAAGTACCATAAACTGTATGGCTTAAAACAATACAAATTTAGTTTCTCACATGTCTAGAGGACAGAGACCTAAAATCAAGGCATTTGCAGAGTTGGCTCCTCCGGGAGACTCTAAGAAATCCTTCCATGGCCCTCTTTTAATTTCTGGTGGCAGCTGGCAACCCTTGGCATTCCTTGGCTCATCACTCCAATCTCTGCATCCATCTTCACCTGGCTTTTCCCTCTGCTATTTGTGTCTTCTCTTCTGTCTTCTATAAGTATACTGGTCATTTGATTTCAGGCCTGCCCAGAATCCAGGATAATTTTATCTTGAGAATCAACTTTTGTATATCTTCAAAGACCCTTTTTTCAAATAAGGTCACAGTCACAGCTACCTAGAGTTAGGAATTGGACATATTTGGCACGGGTTGTGAAGGTAGGCGGGCTTCTTAAGTGGTGCCATTGGTAAAGAACCTGCCTGCCAATGCAAGAGACACAGGAGACGCAATTTCCATCCCTGGGTTGGGAAGATCTCCTGGAGGAGGGCACAGCAATCCACTCCAGTATTCTTGCCTGAAAAACCCCATGTACAGAGGAGCCTGGCAGGCTACAGCCCACAGGGTCACAAGGAGTTGGACACAACTAAAGCGACATAGCATGTGTGGGAAGGCAGGCAGGGGCACAGACATTTTATTACAAGGAGTTTTCTGTTTGTCTTCTAATTATAATCAATTCCATTGAGTCAAGAGTTCAGCATATGCCAAAACTCAGTCTGTTAGGTTCAAGGCTAGAACTGGAATCAGATTACCAATGTGGCCACCTAATCCTTGCCTCAGGCCAAGGAGGCTGCCTGAAGTTATAATCTGTCTGTAAGGGTCTCTGGAGCAAAGTATAGTCCCTAAGGTAGATTTGAGGCTGCCTAGGTGCTAATGAAGTAGTGCCAAGACCCTCCAAGGTACCCAGAAACGTCCAGAGTAGAGCACATGCATATTTTCTCTCCCATGATAAAAGGATCTTCCAGAGCAACAAGGCATTGGGATGGAAGTGTCTGGGGCAGAAAGCACCAATCCCTGGGAGCAGCTCTACTGATAGTATTTACTACCTCCCAGTCAGAGATCCAAGTCTCCTTGGATCTCTCCCTGTCTCTTACTTAAACTTAGCTCATATAATCTTTGGTGTCCACACTGCCCCCATGATGATTTTGACTCTTCTTGGAAAGGAAATGACAACAACAAAATAAACCTCCTTCTTATAGAACAGGCTGGGGCCCGTGGTGAGATGGGAGGGCTCCTTACCAGGCTGTCTCACTCTTCAGCTAATTTACTGTCCTGTTTGGATCAGACCTAAAGGTCTATCCCTCCAGACCCTGTATAATCTTTCAGCAGTTTGGGGAGAAGGAAGTTACATTTTGACTCATAAATACCTCCACAACGTGCCAGAATCAGGGCAGCCCCACTTCTCCTACTGCATGGGCATCTGGTATGTTGAGTGTAAAATCCTGAGCCGAGTTATTTTCAGCTTTGACTCCTTTGATAAGGTGTCTTAAGTGAGAGCATTTTGTTTCTTAGCTTTACAGAGAATTGTACTCATTGTTCTCACTCATTTTCTTTTAATGACTGGAATGATTTTATTACAAGCTATGACTCCTTTATGAGTGAATACATCTGAGAACCCAAATGCTGTCTCCCGGTGGACGCAGCCATTTGTAAAACTGTCAGGGAGTCTACAGGCGGAGGTTTTAAGAAGTGAGAGAAGCATTTCATCAACTCTTCATGCATATTCTTCTGACTGCCAAGGAAATTAAATCTGTTTTCACCTCCTGAAAGCTCAGCACATGTTTATAGTATAGACCTAATATGTGTTTAATGCTAATCTGCAATCAGTTTACCCATGGTGGTGAAAACCTTGCAGTATATATTTTTTCCTCTTTATAAGTTTTCCCTTAGCATATCCATTGACGATCTAACTTGTGGGTCTATATCCTAAAGGTTTTGTAAATTTACAGTTTTTTAATTGAAATGTCTAAACTTGTCATTTTTATATTTTAATTTCTCCTGTTAGGATGTTTGGTTAATTATACAGAAATAGTAGAAGTTCAGGGGAAGATCATATTAATCTTTGCTTCCAAGTGCTTAGAGGAGTACCCGCTTCATAGTAAGTACCCCACAGCTGTTACTGAAATGCACATATGCAGAGTGGGTTTGTGCCTTATATACAACACATACGTTTAATCTGCCCCCAAATTTCATTTTATCCATTTTTAATAGTTCTGATTGTGTTTTATTGTAAGCATTCCCAAATCTTAGTAGGGTATTTTTGTTACATACACACAAAACAACATGAATATGAAAGCTGTAGTGTACAAAAGGCCAGTAGATACATGCAAAGATGTTCTATCTTGTTGATAATTAAATAAATGCAAATTAAAACTGTAAGATAGTTTTGTCTGTTTGGCACACATGTAAAAGTCTGATAACATTTTGAGCATCTTGAGCTGAAAAGAGCAATGCCATACATTGTTTGAGAATTGAAATAGGTATATGAATTCAAGAATGAAAATGTTCATTTCACTTAAGAGAGTCATCTCAGTATTGGGAATCTAGCCTACAAAAATAATTGTACAAATCTGTAAGTACACATGCACAAAGAACTTTGTATTAATGAATAATTTTAAACAATCTCAATGCTATCTGTAGAAGCATGAATAAGGAAACTGTGGTTCAGACAATGGCAAATAATGCAACTTTTAAAAAGAACAAACTAGATCTACATAGCCCAGAGGATGGTCAGGGTATATTTCTATGTGAGAAAATTAGTTATGAAGCGATATGTATATAGAATAATCCTGTTTTTATTAGAAAAAAAGTGGGTGTTTATATGTGTGTGAGTGTGTGTGTGTGTGTGTGTGTAAGAGTATAGGTATAAAGATAAAAAGCAGTGTAAGATTGGGATAGTGAAACTCCCCTCAATTTTTATTTTGTTAAACTGACACTTTTTAAATAGAGAAATAGAAATAATTCAGAGCATATGGCTTAACTTGATATAGTGATTATTAGAATAGCATATGTTTTTATACATACGTATACTTTTAATATAAGTTTACTTACTTTTTAAATCATCTGTAGAATCACTGAGATCTGGAAGTCTGAAAGTTATACAGTCATTAAGAAAGGGAGGAAAAAATGAGTATTTTAGGGAGAGAAGGACTTCTTGGAAAGTGCTAGCCCTGAGAAGATTGGAGAGAAGAACATTCTAGGCAGAAGGAAAAATGTGAGAGCCCCCAAATTGTGTGGTCAGATGATATGGAGAGAATTGTGTCCCCTCCCTCCCCTCAATTCATATTTGAAGCACTAACCCTCCATGTACAAAGAGGTAGTTAAGTTTAAGTGAACTCATAAGGGGGGGCCCCAGTAGGCTGGGATTGGTGTCCTAATGTGTTCTGTCTCTTTCCCAGCTATGTGAGAAGGTGGTTTTCTATAACCCAGGAAAAGAGCTCTCATCAGAAATCAAGGCAGCACCTTGATCTTTCCTGCCTCCCGGTTTATGAAAAGATAAATTTCTGTCATTTAAGCCACTTAGTCTATAGTATTTTGTTATGGCATCCCAAGCTGACTATGATCAGGTTTAAGATCAGTTTAAATTGGAGCATACAGAACTTCCTGAGAAGCTGAATGTACAGAGTAGATGGGAAAAGATCAGAGATAACTCTGAAGCTCTTTGCCTGAGTGACTGGGAGAATGGTGATACATTACCTAAGATGAGAAGAGTGGGGTCAGGAGAGTACATGAGGGGGAGGAAGAAGGATCAGGATTTCACTGTATACTTGTTCATTTTAAGATTTCTGTCTGTTAGACATTGCAATAGAGTTGGACATACAAGTTGGGGCCCAGGGATGGAAATGCTAAGTTGGATGTCGCCAGCAATTATATTGAGTTGAAAGCTGTAGAATGGAGTGAGATGATGCAGCAAAATCTGTTGGTGGGGAGCCTGGAGGCATTGCAACAATCTGAGAAGAATCAAAGACACAGAAACCAACTAGGAGAGCACCAGAAATCCAGAACAGCCAGGTTACTGCCAAGTGCTGCGAAGAGGTTAAGTGAGACGAAAACAGAGTGACGGTTGGATCGGCAGATGGAGGTCATAGGGCGTCTAGATGACAGGAGTTTCAGTAAAGTAGTGGGAAGTAAAATGCTAAAAGGCTAAAGAAGAGAATGAGAGGTAAAAAAGTAAAGATGAGTCTTACGTGGAATTTTGCTCCAATTAGGAGCAGAAGAATGAGTATGGACTTACAGAGAGATTCAGGTTCAAGAGACTTTTTTTTTTTTTAACTTTTTATTTTGTATTGGGGTATAGCCAATGAACAATGTTGTGATAGTTTCAAGTGAATAGTGAAAGGACTCAGCTATACATATATATGTATCCATTCTCCTCCAAACTCCCCTCCCATCCAGGCCACATAACATTGAGCAGAGTTCCATGTGCTATACCTTATTGGTTATCCATTCTGAATATAGCAGTGCATACAAGTCCATCCCAAACTCCCTAGTTATCCCTTCCCCCTGGCAACCTCAAGAGACAATTTTTAAAAATGTTTTTATGAATTTTAAAACATAAGATGGTAGACCCAACGGTATGATAGACTTCCAGCACCCATCAACAGCTTTAAGAATTAGTAATCTTGTTAATATGTACTGCTATGTACTTATCTATCCCATATTGTTTGTAAGCAAATTCTAGATATTATTATTTCATCTATAATATTTGAGAGTGTAGCTTCAAAAGATAAGGACTGTTTGCAAACAAATATAATCAAAATATCTTTAAGAGACCTAAAAAAACTGGTCATTGTCCCTTAATATCAAATATCCAGTGTCCAAAGTTCTAATTATCTCATGAATGTCTTATTTTTTAATAATTTGTTTGAATTAATTTACAAACAATATTCACACTTTACAATTTCTTTTGGTTCAGCATTGTTATATCTTTTAAATTAAGTCTAAAGAGTCTCTCCAAAAGGGAGGGGATAAATGTATACATATAGCTAATTCACTTTGCTGTACAGAAGACAACACAACTAACACAACATTGTAAAGCAATTATGTACAATTTAAAAAAAACCACTACAAAAAAATAAAGATTCTCTCTCCATCTTTTATCCCCCTTGTTACTTATTTTCAAAGAAACTGGGTGGTCTGTAGAGTTTCCTACAGTTTGACTGAACTTCTGTAGTTTTAACATATCCTTCTTTTGTATTTTGCAAAAACTGATAGTTAGATCCAAAAGATTTATCAGATTCATGTTTAAATTTTTTGGCAAGATTATTTCATAGTGTGCTGATCCATAAAGAAGAATATAATCCTTTGTTGTCTCTTTTTGTGATGTTAACATCAATTGGCACTCTCCACCTAGAATTTTTAATTCATAAGAGATTGCAAAAATGGTGACATTCTACTTCTATCCTTGTTTCTATATTTATTGGCTGGAATATATCCCTCATCCCTTATTTGGTTACCTACTGTTCAAATTGTCTAGAAAAGATAGAATAAATGTTTGATTCTTTTTAATAGTTTTTTAAAATAAGTTATTTAGCTAGTATCCTCTAACAGTGAATAATTTTAAAAATAATATGAACTCTTGGAATTAAATACATTTAATGCATTTCAATACACTAGTTTTTATCCTTATTGATGCTCAAATCATTGCCATTTGTACCCAAGGGGAGGTTCTTCAGTTGTCCCCAGAATTCTTTTGCCATACTCTGCTAGTTTAATTTGTTGTTTATCTTACGGTTTCCTATTATCTGGCATAACGTGGTATTCTAGGCTCGCCTTGTACAGTTACACTGGAATCAGCCATTTCTTCAAAGAGAAGAATTTTTATTTTAAATTTGACATATTGAAGTTCATTTGTACATGAATGGGAATAATCCGGAATAGAGGAGACAACTGTAGAAGCACCATCATTGAGTAGGTAAGAAGGGATGGAGTAGGTGGAAAAGTTGGTTTTTGAGTGGAACATGTAATTCATTGTGATGGTACATTGGGCAAAGCAAAATTCTGTGAAAATGTGGGGGCCGTATGGATGATTAGAAAATAAAACTCTGCTTTCATGATTCTGGGTTAAGTGCCACATTTTCCCACTTATAAATTCTACACTCAAAGGTATAAAATTCAGCTAGTCATTTCCTTGATCAGCAAATATGTTGAACACTTTTGTTTTTCTATAAACAACTTCCACAATCAAGAAATCACAAGATATTTGACTAGCAATACACTAAACTTTGGGGATATTCCATAGATTGCTAACAATTATTTCAAACTCTAAAGAAAAATACTTAACTCTTAAGGTTTTAAAATTATTTATTCCTCAATATTTTTCTCTTAATTTCCAAGCTGGGTGTTTATAATATTTACCCCTAATATATTTGAAAATTGAAAAATATTGACCTTGTGGTTTCTTTGCTTTTGCTGCCAATGGCAGGATCTCTTAAAAGTCACAAAGTTTTCACCAATGACTGTCTCTGGCATACAAATAGCTCTTCTGTCATGTCTGACTTGACTAAAAGAGTCCTCCCATGGCACCTGCTTTTCCTTCATACTCATTGCTGCTGGTAGATCTATGTCATTCCTTTCTTTGCAAGAGTTGTGACATGATCTCTTCTCCCCATTTCCTTCTCATGTTTGTTTCACTATGAAACTGTCAAGGAATGTCCGGATGCTGTGTTTAAAAATGCAAACTCACTTCTGTCACCTTTAGGCCTAGTATAAATGGGCCGCATGAGACTGCCACTCTCTCTCTTCTCCCCACCATAGTGCCTGCTGCCTACATTTTTGGTTCACCTGGATTGGGAGCAGTTTGGAAGAGATATGATGAATCTGTCATTTTGAAACCTGAAATATGCATTTTAATGCTATTCAAGCAAGAGACTACAAAAAGAAAACCTTAGAGCAAGACCCTGCGAATAGAAATAGATAGAAAAAAAAAAGAAAGAAAATTAGATGTGAAAGAGTATTCATAACAAAGCTTGCAGGTTTGAAATAGTGCTTTGAACTAGGAGTGAAAGAGGAAACTATTCTCCGTCTGTCCTTTCTTTCTATGACATTCTATGCTCTCTGGCACCAGAATCCTGAAATTGAACTACTTATGAATGGTGCTAATGTGCTACAGGTCACCAGCATCAGAGTTCAAAAGTATCGTTTTGGAGAATTTAACTAAAATAATTAGAGGATAAGACTTTATTCTAACTTTTTATTAATTTTCACATTGCCTTTCAAACTATCAAACTATCTTACAAGCTGTTTTTCAAAGCACAAATTAGCATCCAGTGACTCAGTTTGCAGAAGTATTTGCTCTAGGATTCCTTTAAAATAGGAACTTTTTTATTGTTTGTTGCCAGACCATTAACTACTTGACAGAGAATCTATGGGAGAGTTAAGCAGCCTAATGTACAAAAGTTGGAAATTGTTAGACAAAGATAGATGAGAAATGAGTGTTAAATAAATTATAGGGAGATAGGAAAATAGAATTGATTTATTGATCTATACATTTTAGGAATAAATCTATTCGTGAAAGTGAGATAGAGCCTTAACTGCTGCTCACCATGCACATAGTATAATTTTGTGGGGGTGATCAAATGTGTCCTCCTTACAACAATGGAAACACTTACCATTGTTCCCTTCTTCCAGTCTATTGATCTATCTGCATACTATTTGACATACTGAATTGAAATGTTTATATATCTGCATGTTGCTTGTGAAAAAGCAGTGTCACTGTCATATATATCCCAGAGAGTTATTAAACTTTAATGAGCTTCAGTAATGATAAATCTTATAGCCATAGCATAAAATAAGATGGTGAAGTAAGGCAATTATCTAGGTAATTTGGGAAAATGCAGACTTACTTCACTTAATGCTTCTAGATATTTTTAAAATGTCCCTCTAGAATTTAATTTAAGATTTATACTACTGAGTGATTGGA
Organism: Cervus elaphus; assembly: GCF_910594005.1. NCBI lineage: Eukaryota > Metazoa > Chordata > Mammalia > Artiodactyla > Cervidae > Cervus > Cervus elaphus. Next base: position 20,591,952 of record NC_057847.1, read on the forward strand.
GTGGGGCTGAATTTTAGCAACCCTATCCATGACTGCTTTTGTTCTAAACTGGCAATTAAATCACATGTATTGAAGGAAACTCTCTCATTTTACATGACTCTTTGGCTAAAGGTTGAAAGCCAGTAACTACTTCATAATGCTTATTCAATTCAATTCAAAAATATTGAATTCTTAGCATCTCTGCTAGATACAGAGATTATTGAGTCTCTAGTTTCATGGAGTTTATGATCTAGTGAGGAACACTGAAATAATATAACTTATAATGTGATATACTCTAAAAGTAATGTCTAAACAAAATTCCACGGGTATAAAGCAAGTAGAGTGATTTGCTCTGAAAAGTCTTTGTGGAAAATGTAGCTTTTAAAGCTAGCCTTAAAGGATGAGGAGGTTTTTCAATAGGCAAAGATGTTGAGAGTTAATTTTCTGAAGAAAGAATACAGAGGCAGGAAAACACAAGACATCCTTGGAGAATGGGAATATGGTATTTGGAAATATGATCTGGGACCAGAATTACAGGGTTTCGTGACATGAGACAAACCTGAACCTTCCTAATTGGCTGTAAGTAGCTGGGGAAAGGTTTTGAACATAGATGGTTCTGTTTAAGGAAGGTAACTCTTAGACTAGTTTGTGGGATTAGAAGGGGCAGAAACTGGAGTGTTGGAGATCAAACAGAAGACCCTCGCACTTGCCTAATGAGAAGCAAATGAGGCTCTGAATTGTGTAGGAGCAATGGGAATGGAAAGAGAAGGTGGTTTCTAGATTTTACCAGGGTAGGATTGTGATAACCTAGGGACAGACTGGGTAGCACGGGGGTAGGGGTGATGCAGAAACCTCCTACATTTATGCGGAGGAAGAGAAAGAAAAATAATCAGAAGGAGCAAGTTTGGAGGAAGCTCCACAATATCTCAGAAACTAGATGAGGAGAGGATTTCAAGGAGGGCAACAGAAACAAATGATTCAGGGAAATACAGTTAAGACTGGGATAAAGAAGAAGTATGTAGATTTAACAATCAGAAAGTTGCTGTTTGTTTTTATTAAGGTGATGAAATGGAATCCAATAAAGGAGAGTTGTTATCTTGGAGGAAACAAGACTAGAGAATTATTTTTTGGGAAGAGGTGATGAAGTGTAAAGGAGAGAGGATTATCTCTTTGAGGAGAATAAGATTGGAAAGGAAATTATATTAGAATAAGGAAAGCTGATTCTAAGGAGACAGTGAGTCCCAGTGAGCTATGTCTCTCAATATTCATGTCCTTGTGTGGCCTCTTCTCCTCAAATCTGGGATGGCCTCGTGACCAACAAATGTGATGTCCTTGGACAGGCTTCCAAGTCCAGGCTTCTTCTTTAAGAAGACCTGGCAGCTTCTGCTTTTAGACACTGGAGAAGTCAGCCTACTGTGTAAGAGGTCTGAACCTGAAACCATCCTGCTGGGCGGGAAACCCGCACTATCCACGTGGAAATGTCAAAAGGACAGAGGGAGATGTCCAGCCAGCTGAGGCACCAGACATGAATGTAGACGCCATTTTGGGATTTCCTGACCCAGAAGATGCTACAAGGATCGCTGAGCACCCCTGCTCTACTCAAACCACAGACTTGTGTGCAAGTAAATGACTGTCTATTTTAAGCCACTAAAGTTTGTGAGTGATTATTAGGCAACAGTAGATGACAGGAACAGGTGGCTTTTTTCCCCCCCTTAATGTTAGAGAGGTTTGAGAGATGGAATAAGGCCCTAAAGACGATGAAGGGAGACAGAATCAAGTGGAAGAATTGGTCTTGGAAGGGAATGAAGACATTGCTTTTTTGAGGCAGAAAGAGTTGAGGAAAGGATGCGTAAAATTAAAGTTTAACATGAATGGGAAGGAAATGGGACCAATTCAAGTTAGACAGTGAGGTATCATGTTGAGAATGAGGACTGAATGAGGGGGCTGAGAGCTAAAGAGGGGGAGAAAAAGTTTCATTGTAAGTGGGAACAGGATTTATCCTGGGAGGAGTAGACCAGGGGCAGGCCTGTAGGTGCCCTGGTAAGTGTGGTGGTCATGAGCTTGTAATGAAGCCAAGAGGTTTGTGGTATTTTGTACCCACCCTTCCTGAGATTGTCTTCCATCAGCAATCAAAAAGCCTACTGTCTAGGTGGGTCATTCGTATTTGCTTTAGGAGATTTGGACTCTGTAAACAAATGGAAATTTTGTAAATTTGTTTACAGTAAGTAATTGCAAACAAATGAAAAAAAAAAACTAGAATTTGTTTCAAGTGTTTTCAAATCTTTTAGAGACCCTCCCACTTTTTTAAAAGAATCCATGGACCTGCTGCAAATGATATTTCCATTTGCAATACAGGAAATGGAATGATTTCATTAACAATTGTTGAATCATATACCTGAGATTACAGACAATGCTATTTATACTAAAGAAATTGAGTACCCATCTATTTTAGCTTCCTGGCCTATTTTCATACTTCCATCCATTTGGATTTTTGTCCCATATGTTGTCCTCAGCACTCTGTCTTAAACTGCTGTCTAGTTATAGCTCAAAAAACAAAAAAGCTGCTGTTCCAAATGGGACTTTATTTCAATAGGGGGCTGTACTTTCTTTTAAGCTATTACTTAATTGACAGATACTGTGAAGCTTAGTCAGTTTTTAAAGCTCTCTGTGATGGCAAAAAGAAAAAAAAATTAGTTCTTATATCCTTAAATTGTACAGAGTAACTCTTCTTTGTAACTCCTTATACAAAAGGTTAAACTACTGGAGGAATTTGGAATAAGGCTGGTTGTAGACGCCAAAACTAAATGAGCCAATCACGCTGAGGCGCTAAAAGGAGTTTACCACGTGCCATAAAGTCCGGTTGCTTCCTCTTGGTCCCTCAGCTTGCTTTGACCCCCAGAGACTCCCTCTTCCCGGACCTCTCATTCCCCTAAGCCTCAAATTCGTGGTTGACTTTGAACTTCTGATCCTACTTACTTTTGTGCCAGGACCTAACTTCATTGTTTCTCTCAGTTCTAGCTGTTCCGCCTGACTCAGTGACATGCTGCAATCAATGGGCCTGGCGTCTCACACTTGGACATCCCTCCCACTGACTAGAATGTGCCTGCACAATAAGGAAAGAACTTGCCAAGATATAATATCCATTGACCTGTGCCAGGCAATGCCTGGTGTTATGGTTGACCAGAGAGGTTACCCAATGGCATTCAGGTAATTCTAATAGTTACTAAAATAGGTTTGTTCACCAGAAAATTTCAAACAGGCCCTTTAAAATATGATAAGATAATGTGGGTTGTCATGTCAGGGTTGCTAAATAAAGTTCCAGACATTCAGTGAGAAGATCTAAGTTAGCATTCATGGTTCTTTCTTTTTTTTTTTTTTTTTTTTTAATTTTTTTATTAGTTGGAGGCTAATTACTTCACAACATTTCAGTGGGTTTTGTCATACATTGATATGAATCAGCCATAGATTTACACTTATTCCCCATCCCGATCCCCCCTCCCATCTCCCTCTCCACCCGATTCCTCTGGGTCTTCCCAGTGCACCAGGCCGGAGCACTTGTCTCATGCATCCCACCTGGGCTGGTGATCTGTTTCACCATAGATAGTATACATGCTGTTCTTTTGAAACATCCCACCCTCACCTTCTCCCACAGAGTTCAAAAGTCTGTTCTGTATTTCTGTGTCTCTTTTTCTGTTTTGCATATAGGGTTATCGTTACCATCTTTCTAAATTCCATATATATGTGTTAGTATGCTGTAATGTTCTTTATCTTTCTGGCTTACTTCACTCTGTTTAAGGGGCTCCAGTTTCATCCATCTCATTAGGACTGGTTCAAATGAATTCTTTTTGACGGCTGAGTAAAATTCCATGGTGTATATGTACCACAGCTTCCTTATCCATTCATCTGCTGATGGGCATCTAGGTTGCTTCCATGTCCTGGCTATTATAAACAGTGCTGCGATGAACATTGGGGTGCATGTGTCTCTTTCAGATCTGGTTTCCTCAGTGTGTATGCCCAGAAGTGGTATTGCTGGGTCATATGGCAGTTCTATTTCCAGTTTTTTAAGGAATCTCCACACTGTTTTCCATAGTGGCTGTACTAGTTTGCATTCCCACCAACAGTGTAAGAGGGTTCCCTTTTCTCCACAGCCTCTCCAGCATTTATTGCTTGTAGACTTTTGGATAGCAGCCATCCTGACTGGTGTGTAATGGTACCTCATTGTGGTTTTGATTTGCATTTCTCTAATAATGAGTGATGTTGAGCACCTTTTCATGTGTTTGTTAGCCGCATTCATGGTTCTTTCAATCATTAGCTGGGAAGCAATTTAGGACTCCTTTATGTTCATACCTATATGCTGGAAGGTATGAACATATTAATACATATTAGGACACGCATGGACTCACTACTAAGTTAAATGAATATCAGGCTGAAGGAAATTGAGGTTATAGTCCGTGGTATGTACCATGGACAAGTAAAAGAAGTATTTCAACTGAAACAAAAACACATTTTTGCTATCCCAGTCAAACTACATGCTAAATAGATTGGGAAGGAGAAAATAGAATCAAACAAATCTATGGCTTGGAAACAGGATTGGCATCAACATAACCAGGGAAATTCAAGCCAGACTGGAGATGTGCTGAAAACCAAATTTTCTAAAGGCCCTGGAGACTTTGGCATATAGTATCAAGCAGTTAAATTCTAGAGCTGTTTCATTTGTGCCAGCTACTTACCATCACCAACATCAAACTTGCATAACGACACTGCAGTTTTACTGCTGAAAATGAACTTTTTTTTGGCTTGAAAATGTGTAGAGGGTAGATGGCAAAAAAGAGATCTGAACTGCTGTGCAAAAAGCTAAAGGGAAACATTTATAGGAGGAGGCTTAAGCGTAAAGAACTTCCCAAAGACATGTGGCAGAACGATTTCCATGTAAGGGATTGCCATTACCTGGCTTGAAACAACAGGCTAAGGACACTCATTTCATATGAGGCCTTCCAAAACAATAATTAGGAACAAGATGTCCCAAAGATCATAATGAAAAGAATGATGATCATAGAAAGCCACAGGGAGACAGATATTTCCTGTTACCTGATGCAAAAACACAGCTTTTCATACAATGCTTGTAGTGGCTACTGTTATTTGCTACCTTGATGCCCTCTTCCAGGCTGAGGTGTTCTTTTCCTCAGCTGTGTGGGACACTGGCTGCTGTTGGCTTGTAGCTGATTACCTAACCCTCTGCTAAGAAAGCTGTCTTTCTCCAGGTCATGCTCCCTCCCTGGTGCAACCTGTATCTACTGACTGTCCGTTAGTGGGTACAAAGGCCTGGGCCCCTAGTCCCGACTCAGGACAACTCTGGAGGACCATCACACTTTCAAAGCTGCACTGGAAGACAACAGGAGGCCTCCATTCACGTTGCTTCTCACTCTGTTCTGTTATCTCCTTTCCTCCGTCTCCAACAGGGGTTCTTCCAAACAGCTCTCCTCAGTAAACCTCTTCCAGTCACATCTCTTAGAGTCTCTTTCTCCAGGAATCCCGTCTAAAATGAGGCTAATCTGATACCAACACTGTTGGCAAATTGCCAACATGTGCTTGTTCCCAGCCTTCTTTTCCCCTCCTCCTCCAAAGAGGAGTCAGATGTTGTTTGCTTCATTTCTCCCCCTTTAGCCTACTCCGGGCACCATACTTCCTAACAGAGTTTTGATAAATTGAAACACAACCAGGTAAAGAAATAGAACAAAGCCAGTGCCCAGAAGATTCCTCTGCCTCCTTTTCCAGTCACTGCGGTCTATCAAGGATCCTTACTTCTTAACTTTGTACTTCTTGGGTTTTCCTGCTTTTTTGTAGTGTATGTAATTGGATGCATAGCTATATAACTTTTGTATCTGGTTTCTTTTACTATATGTTTTATTTGTATGATTCATCCTTAGTGTTGCATGTATTTGTAAGCCTTTCATTCCTATTGCATAGCCTTCCATTGTATGAATATTTCACAACTTGCACATAATTCTTTTGGAAGCACTGTTACTATAACCAGTAAAAATCTAACTTCCATTGCTTTGTCTGAATCTCTAGGGCCAGTAGTTATGTACAGATGTGAGAGCTGGACCATAAAGAAGAGTGAGTGCCAAAGAATTGACGCTTTCAAACTGTGGTGCTGGAGAACACTCTTGAGAGTCCCTTGGACAGCAAGGAGATCAAGCTAGTCAGTCCTAAAGGAAGTCAACCCTGAATGTTCTTTGGAAGGACTGATGCTGAAGCTGAAGCTCCAGTACTTTGGCTACCTGATGCAAAGAGCCAACTCATTAGAAAAGACTCTGAAGCTGGGAAAGATTGAAGACAAAAGGAGAAGCAGGGAGAAGCAGAGGAGCCTGGAAGGTTGCAGTCCATGGAGTCGCAAAGAGTGATACAGGACTTAGCGGCTGCACAACAAAAACTGGGGCCAAACAGGGCTTTCTGAAGGGAGAGGCTACCTTTTCCCAGGCTTTTCATCCCTTCAATGCCAAAAAGCCATCCTGGCCCACTTTGATAGCACAGAGCTACACTGTTAATACAGTAGCTCCTACCAGACATGTGACTACTGAATATTTGAAATGTGGCTGGTACAAATTGAGAAAAACATCTACTTCTGCTTCACTGACTATGCTAAAGCCTTTGTCTGTGTGGATCACAGCAAATTGTAGAAAATTACGAAAGAGATGGGAATACCAGACCATCTGATCTGCCTCCTAAGAAATTTGTATGCAGGTCAAGAAGCAATATTTAGAACTGGACATGGAACAACAGACTGGTTCCAAATAGGGAAAGGAGTATGTCAAGGCTTTATACTGTTACCCTGCTTATTTAACGTATAAGCAGAATCCATCATGTGAAATGTTGGGTTGGATGAAGTACAAGCTATAATCAAAACTGCTGGAAGAAATATCAATAACCTCAGATATGCAGATGACACCACCCTTATGGCAGAAAGTGAAGAAGAACTAAAGAGCTTCTTGATGAAGGTGAAAGAGGAGAGTGAAAAGGCTGGCTTAAATATCAACATTCAGAAAACTAAGATCATGGCATCCAGTCCCATCAATTCATGGCAAATAGATGGGGAAACAGTGGAAACATTGAGAGACTTTATTTTCTTGAGCTCCAAAATTATTGCAGATGGTGATTGCAGTCATGAACTTAAAAGACGCTTGCTCCTTGGAAGAAAAGCTATGACCAACCTATACAACATATTAAAAAGCAGAGACATTACTTTACTGACAAAGGTCTATCTAGTCAAAGCTATGGTTTTTTCCAGTAGTCATGTATGGATGTGAAAGTTGGACCATAAAGAAAGCTGAGTGCCAAAGAATTGATGCTTTTGAACTGTGGTGTTAGAGAAGACTCTTGAGAGTCCCTTGGAAAGCAAGGAGATCAAACCAGTCAATCCTAAAGGAAATCAGTCATAAATATTGGAAGGACTGATGCTGAAGCTGAAACTCCAATACTTTGGCGACCTGATGTGAAGAACTGACTCATTGGAAAAGACCCTGATGCTGGGAAAGATTGAAGGCAGGAGGAGAAAGGGGTGACAGAGGATGAGATGGTTGGATGGCATCACTGACTCAGTGGACGTGAGTTTGAGCAAGCTCTGGGAGTTGGTGATGGACAGGAAAGCCTGGCATGTTGCAGTCCTTGGGGTTGCAAAGTGTCAGACACGACTGAGTGAACTGACTGACAAATTGAGACGTGCTGTATGTGTAAAATACATATCAAATTTCAAAGATTTGGCATGAAAAAATAATTTAAAATATTTCAATAATTTTATATTGATTACTTGTTGAAATAATTATCATTTTGAATGAATGAGATATACTATTAGAATTAATTTTGTCTTCTTTTACTTTTAAAAATGTGACTATTAGAAAAATTTAAATTCCATGGATGCCTTTTATTATATTTTTATTGGGTTTTAGGGATCTAGATCACTATCTTACACAGATAGCTTCATTACTCTTCTGCCTGAAGTCAGATGTTGGACCAAGTGCTTTTCCAAGCTTTTTTGTTCATAAAATTTCCAAAGGTCCAAGTGCCATTGGAACCAGTACATGGATGCTCAAGTCCCATCAGCAATTTGAGGTCTGTCCATGTGAGAACCAAAAAGCTTGCTGCCTTGGAATGTGAAGTCTGTGTCTATGCCTCAGTAGCCAACAAGCTTGGGTATTGCATTAAACACTGATACCACTTTAATTAAAAACGTGACAAAATGTTGATTATGAAAGCATACGAGGCTAAAAATCATGAGAGACTTCACATTTCCTGCCTCCATAGGGAAACCACTTTTCGCTTCAGTTCACACTGTTTATAGCTGCTGTTGGTTTATATGGAAAATGTGGCAGCTAAAGTTCAAACGATTTATATACGGCAATATAATTTATATGGAGTCATTTTGGAGGCCAGCTGAATGATGAGAATGTTAATTAATTTTAAAGTTTTCAACCACGTGTCTAGGTTTTATCATCCATAGACTGCATTTTAGATCAATTCCAAGCATTCAGATTAAGATGATCCCACAAGTCCCACAGTAATAAAGAAATTAAGATGATCCTAGTGAAATAGGAATATTAAAATGTAAGAATTTTTTTTAATGAAGATATGGTTCCTAAGAACTTTACTGAATTACACATTCTACTTACACATGAAGTTTTATTTGGACTTACTGCTATTAACCTGGAAGAATTCAGGACTGTTGAACATTTTACCAGGCAGAGAGATTTTAAAATTTCTCAGCACAGCTGAGTTTTCTTATTTTTGACGCACATCTTCCTATTCTTCTCCAGTGTCATTATTACTCACTGTTGGCAAATACATCCACGTACTTCTCCTCTTTAAAGCCATAAGAGTTTTAAATTATTTAAAACCTATAGGAATATGACCTCTTGATTGTGTATTGTATTACGTTTCTAATCCCAAATTGCCTTAATCCCGTAATTAAAACTGGAGCAATTTAAATCATTGCACTGATGTTTTTGTGATTTTGTATTTTAATTGCATTTAAATGATGAATATTTGATGCTGTATATTTGTCAGGCAAATAGGAGTAAGCACTCCAATTCCCCCCAAAACACTTAGCTACAATTTAAAACTAGGAAAGCCTTGATTAAAAGAATTAAGAAATTAGGCACAGCATGTAAATGTGTCCAAGGGGCAGATTCAAGAACTTCATTCTAAACACCTTTCTGAGAAAAAGAAAAACCATGCTGATTTCAGAAAGGATTAAAAATTGAACAGGCCTAGAGTTTTCATCAGGAAATGATCTGGTTTTAGAATTGCTATTATTTTTTAAGCTACTTTGGGGACTATTTTAGAAACAGCTCAGCTTCTGTGGAATGATCCTCTGAGTAAAGCACTGACTAGAATCTGTTTTTCTATCATTGGATCCTCACATAAAATCAGCCCCATTAAAGTCCCTCTCACATAATCTTGAGGAGGAATATAAAGCGTTTCTTGAGAGCAAGAATGAGAGGTAAGGAATGAATGTCCGGGGCACTCGGGGCTCGCCACCCACAGAGCAGCCTGCTGTGGTAATGAGTTCGCACAGGGCCGCTGAAGACAGCAGAGGATGCAGGCATTTGGCAGCCTTCTGCAGGCATGGAATGAATGTTGACACAGAATCCAGAAATGTTAGAGCTGGAAAGGGGCCTTAGGGATCACTGAATCCAGCTCTCTTTGTGAGAAAGCCAAGGTCCAAAGGGGAGGTGACACGCTCGGTACTGATTCAAAGGCGTGCACAAACACACACACACATTCACTCACCCACATGCTCACACACTCCTGGCCCTCTGTCCTCAGTAAATTCTCCCAGGGTGATAGTCTCTTCAGGGGAGGAGGGAGCTCTTCTCTTTATTTTTGTATTTTATTTTATCTTATTTTTTCCCAGCTTCATCAAAATCTGATTGACAAAAATTGTATATATATTTCAGGTGTACAACATGATGTTTTGATATATGGATACATTGTGAAATGATTACAGTCAAGCTACTTAACATGTCCGTTAGCTCACATAGTTACTTTTCTGTGTGTGTGTGATGAGAATACTAAAGGTGAATTCTCTTAGCAAGTTTCAAGTACTCACTGTATTATTAACCACAGTCACTATCCTGTCCGTTAGATCCGTAGATATTCATCCTATAACTGAAAGTCTATATCCTTTGATTGGGGGAAATTTTTCATTTCTTCACCCCCCAGTAACCACTCTTCTCCTCTCTGTTTCTGAGTTTGACTTGTTTGTATTTCACATATAAGTGAGATCACAAAATATTTGTCTATTTTTGTTAAGCATATTTCAGCTAGTGTAATGTCCTCCAGGTTCATCCATGTTGTCACCAGATGACGTGATTTCCTTCTTTCTTAAGGGGAAATAATATTTTCTTGTATATATGTATATATGTTCTGTAGCTCAGTCGTGTCTGACTCTTTGCAATCCCATGGACTGCAGCATGCCAGGTTTCCCTGTCCTTCACCATCTCCTAGCTATCCAGCCATCTCACCCTCTGTCATCTTCTCCTATCTTCAATTTTTTCCAGCATCAGACCCACTGGGTCTTTTCCAATGAGTCAGCTCTTCGTATCAGGTGACCAAAGTATTGGAGCTTCAGCTTCAGCATCCATCCTTCCAATAAACATTCAGGATTGATTTCCTTTAGGATTGATTGGTTTAATCTCCTTGCAGTCCAAGAGACTTTCAAAAGTCTTCTCCATCACCATAGTTTAAAAGCATCAATAATCTTCTCTGTATGTATGAACCAGAGAATATTATTTTTGGTAAGGATGTAGAGAAAAGGAAAACCTTATAGATTGTTAGTAGAGATGTAAATTGGTATAGTCATTGTGGAAAACAGTATGGAGGTTCCTCAAAAGGTTAAAAATATAACTACCATATGATCCAGCAATCCCACCTTTGGGTATATATACAAAAGAAATAAAATCACTTAGAGAGATATCTGCATTGTCATGCTCATTGCGGCATTATTCACAACAGCCACAGTATGACCACAACGTAAGTGTCTGTTGATTGAGCCAAGAGTGCTCTACATGGACCTGCACCCTCTTTGAAAAGTCACTCCTGAGAAATCCTTGAGGCATTTTTTCAGGTCCATTGTTTCAGTCTTGAGGGACTGGAGACAGCTCAGTTATCTTAAGCCCACGGTTGTCAATAATGTGTCAGATGCAAAGAAGAGATGCACAAAGGACCTAGGTGGCATTCATGCCTCCTGCCTCCTTCTAGGTGTGCGTGTCTGCGTTTGTGTTGTCCTGCTCCTTACACACATGCATACACACAGAAAAGGAAGGCTTCCCCAGGAGGGTGAGGTTGTGAACTTCAAGCAGGAGAATACTCCTATTTGATACTCTTGTCTGATTCTAAAGTGAAATATCCAGCCAAAAATATTCCACCCGATTTTGAAGTTTTGAAAGCCTTTGAGGTTTGATTGAGAAGTCCAAGTTTCTGCCACCTACAGGGCCCTCTGCTGTGTCTACCTCTCCTGTCTCCCAAAGCTTCACACCCTCATTCTCACTAGCACAGTTGTTTCTCAGCCTTGGCACTGTGGACACCTTGGGCCAAGTCAGTCTTTGTTGGGGGTGAGGTGGGTTGGTGAGGCTGTCCTGAGCATTAGAGGACATTTACTGGGATTCCTGGCCTCTACCTCTAGATGCACCCCCTCTCTGAGTCACACTAATGCAAACTGTCTCCGCACACGGCCCCAACCCCAGACCCACTGCTCTAGTGTGAGGCCGGGGCAGACTGTACAGTCTATGGTGTCTGCCTGCTCTTATCCCATCCTCAGGAACAGTACCTGTGGGACACCTTACAGAGGTCTGCAGCAGCGCCCACCCTCTCTGTACGCACAGGACAGAACTTAAGTTCCTCTCCTGGTCGCTGTGGCTGCTGCATTTTCCTGTAGCGTGCTTAGAAGTCCTCTGAAGATGCGCTTATTAAATACAAGAAGACTCTCCACAGAGCTGGGGAGTAGGGAAAACTGGAGCCCTGGTTGCCCTTCTCAAAGGATCCCCAGCTCTCTTGCCACTGGCGAGCACTGTTCTACAAGGCTGAGCCCCGGCTCCCCACTAAAGGAGAGGTAGGCTCATTTTTGCCTAAGAGCCCAGTCTCTGATCCACAGGGGCTGCCTGGTGATGACACTTCCCTCCCAGAAGGCACAGTGTCCCCACGCCCTCGGTGCCATGGATGACCAGTGTGGCTCACGCTGGATGAGTTAGGGTTAAGGATGCGGCTTTGTTAAAGCGGTGTTGATTTCAATCATCCTCCACAAATTATCCAGTTCTTTCTGAGCTAACTCCTTGGGTGAGAACAACAAGTTCACAAACCAATCAGGTTAGAGAGGAGTGTGTGGGAACAGGAAAAGAGTGGGAGAAGCATTTTACACTTTATTAAAATAAAGATCTCAGCACCTCTTTTTTCATACAAAAACAAAAACCAATGCATATATGCCTGCTTAAACTCTTCCTTCTTCTGGACCATTTCCTAGCAGCAAAGATGTATCATTTTATGGTTTTGTTTTTCTTTAACCTCAGTGTTTATGCTCAGATTCATAGGGCTCTTGGTAGGTTCACAGGTATACAGATGAGAAAAATATCAGCAAGCAGAATATTTCTCCTCCTCTCTCCTTAACATCCTCCTTTATATGCTGGAACAGACCTTCGTGCTTACAAAGAGATTTGAGAGGCCATTCCAGGTGAGTGCAGTGAATAAATGGTAGAACAGAGGAACACCCACTGATACAAAGGCGGTGGGGGGGGAACCCCTTCTTTCCAACATTGTTAAATCTGTTTGCATAACTCAGTGCTTCTCCGGGAGCTAGAGCTCCTTGCTGGGTAACAGAGAGGCTGCGGTGGGGTCATGCCCAGAGGATACCTCCTGCAGCTGTTTGTGGCATCTCCAAAGGCAGATGGTTGAATGGGATGAACCCTCTCCCTAATACTGAATTCTGTTGCTAGCTGTGTTTCCCAGCTCCAGTCTTATGTCTGCTCTCATGTCAGAAGGGAGATTAGATTCTGATTACTGAGTTGTCAACTACAGTGTGTTTATAGTAAATGGAGGTCGTGGAGCCTGAACTCTCAAGTTTTAAGGAATGTTAATGAATCTAAAGATGCAAAATATTTTTCACGAAAGAAAGAATTTTTCCTTTCAAAGCAGATATTCTGAATCCCAACTCTATAGAGTCATCCATGGATAGGCTTCCCCCCTTACAATTGAATGCGTATCCATTTTCCTGAGACAGACTATATCTTTCATCAGATTCTACAAGATCCATAATTGATGAAATGTTAAGAAGCACTGTTTCAGAGGCAGTCATGAAGGTGCTGGTTTTTTGTTTTGTCTAGAATTTTGACTTGTCTTATGCTGTGTGTGTGGGTGTTTTGATATTGAATTTTCTGAGGCCAGATAGTTTCACTGGTGTTTCTCTATGATATGTTTTCCTAGATGGTGAGCCAATTTGGGGTTGAAAGATCTCTGGAGATTCAACTCTTAACTGTAATTTATTTAGGTCTTATAGAAAGTTTTTCCATTCGAATTTAATGGTGACTCTCTGTGTCAGATGATGTCAGGTTGAGAAAGGTCCTTGGCAAGAGGTGGCCAAGGGAGATGTGCATGGGGAGGAAGAAATCTACATACTCGGGATGCACAATGACTTTTGTACCTTTCCTTAAATATACCTGAGGTAATTGTGTTCATTCTTGTCCGTTAAGATTACTGCCCCCATTTATCTTCCCTGGAAGAAGTGTGACATCAAATGCTATACCGAGAGCAAGGAGTGAGGAGGACTGAAGATCACAAGGGTGACTCCAGGCCTGGGGAACAGGCCTCTGTCCTCCCACACTGCTGCCCTCGATAATCAGTTTACTACTCCAAATGCTGCATCTCTTCATGAAGTCCTGAACATGGGCTAGGGAGCTAGTTCATCTTCTCTTCTCTAAAGGGAGAGGGATTCCTCACCAATCCATTCTCTGATCTCAAGCCACAAGGGCTTCCTTACTGTTTTTAGACACACCAGACACTTCCCAAAGATCAAGCAGCTGAACCAATCAGGCAAGCTGGCTTAAGTGGCCCAATAGCCCCTACATTTACATCTATCAAAGTACTTGTCATCTCTATACCATAATCTGTTTATAAATTGACTGTTCTCTCCACCAGGTTAAACTCTGCAAGGGGAATGAGGATTGTGTCTCTAACTCAGAGATGAGGCCTGGGGCATATAGCAGATGCTCAATAGATGTGGAGAACAATGAGTGAATGAAAGAAAATACAAAAACACTAAGACCAACTATTAAGGCAGATGTGAATAGCCAATCACAGAATAAAGAATTTCTTTGTGAAGATGTATTTTTTATTATTCAAGAAATTTTATTTAAGAAATCCTCTGCAGAGTGACGAGCAGGGTAGGAAAGAAGTCTCTAAAGATATCTCTGGAAGCAAAAGTAAGCAGGGAATGGAAGCTGCTTTGGATCAAGTGCAGACAGACGTGCCCAGGTAACAGAATGGGGCAGAGTCATCACAGGAGCCAGAGTGACGGTGGAGTGAAAGTTCAGGGATGTGGCGAGTGTAGACCATCTTGAAGCGGAGTGCTGGGTTATGGGAAGCAACAACTAGGGTCAGAGTCTGAAGAAAAACAGTGAGAGTGATTCCAGGTTGGTGTTCTGACAGCCGCAGGTTCATACAACGGCTTCAGGCTTTCACATGGGGCTTTGGATATGCCATCTTTCTCATCCACACAGCAGTTTTCCAGCCCTAGTTGAAACCACTGTGACCTGATGGAGCCTGGTTGGTGCATTCTCTCAGACCAGTTTACTCTATGGCCTCAACCAGCTTCTAATTGAGTTTTGCAGTCCTCCAAAACTGATTTTATCTAACCAAAATTTCATGATGATTTTATTATAAAAGCACACCCACAATTAGCACATTTACTTTCCCTGACTTTCCTCAGCACTATAGCTTTGCAAATGGTATTTCCTTTATGAAAGTATGAGGCCGTATCACTTTCTTTCTATAAAATTGTTACTTGTGTTTAAAAAGCTAGTACTTTTTACCCGGCTCTCTAGATAAAGAAAATATCTACCATATACAGAACCCCTATGGTCAAAATTTAGGAATCAGAAGGTGTATATCAATCAAGGAATTTCTGACTCAATGCAGAAGGCTTTATTTTTTCCTTCACAGTCTTCTTCTAAGCTTTCTCTTTTCATTAAATCACAATGCCAGGCTAAGTCAGGGTCATGCTGTGCTTGTCATTGTGGTTTATAGATCAAATGAAAGCCAGTATTAATCATCTTGCTTGATTTTGGAACTTATTAATTTCCCGAGAACAGTCCCCCAATGACACAAGTCCTTTATTCTGTGATCTGATGTGGTGTCATTTGCCTTTCCTCCTCTTAGAATAAAACTTAGAAAATGTTAGTTACATAAAATCATTTTAAAGTTAATCTTTACTTTTCCACTGGCCAAGCAGATGAAAGTTTAGCTCAACAAAAGTCTACTTGGCTCCTATTTTCCTCAGGAATCTCTAGGTTTGGCCTACTAACTAGAGAGAAACAGGAGTCCCTTTTTATTGTAAAGGATTTTCTGGAGAATGGGTTAAGATATATTCTCATAACTAGGTTGCTTGAATTTTTTTGGTAATGGAAAAAGTTTTTTAAGTTCTTCAGAGTCTTAAGGCTATCTAAAGAAAGGGATGCTTACAATAAAGTCCTCAAGATATTCAAGTTCTTAGGGGAAACTGTGTATATGGGAGACCCTCCATAAATACTGCTCAGTGAGTCAGCGGAGTTGAGGACGGGACATGCTCTCTGTCCTCATCCTATCCCCAGAAAGAAGAGGATGGTTAAGGAGCAGGGGATACCGTCAGGAAAAGCCACACCACCACTGATTAGAACCATTGTGTAGCTAGTTTAACACAGGGTCATTTTGTTAAAGCTTATTTCCGCATCGCATATCATCAGTGTATTCTCTGGTAACAGAATGTGCACCCTTTGACTTGACTCCAAATAATGTCATTTAAGTAAAGATTCCATGTTGTGGCTTCAGAGATCTGTCACATGTTTGTTCATTATAAGGTTAGTACACGTATTAAGCTGTAAAGAGAATTAAGTTAGAATTAGACAAACAGGTTAGAAGTCTACAACTAGGATTTTTAACCCAAGGGAATTCTGTATGCATACATTATCATATAAAGTCTAATTTATGGAAGTTGAAGTGACCGAGAACAAAATTAATCTAATTATGCACCTGGTTTTCCTTTCAGCTTTTCTTTGCCTCTTTATTTACTGTTGTGTTTAATGTTAGTTTCCATTTTTAGCTTTAAGAGAGGGGAGATGTGTAGAAGATATTTGTAACATCTGTAGCAATGGACAGAAGAGTGAATAATAATAGGAAATGTCTACATGCCATCTGGTATAAACACAGATGTGTGTTTTCTTTAAAAATAGCAATCCTGCACTCTAAAAAAGGAAGATTTACAACACTCTACAGAAAGTGAAGAACCCATTCTTGAGTAGCTCTTTATTAACAAGGAGTCAACCTGCCTGTTAGTTGCCAGTTTATTTCTAAAACTGCACTGGTAGGCCCCGCTCCTTTTCCCTTTGGATTCTGAGCGCAGAGGTCACAACTCCCTCCAGCACTCATGGCAACACCAGAAGGATTTTTTCACGCCAGGTATTGCATTTCTTTACATCTTTATGCACTTAATATGGTAAATCCCAAATTAGGATAGTCTGTGTTTCCTCTGAAACATCATCATGGAATTCAAAGGCTTCAGAGAAAAAGGTATAAGGTAAACTGAAGGAGATTAGGCATATTTTATAACATCACATAATTTTAATTCTTAATTACACAATAATTTCTATATAATAAGAGAAGATACTCTGTAAAACCAACAAACCACATATAGGGAAGGTTGTCCTTTCTTTAAGCCATTATACATTTAGCACCAATAACAAATTTACCAAACCTACTTCATTTTGTAGAGAAATGAATTTGCATTTTTGCTAGGCATCCCACACTTCTCAAATTCAGATGTGCCATAGTGTATCCTAACATAATAAAAGGCTCAGGGGGTATGTCCATTGAGAGATTGCTGACAAGTTAAATTTCTCCAGAAATGAAAATGTAAATGTAGTTACCAATGTTGGTATTTTGAGACCATCCCAAGGCAATTTGGAGGACTTCCAGGGGCACCTCTCTTTGAAAACCACAGTATGATGAAATGTCTGATGAGCATGGAAAACAATAAAAAAGAATTATGAAATACCTTCTGTCATGAATGTTCATCAGCTACACCCACCAAAGGAAAGGATAGGACCCAAGTTGCATGGATGAAATGTATGCTTAGAAAGATGCAGGCTCTGTTTTGAACTTCAAATTTTTACCTTTCGATGCAGTGAATCCATTTGGCTTAGCTAACATAAATATAATATTTTCAGAGCCTCCTGATTTTCTACCTTTCTTTCTATGAAAAATAAATCAAATTGAAAGGCACATTTTTGCTACTCAGGAATATTAGCCTTAGTTAAGAGCCACTATCTGCTGTTCTATCTACTTCTGGCAGTGTCACTGTAACAGACAAGCGATGTAACTGCAGCTTTAAGTTTTGCTCGAAATTCCACTTGCAGGTGCAGTTTTTCCCTCATATGGGAGCACATGAAACCTATTGGTACATAAAATTCTCACTGAAGTTAGAAGACATTCAACAGTAGCAAAAATAGGGTACTCAGTCTATAACCTATTGGCCCTCTACTTTTTGTTGGCTCTGTTTTCTAACTCTGATTCTTTTCTAGGCTATTCTTTACTTGGTAGGTACCTGTTATGTGCTCATTTGATGTATTCAGCATTGAGCTGTAAAACTGACCTTTTTTTCATCCTTGGATTGTCTTGAAAAAAATGACACACAAAACAAAAAGCTAACACAATTGGTCTCCATAGATAGAATCCATTTATCCTCCTGCTTTCAAGATGTAGTTTTCATTGTTTCAAGCACTTTTGACAAATGAATGCTGGAGGAAAAGTGCTGACAATTTCAACTTTATTAGTTCAAATGTTATTTTCTCAGTTTCAAAAACTTATAGAGCTTATCTGGAAAATAAATGATGCAAGGCAGTTGTTACAGAATAATTACATAATTACAGATTTACTCTTAGAAAAAGGATAGCAAATTGCCCATGCATTACATTAAATGAATATTAACTCCTTCTATATAATATAGTTAAGGCAAACCATATGCTGTTTGGAACTTAAAGTATGAGATTCCCTTGTCTTGACACTGCTCTGCTAGACTGGGAATAAATGAACTGGCTGGGGCAACAGGATCCTCACATTACTGCTGAAGAGCGTTGCCCTGTTGCCTAGGTAGATAAAGATTTGGAAGATGTGACAACTTCTAAACCAATGC